>NW_026712318.1:6926298-7466842 GCF_030504385.1 Musca domestica | reverse complement strand
AAGGAGTTATGGCCATTTTAAAGTATTCAATAATTCATGCCTTAAAAAGTGATCACAAATATTAGCTAAAAACCCCGAAATGTTAATATTTAAGGAGTTATGGCCATTTTAAATAATTCAGAAATTCATGCCTTAAAATGTGATCCCAAATAATAGCTAAAAATCCTTAAGTGTTAATATTTAAGGAGTTATGGCCATTTTAAAGTATTCAATAATTCATGCCTTAAAAATAAATCACAAATGTTAATATTTAATGAGTTATGGCCATTTTAAAGTATTCAATATTTCGTGCCTTAAAAAGTGATTACAAAACATAGCTTAAACGCCTTTCTCAAATGTTCCAATTTTATTTTTTTTTGTAACCTTGTTCAACATTTCAAATATTTCGGCGCTGATAACATCCAACATTAACACCTGCAGCTGCTGTCCCTACTCCTGCGTCATTTCAAATAAATTGAGTTCAATTAGTGAAATGAAATGTTTTCGTCAATTGATTATCTTATTTTACATAAATTTGAAAATATTTACACCTTTGGTAAGCATTTCAACGACCCTCTCTTTACCAAAAATGCGGAGTTCTGCTAATTGTGTGTCCTTTCACGTTAAGTGCCGTCGTATACATTCTGCTGGCTGGAGTAGAAGAAAGTACTGACACAAATAAAGGGGTATGCTCGAAAATTCCCCACAAAATGCAAATGGAAACACTTAGCGCCTGTTCGATACAAAAAGTGAGAACATCAATTTTCTGTGTCCCCTTCGTTGTATTTATTAGCTTCTTTCAGCATAGGGAACACATCCTTGTGGTCAAAGTGGAAGCTCTGTCACATGGAGCCGCCGAACGACCGACAAAAAAAGGACAAACATAATTATAAGGTGATAAATCATGGTCAGTCTGCAATAGCGGTTCATTGTGTGTCTAAAGATGATATCATTTGGACGTGCACACACACACTCACAGCTTTAGCCGAATGCCAGGAGTGGGGGACAATATATATTTTTCGCTTCTTATGATTTGTCATTGTCGCGTGTTAATCCGCATAACAGCCGTGGCAACAAACCACTCGCTACCACTCTGTTTAGAGCATTCTAAGGCGTTGAAGGACATTAACAAAGATATGCTGCAAGAATGGTTCCTTGATAAATTTGGGTTATTTAAGTGACTGTCATAAACACTGCCGAATTATAATCAAAATGTTTGTTAATGTTTTTCTCAACGCATTTGTCATGGTCTTTTATTTACTCATAGAAGATCTTTTTTCCTCTCAAGTAGGTAGAACCAGAAAAATAGAGTTTTACGAAAATATATAGGGGGTTGAAGGGAAATGTTGAATTAATCAATCTATTGATTATGCATAAGCTGTTTAGTTTTTTTTTTTTTTTTTTTTGCGAAAGAGATAATAGCTAAAAAACACCCGTTAGAACATGCAGATTTACCCTGAAGACAAAGATAGAAAAACAAAAGAATATTGACTTTAAACTAGAAGAATTGAAGTTTTATTAGATCGATATAAAGGGAACACCCCACTATTCGCAGGATGTGAGGTTTCTCTGTTCCCACAGGAGCCTCGATTCGAATATTGACTTTAAACTAGAAGAATTGAAGTTTTATTAGATCGATATAAAGGGAACACCCCACTATTCGCAGGATGTGAGGTTTCTCTGTTCCCACAGGAGCCTCGATTCGCTGCTATTACGTAGTCTATATATATGAGTAGTTTTCGTTTTCAATTACACTGTGCAACACAAAAAGTAATAACAGGAAAAAATCTAGTAAATAATTAAAGTAGCGTTAAAAATATATGAGTCGTATATAAGTGGTCTGAAAGTATCCTAAATAGAAGAGACAAAATCCACTGTCTTTCAACATTTTTTCAAATTTTCAGATTCAGATAGTGTCTTCTAAAAGATAACGAGTCAAGGAACTAAGCAAATCTAAACCGATCTTGATAAAAATTTTGCAGGTATTTCGGAACTGTATTTCATATATTTCCACGAATATCTTTGTTAGGGAGTGCATATTACGGCTGCGGAGAACAATATATATGTTGGACCTATAGCTTTGTCTGAACCGATTTTCACCAAATTTGACATACTTATTTCTAGACTAAATGTGGTCGTAAGCGCCAAATTCCATCCCATTTAGGATAAAAATACACGTTTGGTGCACAATAAGAAGCAAATTGGACGAAGATATTCAGGGTGAGGTGAAAAAAACTGCATCCAACTTCATACTGCTGTCACTTCAAAGCCACTCGACCGACAGCTTTTAAAATTATTCCAGTGACAGCTCATTATATTGTTTAAAAGCGTACAAAAGCATTTCCGTGAGAATTTTCCAGAAAAAAAGTTATTAGTGACTGAATTCAAGCGTGATAGTGTGCTTTCTTTATTTTTGGCTGAAAAACCACAAGTGGCTATCGTTAGAGCACTCCAGCGTTTAAATGTGGATAAATCTTTTGTGTCTCGTACCATCGCTCGTTAGCGTGATACTGGTAGCGTAGCCCGACATCAGAAATGGTTCGAAAAATAAAGAAGCGACTTGATCGAAACCCGCGTCGCAGTGTCCGAAAAACGGCTCGTGAGCTGAATATATCGCAATATTCCATTCCGCAAATATTGAAAAATGAGCTCGGGGTAAAGCCATTGAAATTCCAAAAAAGTGCAAGAACTTACACCGCAACAGAACAGAAAGAAAATAGACTCAAAAGAGCTACAGAAATACTTCGCTTGGCCGAAAGTGGTGAACTGCCTAATTTGGTTTTGTCCGATGAGAAAACATTCGTTGTCCAGAAGTTTGTAATCAAACAAAATTATCGTGTTTACTTGCCAAAGAGGTCAGCTGAAAATGTGCACCTTTGGTTGGCCACCAGTACTCAAGCGCCGGCCATGGTGATGGTGGGGGCCGCCATAACGGTCGCTCTCCGCTCGTATTAATCGACCGTGGCATCTGAATAAATACCGAATATTAACGCGGAAATATTCTGGACACGTAAACATTTTGGCCGCAGACCTTTGGACATTTCAACAGCACATTCTTGGACCTTCCACCATCTCACTCAGCCCGCGCCACCCAAGAATGGTTATAAAATGAGGTTCCTCGGTTCATTTCCAGCGCACAATGGCCATCCGAATACCTATCCGTTGGAATATTGTCTCTGGAGTAGTTTGGAAAGCAAAGTTGACACTAAAAAATACCAAAGTGTCGATCACCTCAAGCAAGCGCTTCGCCAAAAATAGACCGAAATACCTAAGAGCAACATTCGGGAAGCGTGTGACCGGATTCGGGATTCGTGCCAAAGGTGACCAATTTGAACAAATCTATACTTATTCTAAAATTTTATGATATTTCCGACATTTTTTGTTTTTATTCAATAAAATTTAAAAAAAAAAAACAAGTAAGCAAGGCTATAGTCGCGCGGGGCCGACCATGTGATACCTTACAACACTACAATAAGTTCGAAGTCCCCTTATATCCAAATCCATTTTGGAAAATTTTTTGAATTTGAAATAATGTCAAAGAGCCCCGCCCAGAGGTTACCCTTAGTTTTTTGACCCGGAGAATTTTACCAATATTTATGCACTCCGTAGTGTTTTCAAGTATTGAAAACAATTTCACATTTTACAGCTAAATATAATCCAATGGTCATCCAAAATGCTAGACTTCTTTCCTGTCCTTAACTCTCTTCCTAAGCGAAATTCCGTGTCGATTAGTTTTCAATTGTGGCCTATAGAGCGATTAAAAAATTAGGAAAAATTAATTTTTTTAGTCCATTTGCACGTCTAAATGTACATCTTAATAACAACAGGCTTTAATTCTGACCCTAACCCTATCCCCATGCAAAATTTCGTGAGGATCGGACGATAATTGCGATATGCAAATAATATACTCAAAACATAGTGTTGGGGGGTGTAATAATTTAGAAAATTACCATTCCAAATTGTAAGTCAAATTGAAAAAATTGCATGCGATAAAAAATATGACGAAAATTGAAAAAAAAATCGAAAAAAGATATTCACTTTTTTATTGGTATATTTTTCGCGATTTTCTTAGATTTTATACTGTTCTAGCAAGAGACCATTCCGAAATGATGGGAATTGGAAAAATCGGCCCAGCGGTTCTTGATTTATAAGCAGAATAAATAAGATCAATTCTTTTACATATATATTGTACCTATTTTGCTATATTTCCGATTTCTTGGCTATTAGCATCACAGTAGTGGTCAGAAGTGACCTTCTAATATATTTGTGATTTTGCTGGAATTGAAAATATTCGCGATTTAGTAGACATTTTCCTATTTTCTTACACAAAAGTGTGGGTCTATTTCAACCACTAATTATTGTCCGATGGCCGCCCAAATTGGTAGGTTTCTGCCGACTCCTAAACTCTAACTACATGTAAATTGTATATAGCAACTGTAAAATCAGAACATTTTTCTGTTTTTGGGTTCATTTCAACCCCTTAATATAGTGCGATCATCTCCAAAAACAATAGGGTTCTATTCTGACCATAACCCCACCTCCATTTTCAATTTCGTGAGGATCGCTTCATAATCAAACTTATAATACCCCCAACACATAGTGTTGTAGGGTACAATTAACTCAAATTGTCAAAATACAAACTTTTGAATGGTTCAGTTCTTTGGAAATATGTTTTCTGTCCGCTAGGAACACAAGCTGTCTGAAAGGTTAAAATATATGACTGAAACCCATAGTCCTCATCGTAGAATGCAGAGTATACAAATCACAGAGTATACAAATCGTATCAAATCATAGTTATGTTGACTTAGATAAAAAAACTCCACTCAAGACAACAACACCACAGACCAAATTAACTCTTCTGTTTAAGGAGGGCAGAAAATGTTTGAAAATGAGGCCTTATTTTGCAAAAATATGACAAAAATCCCACGGTAATAGCCGTAATTGTAAAACTCCCCTTCTTCCGAAGTCCATTAAATAAGCTTAATAAACTCCGGACTTAAATCAAAATAACATTTTTTTCGCGATTTTAATTGTTGAAATTTATTAACATTATTTTCCTCCCAAAGGTAACAAATAATAAAAAACCGCAACAAAAAAAAACGAAAAGAAATCACTCTTCATTAATTTGCAAAATCATAATAATAATGAGTTTAGTGTCATGCCATCGTGGCTTTTCAATGATAATTATGCTGACAACGCTCGGTTCTGCTTTAAACCACTTAACAATTCCAGGGAGATGAAAAACCTCGACTACAACAGCAATAACGACAAAAAACACACAAACCAAAAACCCTAGAACAAATGAACGAATGAATGAATGACTGACTGAGAATTGCAAGAAAAGAAGAAATCATTAATAACTCCATTGAAATGAAAAGATATTAAGTGTTGAATATGGCGTCTGTGGATTACAAAAGGAAGCTTCAATAATGAACATCTCATCTAGCACCGCGTTCCGCAATCATATCGGCCCGAGTTGAGGAATTCTCATTCGACTGGCATTCATTAACAAGATTGCTTTGTTGCAATTGAAAAAAAAATAAAACAGAAGCTGAAACAGTAGAAGAAGAAAAAAAAGTGTGGTGTGGTGTTTAGTTCAGGCGCAACGAAATGGTAACACTCTTCGCCGTAAACAAACACAAAATTTTTCACAAAGGTAGGGTTAGGCTCAGAAGGGCTAGGCCTATTCTTTTCAAAGATATCCGCAATATATTAAGGGGTTGAAATGGACTAACAACTACTTTTGAGTGAAAAAATACCAACGTTACTTGCAGGCGATATCCGAAATACACAAAAGGAGAACTTCTGGCTTTTTTATGCTGATTTCGTTGGCGAACATAGCCAAGAATCAGGGATAAGCAAATCATATAGATGAGTCTAAATTTGGAGATACAGAGGGGCTTCTTGCTTTTGAGAAAAGATTGCATAATATTGAGAGGTTCAAATGAACCAAAACAGAAAAAATGTCCTGATCCCACAATTAAAGCCAATCGACACGCCTGAGAAGATAGTTAAGCACAAGGAAGAATTCTGGCATTTTTGATGACCATTGGATGGGCCACAAAAACTAACAGCACGATGGACTGCGTAAATATTGGGCAAATGTCCCTGTCCAAAATACTAAGGGTAATATTTGGGCAGTGCTCCCTGACAAAATTTCAAAAACGAAATCTTCCAAAATGGATTTGGACATAAAGGGGCTTCTAACATATTGTAAGGTTGTAGGGTATCACATGGTCGGCCCCACACGGCTATAGCCTCTACTTACTTGTTTTTTTATTCCCTACTCCACATGGTGGTAAGGGTATTACGTCTTTGTGCATTTGTTTGTAACATGGAGAAGGAAGCGTGATAGACCCATAGGAGGATCTTCATGAAATCACCTTCTCAGTCGATTTATGCATGTCAGTCTGTCCGTCCATGTATTCTTGTGAACAAATGCAGGTCGCATTTATCATCCGATTGAGATGAAATTTTGCAAACAATATTTGTTTAGCGCAAGGACGAACCCTATTGAAACTGGTGATAATCGGATCAGATTTAGGTATAGCTCCCATAAATAGCTAATACAAGCCCAATGACCTATATTTTGGTACATCCAAAATCAGGATATATCTCCCATATATATCTTTATCAGCCCAAATGGACTGAATTTTGGCAATTACGACTGAATTCATCCTGTAAACCAGTACAGCAAATTTGGTGTAGATCGGTTCAGATATAGCTATAGCTTCCATACATATATTTTATCCGATTTGGGGTTTAAAGTCCCTCACATGCGTAATATGCATTCCACAATAATAATCTTAGGTACCAAATATCAGATACAGCTCTGAAATAAGTGTATAAAATTTTGTCAAGATCGATTTAGATTTGAATATTGCTCCCACATACAGGGTGAGGTAAAAAAACTGCAACAAAGTCAAACGCAATATATTGTTTCTAATTGTATTGAATGAATGCAAAAAATGTCTGAAATAGCATCAAATTTTAGAATACGTTTTGATTTGTTCGAATTGGTCACCTTTGGCACCAATGGCCTTCAAACGGCCAATGAAATCGTCACACGCTGCCCGAATGTTGCTCTGCGGTATTTTGGCCCATTTCCGGCGAAGCGCTTGCTTAAGGTGATCGACACTTTAGTATATTTTAATGCCAACCTTGCTTTCCAAAATACTCCAGACCCAATAGTCCAACGGATTGGTATCCGGAGATTTTGGTGTCCATTGTGCGCTGAAAATGAAGCGAGGAAACTCATTTTGTAAAAATTCTTTGGTGGCGCGTGCTGAGTGCGACGGTGCTAAGTCCTTGGAAGTTGGAATGTCCAAGGTCTGCGGCCAAAATGTTTGCTTGCCCAAGGCTTTAATACACCCTCCAGAATATTTTCGCAATAATATTCGGCATTTATTCTGATGCCATGGTCGATTAATACGAGCGAAGAGCGACCATCGGCTGTTATGGTGGCCCACACCATCAATATGGCCGGCGCTTGAGTTCAGGTGGCCATCGGAAAGTGCACATTTTCAGCTGACCTCTTTGGCAAGTAAACACAATAACTTTGTTTGTTTACAAACTGCTGGGCAACGAATGTTTTCTCATCGGAGAAAACCAAATTCGGCAGTTCAACACATTCGGCCAAGCGAAACAACTCTTTAGCTCCTTTGAGTTTATTTTCTTTCTGTTGCGGTGTAAGTTCTTACAATTTTTGGAATTTCAATGGCTTTACCCCGAGCTCATGTTTCAATATTTGCCGAATGGAATATTGCGATATGTTCAGCTCACGAGCCATTTTCGGCCACTGCGACGCGCGGTTTGATCAAGTCGCTTCTTTACCTTTCGAACCATTTCTGCTGATGTAGCTGTTTTCTTCCTTCCACTTTCTCGAGCTACGCTACCAGTGTCACGCTAACGAGCGACGGTACGAGACTCAAAAGATATGTCCACATTTAAATGCTGTAATGCTCTAACGATAGCCACTTGTGGTCATCACGAATAATTTTTTTTCTGGAAAATTCTCACGAAAATGTTTTTGTAAACAATATAATGAGCTGTCACTGGAATAATTTTAACAGCTGTCGGACGAGTGGCTTAGAAATGACAGCAGTCTGAAGTTGGTTGCAGTTTTTTCATCTCACCCTGTATGGAAGTGGTTCCGGAAATGTGTATAGTACACATACATTGTACGAAAAGTACTAAATGGCACTAAGTTTAGTATTGGGTGAAGGCATAGAGATACAATTCTGAAATTTAATATTTAGATTACTGATGGTATCTGTGTTTGAGATTTGGCGGCTGTTGGCTTACTATATTTGTACGAAAAGTACTAAATTTGGTATTGGGTGAAGGTATAGGTCTGGAATTCTTAAATTTGATATTGAGGTCTCTGTTGATATCTGGAATTGAGATATAAAGGTGGCTTTGGAAATTTGTACTACAGTTGATCGAAAAGTACTAAATGGAACTGAATTTGGTATTTGGTGAAGGACAGAGCTGAAATCCTGGATTTTGAAGTAGATATCACTGTTGGTGTCTGTACTTAAGATATGGAGGAGGTTTTGGAAATGTGTACTATATTTGTCCGAAAATCGCTAAGTAGTACTATATTGTTGGTACAATTTTATATTGGGTGAACAGATAGTACTTGAACCTGAAATTTTGCATTAGAGTCGCTGTGTATCCTGGACATATTAAGGTGGTTTCAGAAATTTGTACTATAATTGTACGAAAAGTACTATATTTGGTATTGGGTATAGGAATATAGATAAAATTCTGAAATAAGATATTTAGATTACTGATGGTATCTTTATTTGTGATATGGCGGTGGTTTGGAAATGCCTCATATATTTGTACGAAAAGTACTAAATGGTACAAAATTTGTTATTGGGTGAATGGACAGGGATGGAATTCGAAAATTTGTTATTGTATCTGGAATTGAGATATGAAGGAAACCCTGAAATTTAGTATTAAGGGTACTCTTGTCATCTGGTATTTGGAGTTGGAGGTGGGAGTGGGATGCGTACTATAGCTGTTCGAAAAGTACTAAATTGAAGTAAGTTGATATTGAGTGAAGGGATAAAACTGAAAATTTATAACTGCGACAACTCTTGGTGTCTAGGATTGAGATATGGAGTTGTCTTGCAAATGAGTACTGAATTATACAAAAAGTACTAAATGGTATTAAATTAGGTATTAAGTGAATGTATAGAGTAGGAATCTCGAAATTTGATATTGAGGTCTCTGGTGGTATCCTTTGTTGAGATATTGTGATGGATTTGCAACTGCGTACTATAATTGTTCAAAAGGTACTAAATGGTCCTAATTTGGATCGTTTTTGGTGTGTGAGATGGAGAGAAATTGTTTTTTTTTTTTTAATATACGTACTCGTACTCGATGTTACTGAATTTGATAATGGGTGAAGGGAGAGAGCTGAAATTCTGAAATTTAAATTTAGGTCGCTGTTGGTTCCAACCGTTTAAATATGGAGACGTTGAAATAGTTTTGGCAATAGGGCAACTAATATCCATCTCGGTAAATGAAAAATTTTGAAGACTTTTTGGTATTGAAGTTAATTATTAAATATTATTCTTTCCGAAGAATACCTTGAAAGTCTGAAAATTTTACACGACGTATGAAGTTCCTATGAAAAAATTGTGTCAAATTAAACAAATCTAAATTTTGAGTATTAAAAAGGATCAATACAAACTGTTGGAATAAATCTAAAATTTTAATGTAGACTTTTCGCTAACGAAGTATAGGAGTAATGAGATTTGAAATTTCTATTTCATAGTAAAAGGCAAATGCATTGCTGAAATCACAACACCCTCCATGCTAAAGTGAAGGGTATCCCAAGTGCATAAAGCCGGGAAACAAAAGTATCAACAAATCAATGGAACGTTGAATGGCAAGCGACTGGTTTCAAATTAATTAAAACCACGTGTCTCCACAGTGTCCACAGACAACCGTTTTTGGCAAAAGCGGATGCAACAATGTTTTACCACATTGCCAAAGAAGAAGAAGTTGAAGTTGAAGGTTTAGCCATCAAATAATCTCGGTTGGTGTCGTGTTACACATACGAGTGAATAGCTTCAGCCAAAGTTTGATGACGAAGACAGACATACACACATGGATGCACGCATTTGTCGAATTGTGGTTTGATGTTGTAGTTAATCCGCGATCAATTCGGATGGCCGTGTAAAGTGTAACAGGAATCTTACTATTATTTCACAATCAAAAAGTTATACTGAATACCTTTCTCATGGCTAAAACGATATTACAAAGAAGTTCAAAGAAAATAGAGGAAAAGGATTTTAGAGGCAGCTACGAATATTGAGTGGGCACTGATATACACTTCAATTAAAACAGAGAAAATTTTGAAACAAATTTAGCAATAAAAGTTCAGCTGAACTAAAAGTTCGTAATTTCAAAAATTTAATTAGAATTTTTTTTAGCACATTTATAATTTTGCAACTACGTCGAAATACTTTTGCAGCGATAACCAAATTTTGCCGGAAACAGTTCAGATTTTAAATTCAGTGATGCTCAAAATGCTTTGTTTAAAAAAAGTGATATGGTCACCCCTTACAAATTACACTGCAATTACATTGCGACCTGTATCTCACACTATTTTTGGACAAGACAGGTTATGCTTGCATCACCTGTATTTCCACTAAAGGGCAAAGAAAAAAGGCTGTCATTGGGCGACAAAAGACGTGTCACTTATCGTGTTCGATGTCATTTCACTTGATGGCCATTGTTTGTTAAGTTGTTGTTTCTGTAACCATGGTTCTGCTTTGAAGTAAAATATTTCTTGGTTTAGATTTTATTCAAAATAAATTATTCAATAAAATTTTATATCAGTTCCAACAGTTCGTGACAGGTCTTTATACCCTACACCACAAGATGGTCAGGATATTATGTTTTTGTGCACTTGTTTGTAACAGGCAAAAGGAAATGAGATAGACCCATAGTTCGTTTTGATGGTCTGCATAGAATCACATTCTGAGTCGATGTATGCATGTCCGTCCGTCCGTCTGTCCATGTATTTTTGTAAACAAAGTACAGTTCGCATTTATTGTCCTATCCAGATGAAATTTTGCACAAATCATTTGTTTGGCCCAAGGACGAACCCTATTGAAATTGGGGATAATCGGTCAAAATTTAGATATAGCTCCCATACATATCTTCGTCCGATTTGCCAATTATTGTGCACCAAACGTGTAATATCAGGCCGAATGGTATGGAATTTTGCACATACATCCATATTAGGCCTGAAAATAAGTGTGCCAAATTTTATCGAAATCGGTTCACATATAGCCATAGCTCCCATATATATAGTTCATCCGATTTGTTATTTTTCCCTCCGCAGTCGTAATATGTACTCTGTAACAACAATATTTTGGGAAATATATCAAATACAAGTCAGAAATACATTTGCTAAATTTTATCGAGATCGGTTAAGATTTGGATCTAGCTCCCATATATAACTTCGTCCGATTTACCTTTTATTGGGCACCAAACGTTTAATATTAGTCCAAATGGGATGGAATTTGGCACTAACAACCGAATTGAGTCTAGAAGCTAGTATGTCAAATTTGGTGAAGATCGGTTCAGATATAGCTATAGCTCCCTGTTGTTTGTATATATTTGTTACCCACAGCTGTAATATGCACTCCGTAACGACGATATTCAGGGAAATATATCAAATACAGCTCAGAAATATATTTTCCAAATTTTATCGAGATCAGTTTCGATTTGGATATAGCTCCCATATATATCTTTATCCGATTTCAAGTTAATTGTGCACCAAATGGGTAATACAAGTCCGAATTTAAAAGATACAAATGCTTCGGCATATTCAGTCCTTTGAACTTTAAATTATGAACTTTTAATTGTAATGCTCTACAAAATTAGCAAAGTGGTGTAGATTATCATAAAGTCGGCCCCGCCCGACTTTAAGACTTTCTTTACTGGTTTTAGTACTCAAAATCAGCATATTGTTCAGTTTGACAAATTTTTAAATCAAAATAATAGAAAAATATTTACCTTTTACACCAAAATGTCTTCGAAATCGTTTATTTTGAAGTTTATCGAGGAGGATATTAGTAGAACTGTTACACAATGGAGCCACATCGAATTTTTACACCCCATAGTATGGAGGGTATATTAGCTTTGTCATTCCGTTTATAACTCCTCGAAATATTCATAATAAACCCTACAAAATACATAAATTCTGGATCAGCGTAAAATTCTAAGACGATCTAACGATGTCCGTCTGTCTCTCCGTCTGTCTGTTTTAATCACGCTATCCTTCGAACAAATTGAGGTAGAAGCCTAAAATTTTCAACACATGAGTAGTTTACCAGTAGGTAGATCATGTAGGTCCATGTTTTCGTATAGCCCCCATATAACGGTACCTCCCCATATTCGGTATTTTCATGATTTCAGCAATATTATTCACCGGAATCGGTTTAAATTTTCTTATTGGAAGATTTTAAAGGGTACTACAGCTTATGACAAAAAATTTCGTGAGCAAGTTAGCGTTTTCGTATATCCCCCATATAACAGTACCTCCCATATTCGGTATTTTCGTGATTTTAGCGACACTATTCACGGGAACTATTTCAAATTTTTATTTGAAGTTCGCAATGGGTACTATGGGTATGTATAGTCCCCATATAAAGATTTTCATATAAGAGGAATTTTTCGGATTTTTTAGTTTTCCAAGTTCCTTCTTTCTAAAACTACTTCAATGTCTCCATTTGGAAACCCGAGTGACTAACAGTGGTGTCAACATAGACACCAACAGTGATCCAAAATTAGTACCACTAAGTAATTGTCGTACGATTATAGTACACATTTCCAAAACCAAGGCCATACGCTCTCCGTCGTGCTGTTAGTTGTTCTGGTTTTTTTACAGCTAAATATAATCCAATGTTCATCCAAAATGCTAGAATTCTTCCCTGTTCTTAACTCTCTTCTCAGGAGTGTCGATTGGCTTCAATTGTGTGATCAGGATTTTTTTCTGTTATTGGTTCGTTTGAACCCCTAAATATTTTGCGATCATCACCAAAAGCAAAAGGTCCCTCTCTACCTCCAAATTTGGACTCATATGTATGATTTGTTTGTCTACAATATTTGGCTATATTCGTCAAAGAAATCAGTAGAAAAAAGCCAGAAGTTCGCCTTTTGTGTATTTTGGATTTTGCTTATAAGTTATTCTCAGCGTTTCGGTATAATGGAAATGTTGGTATTTTTTCACACAAAAATAGTGGTCCATTCTACTCGCTGTCCTAAACTCTTCATGCGAGATTTCATGTCCTTCGGTTTCTATTTGTGACCTTTATAAAGCCTGGAACATTGTAAGTTGTTCGTCCACTTCAACTCCTAAATATTTTGCGGACATCTTTAAAAACAATAGTCCTAACCCTACCCATATGAAAATTTTGGAGAGGATATGACGATAATTGCAATATGTATATAATAACCCCAACCTGTGTTGAAAGGTGAAAAAATATTACAAAATATACACTTCAATATTATAAGTCAAATTGAAAAAATCGCATGCGATAAAAAATATAAAAAAATAAAAAATATCACAAAATACTACAAAATCTTTATTATTGTTAAAATCGGTCCAGCCATTCTGGAGATATATATTTCGCTATATATATCCGATATCCTTACTATCGGCATCTACGTAACGGTCAGAATTGACCTGTTCGTCTATTTGTGATTTCGCCGGGATTAAAATTTTTCGCGGTTTAATGGAAAATTTGACATTTATTTAACACAAATGTTATGGTATATTTTAACCGCTAATTCCATGAAAATTGGAAGGCTTCTGCTCAGCCCCATTCTAACTTCAGCGTTGATTGGTCTATAATTGCAACCTGTAGAGCAACTGCAAAATCGGAAAATTTTCTGTTTTTGGTCCATTTGAACCCCTAAATATTATGCGATCATAGGGTTCTATTCTGACCTTAACCCCACCTCCATTTTCAATTTCGTGAGGATCGAGCCATAATTGCGACCTGTAGAGAAATTGTGCATGGAGATAGTTAATAGAGGACTATTTTTTGTTGGAGATCATCTAAAAATGTTAACAATTATGGGCCGATCGAACCTTAATAGTGCGTGGGGTTTGAGTTTTGGGACAGGGATAAGCTCATCACTTTGCATGGTCGTGGGATAATATTTAGCGGGTGAAAAGCACCGTAATTTTTGAGTGAAAAATTCCAAACTTTCCATTTAGCCGCGAATATTTCTTGTAATGAAAGTCACTTTCCGACGAAATCACTAGTACATCTACTCCCAAATGACGAAACTCATTTTAAAACTTTAATAAGTTCTGACTACCCATATTGTTAAAGACATGTAGGATCAACCTAATATGTTTAGAGACCATGCGAAAGCTTTTGCATTAACATTCTATAACCATTCTCTTTTGAAGCCTCTAAGATGCCAACCCCATACCCTCCAAGCATGTCCATGTTCTATTCAAATGAAGGGAGGAGACACTGTTTTATGAACGGGATATATTTCAGATATTGTTCGCACACTTAATGTTAAGTATATTTGAATGACATATCATGCTCATCGTCAACAACGACAACAACAGCAAAAACAATAAGAGTCCTACGAATACAACAAAGCACCACAAACTGCAGTACAATATTCCACGTCATTATCCTCCAAAATGTAATGATATTTGCATATGCATGTATGTGCGGATGTGTGTGTGTGTGTGTGTTTGTGTGAATAGCTGAGTGAGTGCAAACATAATGCATGGACGAATAAGTACGAAATGATAGGCATGATGATGGCGAGGATGATGACGATGGTATGGTAATGCAAATTGCAAATCCGACCATACAAACCATAAAAACAGAAATAATAATAACAAGGCCAACAACAACAGCAGCAGCAAGGACAACAAAATGTTGGCACATACACACACATATATGTATGTATGTATGTATGGGTGTATGATGTGGAGATGGAACAGAATGAGCAAG
The DNA here is from genome assembly GCF_030504385.1 of Musca domestica. Classification (NCBI taxonomy): domain Eukaryota; kingdom Metazoa; phylum Arthropoda; class Insecta; order Diptera; family Muscidae; genus Musca; species Musca domestica. The sequence continues at coordinate 7,451,849 of NW_026712318.1, read as the reverse complement.
GGAAGTGCCAAGGCAAAACAAGCCAAGGCAACATAATAAACAACAAACAAACAATAAACGTCTGCAACCACTTAAGCACAACTCCTCCTTCTCCATGTCCGAATCGAAGACACACACGCCGAAGAATTGTGGAAACAACAAAATGTGTACGACCGAACGAGGACATGTATGTTACTTACATTGCCTGCCAGTTCGCCGAACTGACTGTTTGTCAGCGATACATGCTGAATACATACATACAAAGGCACATACATGTATGCCCGACACCATATTACCGATTGTCAATGACACATGCATGGTAGCCCGCTCACTCACGCCCACCAACTCTCCTCGCCATGGCTGGCATGGTCCGTGTCTCACCCCACGCCATTGCCATTATCATTTGGTTCATGTGTGCCCTTGCATCGTGTGCACTTGTGCACAAAACATCCCTTTGTCAAGCCTTCGCCTACCTACCCCGACCAACAAATCGAGGCAGCGGAGAAAGTACCATGGCCCTGTCTGGGGAAGAGAGAGAGAGAGGGAGGGAAACACTTGTTCACTAACAATGACACATCCTTTGTGTTTGTGACTCGTAAGGACGAGGGATCCTTATGGATGCACAAATTACAAACGAGTATCATTGCTTTCGTCATCTTTTTATTGTTCTCGTTCCCGTTGTTGTTGCTGCTGTTGCGTTTCTTTTAACAACAAGAATGTGTTCCTGTCTTGTGCCTTGATACCGATGTTGCTGTTGATTTTGTTGACGACGTTGCTGATGCTGATGCATGTACTTGTATCCATTTGGGATACTCGCCCATGATTCATTCTCGTACAGGACAATGCAGACCACTTATCCTGATGATATATTCGTTGATATGGATGTGTGTAAAATTTAAATGGATGAAAGCATTTCCTAAGAGGCCAAAAGGGAAGATTTATGCATGAATGTAATTTCAAAGGGACAGGGGAAGGGGAACTGTAAACGCAACGAATAATCCATGTGTAATATTAATTAACTTGGTCGATCAATCAAGAAATAGACACGACGGCATCATTATTACATGATAACGAGGTTTTTTATAACGTCCACCAAAAAACGGATGTTGCACTTGGTTTGTCATGCTGTTTCAATTCTTCGAAATAATCGTGTTCGACACTTCTTGATCATTGTTAAATTCTCAGTTATAAACGTGGGTTTTTCAAGGATTAGCACAGTTATGAACAATAATTTTTTCAAAAATAAACAAAATATTAATCCTGCATTCTTTAAAAAAAAAAATAACAATAAACTTGATTTTTAAGGACATTTTTATAGAACAGCAAACTAATAAACGTGGAGATTTTAAGGATTTTTGTCAATTACGAGCTGACTATTAAACAAGGGCTTTAAATGCTATTTTTCAAGAACTAGCTGATGAATAAATGTGGAAATTAACGAATTTTCAGGAATCATCAGAGCTACAAACTTCGATTTTTAAAGAGATTTTTTTAAAGTATTTTTTCACGATTGTTAAAGCAATAAACGTGATTTTTTGGTTCCATGGAAACATGTGTAGTGTGTTTGATTCATCCATGTTGCCATACCTTCCGTATGACAACGTATCATACTGGTTTACATATTTGTCCAAGTTGGCATACCTTCTGTATCCAACTAATAGTATGCTTTTACTCAAGTTACAATACATTCAGTATGTAACTTTACACCCTCACTTTATTGAGGTATGTTGTCCGCACTGCTCCGAGATAGTAAGCGTGCATTATGCTTACTAAGCGTTTTCCCACGCTCACTTTATTCTTCATTTACCTTAAGTTAATTTTTGTAAGATAACATTATTTCAGTTCTAATTTGAATAAAGTATGGGGAAGTCGCATTTTGCGGCTTCCCCAACAAAACCAGAAGAGTTTTCATTTCATGGCGATCCTGCCAAACAAAAAAAAAACTTTAAAATCTACAAAAGTGGTGCACCGTGTATAATGTGATTTCGGATAATCTATATATATTAAACGCTTAAACTATGGACCAGCAACACAGACCGTGCCAGCTCGTAAATTATAAATAGAAAAAAGAAAGAAAAATGCCTCGGGTTTGCTAAAAAAAGACAAAGAAACAATTGATTTGATTAATGATCCTTGTTTAAGTATCAATCGAAAAAGGATTTAACAACAACAACAACTATATGTGAAATTCAAACAAACAAACCAAAAAAAAAATGATTTACAAAAAGATGAATGCCAAAAAGAAAAGAAAAAAAAAATGAATCATTTGAATATGAGAAAGCAGAAGAAAACTTTGCTCAGATAATATCAAACAAAACATAAAAAAAAAATCTTCAAAAAACAACGAGAAAAAAAAAAACCTAAAAACAACACAAGGAAAAAATAAGAAAAAAAAAAAAACGATTTTTTTTTGCTAGTTGAAACAAGATAAAAAATTGAAAAAAAGTAAATTCAAACACAAAATAAACAACTTTAAAAAATCCACAAAAAAATCGTAATATGCCATTTAAAAAATAACTTAAAAATGGAAGCAAAAACCAATACAAGGTTAAAATATAATTTTTTTAATACAACAAACAAAAAAAGAAAAACATTGACATAATAAAACAAAAGCTGCATGTGACTGATTCTGACATTCTCTATTGTGAACAACAATTATCAGCGAAACACCACATAAACAAACGGGGTCTTGAGATTTCCGAATACACGTATGTGCAGAAACCAGTAATGAATGAAAAGTTAAAAGAGAACAAAAAGGAGCTGTGCACTTTCACTCTCGCAATCTCCTGCCTCTCATCGAGAAAGAAATTAATCCAAAGAGAAAGAAATTAATCCAAAAAGAAATTAATCCAAAAAAAGCAGAAGAAAGGATGAAATTGGCGAAGGAAGAACAGTGAAAAAGTAGAGAAAAGGAAAGCGTTCGTCTTCATATTCCATATATTGCAGATAATTTTTACAAACAAATACCATAATGCCAGAAATTCGCAAATGCAGTATTGTGGGATGCCTGTCGAGTTCTCGAAGAAATACACCAACGATGTGAAAATCTATGTCTAAGAAAATAAACAAAACAAACAAGCAACTACAATAACAGGTAACCCCCTTTTGTTTTTAAGAAGTGCAACAAGGATAATATCGACCACCCACACTAGCAGAAAAATAATGTCCCCTTAAAATTATTATTGTTAAATATTAACTTAACACAACAGCAATACAGATTTTAGTTCTAGCATTAACCAAAAAACTGCAACAACAACCCCTATACATTATTAAATGCAAATAATTAAAACAAAACACTTATATTTATATAATATATACCACGACAACAAAGGCAAACTATATAAAAAAAAACAACATTTAAATATTTATTGTTTCCATTCTGTTTTTGTTTACATGCAATATTTTTGGCGGTGCCTCCGAATTTGATAACATATAATCGGGGATACTTGAATTGATTAATTACATTCAGACAAATTCAACTCAAACATAAATATCATCAAATCTATAAAATCTTTATCAGCTTGGTTTTACATTGTTAAACAATGGGTGGCTCAGAATCTAAAATAGACAAACCGAATGCCAATGTAGTAAATGACATTGTGCTTAAGGTTGAGCATCCTACTATTTACCTTATTATAATTATCGCTTAACTAGCCGCGCAACTACTGGTAACTCTTTACCAGTTGCATAAAAAGACATTGCGAAAATATTATATCAGGGCTGCTTCAGTCGGAAACGGTCTTGATAAGGTTTAACGACCAAAAGAAAGAAAGACCAAACACAAAAAGATAAAAAATTAACAAGCGTGTCAGACATTCCTAGGGTCTACGAACCACTAAATGCAAAGGAGGTAAAGAAAAGTGTTCGCCTAAAGTTTTTTCTCTCTGGTACAACTCCAAAGTGTATCCTTAAATACGGGAGAAAAACTTTAGAAAATGTAAAGATTGATGACCTTATTACTAATGGAAGCTTTGATCTAAGTCAATTCATTCCTAGGTTGGAAAAAATAACCGGTAATAAGGGAATATTCAAGTTGCAACTCTCATTAAATGAGGATTTATTCAATATGATTCGAATCAATGATTTCAAAAACTGTGCGAACCAGTTATTAAAGAAACTAACAATAGCGTTAACGCCAAAATTAAAGAAAATATCTGCTGACGAGCAGAAAAGAAAACTCCTACAAACGTATCATAATGACCCATTATACGGAGGTCACCCTGGCATCAAAAGAATGTCAGAAAAACTCCGCAATAAATATCGTTGGAAAGGAATGTCTAAAGACATCAAAAACTATGTTAAAAATTGCAGTAAATGCCAAGAGAACAAGTCCCTTAAAAGGACGAAAGAACCTATGTGTATAACGGAAACGCCAGCAAGTGCCTTTGATATTCTCGTTATTGATACAATAGGCCCATTTATTAAGTCAAACAGCGGTAACGAATACGCAGTAACAATAATATGTGATCTCACCAAGTACCTGGTAACTATACCAGTACCCGATAAAACGGCAAAAACAATAGCTACGGCAATATTTGAAAACTTTGTACTTACATATGGACCAATGAGAAAAGTTTTAACTGACAGAGGAACTGAGTATAAAAACCAGACCCTGCAGGAACTTTTTAATATGTTGGATGTGAAACATGCTCCCTCAACAGCATACCACCATCAAACAGTTGGATCCATAGAAAGGTCACATAGGACATTTAATGAATATATTCGTTCTTATGTGTCATTAGAACGAACGGATTGGGACGAATGGCTTAAATATTTTACATACTGTTTTAATACTACTCCATCAACAATCCATGGTTATTGTCCGTATGAATTGGTTTTCGGCAAAATTCCAAATATCATTGATTCTATTGGTTTTAACACTGTAGATCCACTTTATAATGTTGACTCTTATGAAAAAGAAGTGAAGTACAGACTCCAAATGGCAAGACAACGAGCTGCCAAAATGATTACTCAATCAAAATTCTCCAATAAATTACAATATGACAAAACGGCTAATCCTTTACACGTACAAATAGGAGATTTAGTACTAGTAGAGAATAATGGCGGCCATAAATTGGAACAATTATTCAAAGGCCCCTATTCTGTCGAAAATATAGATTCTAATGGGAATTGCACGCTGTCATCGTCGGACAGAAAAAGTATTGAAGTACATAAAAACCGTTTAAAATTGTTCAATGCATTAAGCAATAACTTGAATTAAGAACAAAAATATTGAAAATATTGTTTTTTTTTTAACTGCCTTTTAAATATAACTCTGCCTCTAAAATATACGTATATATAAATTTAGCATATACATACAATAAATTATAAAACTTACATAAAACATAGATAACTGGCCAGTACCTATGAAAATATAATAATATAATACATAGTAATAATATAAAACATACATATATATAGTAATACATAGTAATAATATAAAAACATACATATATAGTAATACATAGTAATAATATAAAACATACATATATATAGTAATACATAGTAATAATATAAAAACATACATATATATAGTAATACATAGTAATAATATATAAACATACATATATAGCAATAATCTAAATCTACTTTAGATCATTTAACTTTTCAATTCGACTAAGTAAACTAATATATAAGAATACATCTATTAATTAATAAAAAATATGTATATATGTAAAATAATGAAAAAAAAAAAAACATATTAAATCACTTATATTAAAATTTAAGATCCCACAACAAAATTTTATAAAATTATATTTGAGTTTTACAAATCATAAATTATATTTTATAGATATCGTTTAAGTTCAAAAAAATTTTTTGCTATTTTTCGTTATTCTCATGTAATAATTTTTATTTACTACAACATATATTATAGAACAAAAATTGTAACCGTATTAAATAAGTAAAGTTAAATATATATGTAAGCATTAGTCTTTATACAAAAAAAAAAAAAACAAATATGAGTAACTTGTAAACATTAAACGTAATTTTAAAATAAACCAGAACTAAATTTAAATAATGCCAGCACTGACTGTTAATTGTAAATTTATGTGAATAAAATTCATGAATTATAAAATTATACGAATTAAACTCAACTAAGAATAATCAACTTAAACCGTTGATTATTCTTTGTTAAAAAGGGAGGTGTAGTGTGTTTGATTCATCCATGTTGCCATACCTTCCGTATGACAACGTATCATACTGGTTTACATATTTGTCCAAGTTGGCATACCTTCTGTATCCAACTAATAGTATGCTTTTACTCAAGTTACAATACATTCAGTATGTAACTTTACACCCTCACTTTATTGAGGTATGTTGTCCGCACTGCTCCGAGATAGTAAGCGTGCATTATGCTTACTAAGCGTTTTCCCACGCTCACTTTATTCTTCATTTACCTTAAGTTAATTTTTGTAAGATAACATTATTTCAGTTCTAATTTGAATAAAGTATGGGGAAGTCGCATTTTGCGGCTTCCCCAACAAAACCAGAAGAGTTTTCATTTCACATGGATCAGCTGATATATAAACTCGTTTTAAATATTTTTTTTTTTAATTTTTTATGAATTTTTTTAAGAATATTTTTGTCAAAGACCAGCAGACCAATAAGTAAACGTTTTTAAGAACACTTTCAGGGAACTTCACAGGAATAAACTTGGATATTTAAAAGATTTTTTTTTAAATAATGTTTATTTATTAGTGATAATTTTTACCAGGCGGTAAAGCAGGGAAATCATGGTATTTCACTGATCCTCATCAGTTCCCTTTGTTTCTGTCTAGAATTTTTTAAGAATATTTTTTAAAGGATTAGTTGAGATAACTTTTCAACGATCAACAAGTAAATAAATTTGTTTAAGAAAATTTGTAGGGAACTTCGGAACTATAAACATGGATTTTTAAAGAACTTCTTAAGAATATTTTTTGGAAGACACAGGGACCAACACACAGGAGTTTCTGAATTTATTTTTTTAAGATTCAGTATTCGATAAATAAATGTGTACCTAAAGGACATTTTTGTAGAACCTTCAGAGATATAAATTTAAGTTACTTTAGGGAACATTTTTATGTATGTACATTTCTCCATGGAGCAATATACCTGAATTTTCAAGGAGTTTTTTGAAGGACCAAAAAGTGAAGAATATATTTTAAGGATATGAACGTGGATTTTTATACCCTCCACCATAGTATGGAGGGTTTATTAAGTATGGAGGGTATTGCCGTTTGTAACACCTCGAAATAAACATTTTAGACCCCACAAAGTATATACATTCTTGATCAGCATAAAATTCTATGTTGATTTATCACTGTCCGTCCGTCTGTAGAAAATCACTCTAGCTTCCGAAGGAAATGAAGTAGGTTGATAAAATTTTACTCAAATGTGTATTATGTCTGCAGGACTTTTGGTATTGAAAATGGGCCATGTAGGTCCACGTATTCGTATAGACCCCATATAACGGTACCTCCCGATATGCGGTTTTTTGATGATTTTAGCGACATTATTTACCGGAATTGTTTCAGAATTGGTATTTAAAGTTCGTAATAGATACTACGGCTTAAGACAGAAAATGAGCCATGTAGGTCCACCGCTTCGTATAGCCCCCATATAAGGTTAGCTCCCAATATTGGGTATTTTGATGATTTTAGAGACATTATTTACCGGATCTATTTCAAATTAAGAATTTGAAGTTTGTAATGAATACTACAGCCTATGACAGAAAATTATCTGTGTAGGTCCACGTCTTCGTATAGCCCCCATATAACGGTATCCCCCGATATTCGGAATTTTGATGATTTTAGCGACATTATTTACCGACATTATTTCAAATTCTGTATTTGAAATTCGTAATGGATACTACAGCCTATGACAGAAAATTGTCTGTGCAGGTCCACGTTCTATAACCCCCATAGTACCTCTCTATATTCGGCATTTTGATGATTTTCGCTACATTATAAACAGTTTTTTTTTTCAAGTTTCTCATTTGAATATTGTAATAGCTTGTGACAAAAGTTGCCTATGCAGGTCCACGTCGTCGTATAGACCATAATATACGGCTACATTCGGTATTTTTAAGATTTTAACAGAATTTTTAACGGATTTTATTTAAAAAAAAAATTAAATTTGTACCAAATGGTGGAGGGTATTCAAAGTTCGATTTACGATTTATTCCAACAAATCTAAACTTATTCTAAAATTTGATGCTATTTCCGACATTTTTTTGCATTAATTCAATAAAATTTAAAAAAAAAGTAAAAATTATGGCGTTTGCTTTGCGTTTTTATACCCTACACCACAAGGTGGTCAGAGTATTATGTCTTTGTGCATTTGTTTGTAACACACAAACGGAAACGAGATAGACCCATAGTTCCTTTTGATGATCTGCATGGAATCACTTTCTGAGTTGATTTATGCATGTCAGTCCGTCTGTCCGTCTGTTCATGTATTCTTGTGAACAAATGCAGGTCTCCGATTGAGATGAAATTTTGCAAACAACATTTGTTTGGCCCAAGGACGAACCCTATTGAAATTGGAGATAATCGGTAAAAATTTAGTTATAGCTCCCATATATATCTTCGTCCGATTTTCCTTATATTGTGTGCCAAATGTGTAACGTCAGCCCGAATAGTATGGAATTTTCCACATACAACCAAATTTAGGCCTGAAAATAAGTACGCCAAATTTGAAATCGGTTCAGATATAGCTATAGCTCCCATATATATTGTTCATCCGATTTGTTATTTTTCTCCTCCGCAGCCGTAATATGCACTCTGTAACAACAATATTTGGGGAAATATATCAAATACAGCTCAGAAATAAATTTGCTAACTTTTATCGAGATCGGTTCTGATTTGGATCTAGCTCCCATATATAGCTTTTTCCGATTTACCTTTTATTGGGCATCAAACGTCTAATATTTGTCCAAATGGGATTGCATTTATCACGTACGACCGAATTAAGTCTAGAAGCTAGTATGTCAAATTTGGTGAAGATCGGTTCAGATATAGCTATAGCTACCATATATATTGTTCATCCGATTTGTTATATTTGTTACCCACTGCCGTAATATGAACTCCGTAACAACGATATTCAGGGAAATATATCAAATACATCTCAGAAAGACCTTTGCTAAATTTTATCGAGATCGGTTCAGATTTGGATATAGCTCCCATACATAACTTCGTCCGATTTACCTTTTATTGTGCACCAAAAGTCTAATATTTGCCCAAAGGGGGTGGAATGTGACACTTACGACCTAATTGAGTCTAGAAGCTAGTATGTCAAATTTGGTGAAGATCGGTTCAGATATAGCAATAGCTCCCACATATATTGTTTATCAGATTTGTTATTTTTGTCCTCCGCAGCCGTAATATGCACTCCGTAACAACAATACTCAGGGAAATATATCAAATACAGTTCAAAAATATCTTTGCCGATTTTATCGAGATCGGTTCAGATTTGGATATAGCTCCCATATATATCTTTATCCGATTTCAAATTAATTGTGCACCAAATGGGCAATACAAGTCCGAATTTAAAAAATACAAATGCTTCGGCATATTTTTAGTCCTTTGAAATTTAATTAAATTTATAATCATACCTTGTATGATTGAATTCTCCCATAAAAACTTTTAATTGTTATGTGGAGCCCTACTAAATTAGCAAAGTGGTGTAGGGTATCATAAAGTCGGCCTCGCCCGACTTTAGGACTTTCTTTACTGGTTTATTTTTTCATATTTTGTATAGCATGCGATTTTTTCAATTCGATAATATTGAAGTGAACATTTTGTAATATTTTTTACCTTACAACACAGGTTGGAGTTATTATATACAAATTGCAATTATCGTCCGATCCTCACGAAAATTTTCACAAGAGTAGGGTTAGGCTCAGAAGGGCTAACCCTATTGTTTTCAAGATGTCCGCAATATATTTAGGTGTTGAAATGGTCCAACAACTAAAAGTGTTCCTGATTTTGCAGCCGTTATAAAGGTCACAAATAGAAACCAATGGACACGAAATATTGCATGAAATTAGAGTTTAGGACAGCATATAGAATGGACCACTACTTTTGTGTAAAAAATACCAGAATTACTTACAGGCGATATCCGAAATACACAAACGGCGAACTTCTGGCTTTTTTGCAGATTTCTTTGACGAATGTAACCAAATATCGTACACAAGCAAATCATAAGTCTAAATTTGAAGATGCAGAAGGGCCTCTTGCTTTTGGAGATGATCGCAAAATATTTAAGGGTACAAATGAACCAAAAACAGAAAACATTGCCTGATCACACAATTGAAGCCAATCGACACGCCGGAGAAGAGAGTTAAGGACAGGGAAGGCCGTAATTCGTGCCAAAGAACGGTTTGAAGGCCGCAATTCGTGCCAAAGAACAAATTTAATGGGACTCTAGTGATGATCTATGTAACTAATTTAAAATCTTGTTATTTTGGGTTCTTGAAGATGCTAAAATGTACTAGAATTCTCCCCTAATAAAGCTATTATGAAATACTAGATTTGTTTCCATGACATCAAACAAACTGTCATACTGGTATACAAAATACCTCCCAGCATGCGATGATATGATTCGGGCAAGAGATTAAATTAATTTTTAAAAATCTTAAATGGTATAACAAATACTACGGCTACAACACCTATGAAGAATGTTATAATTGTATTATACATGAAATCTCTTCATCCCTTACCCATTTAACAATCACTAAATGTGTTATACACACAATAAACACATTTTCAACCCCCATTTGGGACAAGGACTTTTTGTGAGTAGCCAAAAAAACCCTTCTCATTTGGCAGTGTTATAATCGCATTTACAGCTGTTATAAAAAAAAACACATCAAAGTATCCTTTTTGATGTCAGCCCCCTAGTAGTGCATAGTAAAACTAACAAAAAATCGAAAATAATGTAAGTTTCTCTTTTAACAAGGACCAATCAATTCCACCCTCTTTGCTTAATTCTCTTATCTTTATCAATTTAACAGAGAATGTTAAATGGGAGTGATGTTAGCCAATCAAGGGGAAATTGAGTGCATTCAACTGTTCGTCCTTTTTTCAGGAGAAAACATCGAAACTGTAAACATTTCAAAACTCTCCTGAGTTTTCATTGTCTCTCTGAAAATGTTAATATGAGTATTTCTCATTTACATCCCCACAGCAGGATTAGCACAGAGAGCATTTTAACAAATCGGTTAATGTTAAAAATGCGATTACATTTTGAAGTCCTTTAACATGTTTATCTTTCTCTCTGCGAGAAGAAGAATATATTTGTGCATATGTAGGTACAAGCATATACATAACGAAAGAAATAAACAAAGTTATGAATAATGTGCTTATTAATGAGTAAGAATTTTTGATTTTAGGTTAAATAAGAAAAAAAGTTCACAATAAAATTTGTTCAGACATAAGGGGCACATTGCTGTGTATTACAAGATCTAACTAATTGGGTTGTCATTATAATAGCAAATATTTATATTCAATATGGAAGATTTTTATAGAACTTGTTATCAAAACAAACAAAAAATACCTGCAACTGTTTTGCACATGTTTTTGAGAAAATGTCGATTTTTGATAGGGTCCAATTAAAAAATTCTCATCCTTGATGTGCACATGAAAACCACGCCCTTCTGACTTTGTATTTCTTTTTTTTTTTTGTTTTTTTAAGCATATTATGATAGGCAAGCCTCTTGAAAGTAATATTTGCCACTTTTTATACCTTCCACCATAGCATGAAGAGTATATTAAGTTTGTCATCCCGTTTGTAACACCTCGAAATATTCATTTTAGACACCACAAAATGTCGCATAAAATTCGATGTCGATTTAGCGATGACCGTCCGTTTATCCGTCTATGGAAATCACTCTAGCTTCCGAACGAATTGAAGTAGATTGATAAAAACAAATGTATATTATGTCTGCAGGACTTTTGGTATTGAAAATTGGCCATGTAGGTCCACGTTTTGGTATAACCCCCATACTACGGTACCTCCCGATATTCGGTATTTTGATCATTTTAGCGACATTATTCACCGGAATTGTTTCAAATTTGGTATTTGAAGTTTGTAATGAATACTAAAGCCTAAGACAGAAAATTGTCTCTGGAGGTTCACGTCTTCGTATAGCCCCCATATAACGGTACCTCCCGATATTCGGCAATTTTGACGATTTTAGCGCCATTACTCACCGGAATTGTTTCAAATTTGGTATTTGAAGTTTGTAATGAATGCTACAGTCTAAGACAGAAAATTGTCTGTGGAGGATCACGTCTTCGTATAGCCCCCATATAATGGTACCTCCCGATATTCGGCATTTTGACGATTTTAGCGCCATTACTCACCGGAATTGTTTCAAATTTGGTATTTGAAGTTTGTAATGAATGCTACAGTCTAAGACAGAAAATTGTCTGTGGTCCACGTCCTCGTAGATCCCCCATATCACGGTACCTCCCGATATTCGGTATTTTCATAATTTTAGCGACATTATTCACCGGAATTGTTTCAAATTTGATATTTAAAGTTCGTAATGGATTCTATAGCCTAAGACAGAAACTTGTCTGTACAGGTTCACGTCTTCGTATAACCCCCATATAACGGTACCTCCCGATATTCGGCATTTTTACGATTTTAGCGCCATTATTCACCGGAATTGTTTCAAATTTGTTATATAATGTTCGTAATGAATGCTACAGTCTATTACAGAAAATTGTCTGTGCAGGTCTACGTCCTCGTAGATCACCCATATAACGGTACCTCCCGATATTCGGTATTTTGATTTTATCGACATTATAAATAGATATTTTTTCAAGTTTCGCATTTGAATATTGCAATGGCTTATGACAAATGTTACCTGTGCAGGTTCATTCCGTCTTATTGACTATAATTTACAGGTACATTCGGTATTTTTAAGATTTTAACAAAATTTTTAACGGTTTTTATTATTTTTGAGAATTGCCAAATTCGTTCCAAATTGTGAATTCAAAGTTCGTGCCGGGCCGAACTTACAGCTTTTTTACTTGTTTTTTGCATAACCTGATGTAAGGGAATTTCATATAGAATATGGTGTAGGATGCATTTTAAAAGCTACGATTGCAATTTAAATGAAAAGGAAAACAAAAATATTCTATTATGCTCCTTTTCCTCATGATTTTCAGAGGTATTGAAGCTTTCGATAGTTACAGCACACAAATTTCGGAGCTAACAAATTTGAGGAATTTGAGGAACATGAGGGCAATAAATCAAGTTTTCGCATGGTGAAGGGTATAAGAAGTTCGATCGTTTCTATGATTTTAAGAATATTTTAAACGCAATATATTTTTTCAAGCACTTCCTGGTATAAATATCGTTTTTAGAAGTATGTATTAGAATATTACCATTTAATATCCACAATTTCTGTCCAGTCTTTCTTTAAGAAATAGTTACAAGTTTCAGGATCTTGGAAACAATTTTAAAACTCTACATTTCTGGATTTCAATGGACGGAGAACCATTGAAATCCAGAAATGTAGAGTTCTAAAATTGTCGGTCAACTGATCTGTATTATGTCAAAGATGATTAGATAGCGTCCCATATAATGGTACGTCTTGATTTTCATTCTTCTAAATGTGTTGCCGAATGAAGAGTTTATTGTCATTGGGTCTATGTACTGAAAGCTCTGATTGACTGTAAAAAAATGACATTGCCGATATAACGGCATCATTGAATTTAAATAATTTCGTTGATTTTACAGGGTTTTTTTCGATTTTACAGGCAAATTTTTCTGCAATTATGGGTTTGAGGTTCTTAGACAACAAAACACGCCCTGCAAACAATTGTACAACTAATCTACAATTTGGTATGTCAAAAGTTATAACAAAAATTTTAATGTCGCTCCACATTTCGACATAGTCCCACTTAGCGGTGACGGTATTCTGAAGGGCCAATCCAATATATACAGGGTGAGATGAAAAAATTGCAACCAACTTCAGACTGCTGTCATTTCTTAGCCACTCGTCCGACAGCTGTTAAAATTATTCCAGTGACAGCTCATTATATTATTTACAAGCGTACAAAAGCATTTTGGTGAGTATTTTCCAGAAAAAAAGCTATTCGTGATGTCAATCAAGTGTGATAGTGTGATTTCTTTATATTTGGCTGGAAAACCACAAGTGGCTATCGTTAGTATTTGTCTGGAGTATTTTGGAAAGGAAGGTTGGCACTAAAAAATACCAAAACGTCAATCACCTCAAGCTGCCTCAAGCCTTCGAAAATACCGCAGAACAACATTCGAGCAGCGTGTGACGGTTTCATTGGCCGTTTGAAGGCTATAATTCGTGCCAAGGGTGACCAATTCGAACAAATCTATACTTATTCTAACATTTGATTTTATTTCCGACATTTTTTGCCTTCATTCAATAAAATTTAAAAAAAAATGTAAAAATTATGGCGTTTGACTTTTTTGCAGTTTGCAAACCACCATACTATGAAGGGTATATTAACTTTGTAATTCCGTTTGTAACTCCTCGAAATACTCATGTCAGACCCAACAAAGTATATATATTCTTGATCAGCGTAAAATTCTAAGTCGATTTAGCGATGTCCGTCTGTCTGTCCGTCTGTCTGTCCATCTGTCTGTCCGTCTGTCTGTCTATCCGTCTCTCTGTTATAATCACTCTATCTTTCGAACGAATTGAGATACAAAGCTAAATTTTGCAGACAACTTTATTTTTACAGTAGGCAGGTTAAGTTCGAAAATTGGCCATGTAGGTCCACGTTTTCATATAGCCCCCATATAACGGTACCTTCCGATATTCGGTATTTTGATGATTTTAGCGACATTATTCACCGGATTTGTTTCAAATTTGGTATTTGAATTTCGAAATGGATACTACAGCCTAAGACAGAAAATTGTCTGTGCAAGTCCACGTCTCCGTATTGCCCCCTATAACGGTACCTCCCTATATTCGGTATTTTGGTGATTTTAGCGTCTTTATTCACCAAATTTAGAGTTCGTTATGGAAACTCCAGTCTGTGACAGAAAATTGTCTATGCAGGTCTAGGTCTTCGTATAGGCCCCATATACCAGTACATCCCTATATTGGGTATTTTAACGAGTTTAGGTACAATACTCACCGAAATTGTTTGAAATGACAAAAAATTGACTATGCAGGTTCAGGTCTTCGCACAGCTCCGATATAACGGTACCTCCCTATATTCTATATTTTGATGATTTTAGCTACATTATTCACCGTTTATTTCAAGTTCCGAATTTGAATTTGGTAATGACTTATGACAAATAATGCCTGTGTGGTTCCACGTCGTATAGGCACCAATATAACGGCAATATTCGGTATTTTTAAAATTTTAACAAATTTTTTTCAGGATCTTATTTCCAAATTCGTTCCAAATGGTGGAGGGTATTCAAAGTTCGGCCCGGCCGAACTTACTGCTTTATAACTTGTTTTATCCCACACTGTACATACATTACATTTATGTATAATATATACAAATTGTTTTAAATCTATTGAGGATGCAAGGGAAGAAATATGCCAACACTTTCACCTCAGAGACCTTTTTGTCTAAATTTCGGAGTCCAGAATGATGGTTTCGGCTTATTTTAAATAATAATTACAAGCGATTTCAATCAAAATCCATAACATAAATTAGTGTATTTTGGAGTAACTTTTTAGCGAGTGCTTCGCAAATCTGTAAATATCCCCCAAAATATGGCAATGAAGAATATCAACAAAGACGGAACTTTTTCTTAAAAATCGTAATTCAATTTGATATCAATGCTACTTTACATATGTATCTAACCTTCGTAGAAGCAAAATACCCTCAATCGTTGTTAAGACTATCAATCCGATTTGAATCATTTACACATGATATTCACAAGTCCTGCCAGGCCGCAAACAACAGAGAAAGAGAAGAAGAAGACATGGCAAACTGCTGCTTATTATGAAAATTCACGATATGGTGCAGTAAAAAACGGAGGCGAACAAAAAAAACGGTATAAAAGTTGAAATGGCTTTTAAAAAATCATAATGGCAGCTTGTAACTACCGCTTTTTTGTTCA
This sequence comes from Musca domestica, assembly GCF_030504385.1. Lineage (NCBI taxonomy): Eukaryota > Metazoa > Arthropoda > Insecta > Diptera > Muscidae > Musca > Musca domestica. The sequence goes on along the minus strand of NW_026712318.1, from coordinate 7,435,811 downwards.
ATGCTTCCTCGAGCCGCAGCTATTCTCATTTTTTTGCATAGTAAGGAAATAAACACCACCCTCATCGCCCTCTCCACCACTCCTCTCCCACCACCTTTCACTGTTTACGATATACAATCATCAAATACTCAAATAGTACCATGGTGTCCTATTAGCATTCAGGACCACCATTTTCCTCACACCAGCCGACCATGGTTTGTCCGAACAAAACAACACAACAGCAGCAACAACAACAAAAATTACCTTCACTTTGAGAAAAAATAAAATACAAGGGAACGGAACGTGCATGACTTTGTTCCACGTCTGTGGCCAAGACTAACTAGTGGCGTACATCATTTTCGACGTTGGCACAATCACGCCATTGCCATCATCATCGTCGCCGTCGTCGTTCTCGTTCTCGTCATCATCATCATCATCGCCAGCTCATTTAATTCGCAATCAAACCACCCCATATTATTTTGGTCCATTGATGCCGAGCGCTTTAAGCAAAAGACCAAACCAAGACCATACCTCCTGCATATTAACAACAACGCATTTGAAGTCCTGTGCCGGGCCAACATCCATGCACACTCACACACCAACTCAATATCCATATCCTTGTTAGCGTTCTCTTGCTGTCTCCTCCAACCACACGATTTCTGCTCGTTCAGCACTTTTTCCTCATTGCCAACGTTCTAGAGTTTTTTGTTGTTTTTTTTTTTTTTTGCATTTCAATTTTTAATTTTTTTTTATTCCATCGTTCCGTTTCAAGTTGCCATTATACTTATGACTCTTATTTGAATACATAACGTTCCGAGCTGAATTCTATGAGGAAAAAATTGAAAAAAAACAAGTAAGCAAAGGCTACAGTCGAGCGGGGCCGACCGTTGAATACCCTACAACACTATAATAAACGATACAGTTTACATAGGCGAGATACTCGAAAGAATTCCACAAGACATTGTGACAAATTATAAAAGAAAACCATCAGGCTTCGTTCTCTAATTTTCGAATAATAGCAACTTAAACTAATTTCCTCATTTCCAATTTATTGGTAGATGTTGCACTTAAATGGTCTTCCTAGATCTGGAACCAATATTTCTCAGAAGTGGCAAAAGATTAACAGTTATTATTGGTTTTCGACTAAAATGCATCTATATGAGATACAGAGATTTGGCTACATTCTTCAACGAAATCAGCGTTAAAAAATAGTCAGAAGTGCGTCTTTCCTGTATTTGTGAATTCTCCAAAAAGTCACTGGAATGGACATTTTCGTATTTTGTCTACAAAAGTTGGCAAACTATTTCACACATTGAATATTTTTGGATGGCCATCCAAAACTGCTTGGCTTTTGCAATGACCGGTAACCCCCATTCAAATGTACGTGAGGATCGGGCGATAATTACGACCTGCTGACAATTTTGCAGTTTTGTTGGTCCATTTCAACCGCTAAATATATGGCGATCATCTCCAAAAAAAGTAGGCTTCTATTCTGACCCTCATTTTATCCCCATGCAAAATTTCGTAAGGATCGGATCATAAATGCGATCTGTATATGATATCCTGATATCCTAACTACTTAGTTTTGTTAGCTGTAGAAATATTACCAAATGTTTAATTCAAAATGAAAATATGCCAAAAATATGACAAAAATTGAAAAAATGTGAGAAAATTTTACAAAATCAATATTTTCATCTTTAGAGAGATATTTTTATGCAATTTTTTTGACGTGTTTTCTTTCCTGCCAAGAGGCCATTCTGAATTAATGAGAACTGTCGAAATCAGTTCAGCCGTTCTCGACATATAAGAGATTTTTCAAGCATATCTTCTTTGATAAACATATATATCGCACATATTTTGCTATATATCTGATTTCTTGGATGTTAACATCAATGTAAAGATCAGAAGTAACCTTGTCATGGCTTTGTGATTTCGCCGGGATTTAAAATATTCGCGGTTTAATGAAAAATTTTGAATTTTTTCCACACAAAAGATATGGTCTATTTTAGCCGCTAAATATTATCCGATAACCACCCAAATCGGTAGGCTTCTTCCCCGCCCTAAACTCTAGCTACATGTGAAATTCCGCGTCGATTGGTCTATAATTGCGACCTGTATAGCTACTGCAAAATCCGACATTTTTTCAGTATTTGGTCCATTTCAACCCCTAAACATTTGGCGATCATCCCCAAAAGAAATAGGGTTCTATTCTGACATTAAACCCACCTACATTTTAAATTTCGTGAAGATCGGGCCATAATTGCGACCTGTAGAGTGATTACAAATTAACATGGACAGACGGACAGACGGACAGACGGACGGACGGACATACATAGCTAGATCGACTCAGCTCGGCGAGCTAGGAAGATCCATATATACTTTCCTATGTGGGAAATCAATATTTCGAGGTGTTACATAATTTTTGGCCCAATCAAACTTATAATACCCCCAACACATAGTGTTGTAGGGTATAATGGCCCAATCAAACTTATAATACCCCCAACACATAGTGTTGTAGGGTATAAAAATATGGGGAAGCACTTTGAGCAAAATGTAAACACCCTCATACCAATGGGGGATTGATGGTCGATGTCAGTGTGGGCACATGTCCCGTATCGGAATATGCGATGAATGTATAAGAGTGAGTACATTTATGTATATATATATATATTCATACACACATACATACATGGCAACAGTGAAGGGCAAAAATATTCAGAAATAATTGAAAATAAAAACAAATAAATTTGATCGAGACTAGTTAAAAAGTATCAGTCGGTTTAGCCGACAGATGTATACCCTCAGCCCATATTCGATTATTTAAATATATATTTGAATATATAATTGACTTGTGATATGGTTATTCAACTTGCTGACCCTCTATGGAGTAGGTTCCGCAGGAATGGACCAATATTTTCCATTTTCCATCGATCCTAATTAAGTATGATATAAATATTGCGGCGTGCCAAGTTCGGACTACATTGGATACTTCCTCCACTTTGTATGAGATATGTGATAGTTTTTAGAAAATGTTGAAATGTGCGTGAGGTTCCAGATATACAGGCTGAGATAAAAAAACTGCAACAAAGTCAAAGGCCGTAATTTTTATTTATTTTTTTAATTTTATTGGATGAAAGCAAAAAATTTCGGAAATAGCATCAAATTTTAGAATAAGTTTAGATTTGTTCAAATTGGTCACCTTTCGCACGAATAATGGCCTTTAAACAGCCAATGAAACCGTCACACGCTGCCCGAATGTTGTTCTGCGGTATTTTGGCCCCATTCCCGGCGAAGCGCTTGCTTGAGGTGATCGACACTTTGGTATTTTTTAGTGCCAACCTTGCTTTCCAAAATACTCCGGACACAATAGTCCAACGGATTGGCATCCGGAGATTTCGGTGGCCATTGTGCGTTGAAAATGAAGCGAGGAACCTCATTTTGTAAAAATTCATGGGTGGCGCGTGCTGAGTGCGACGGTGCTGAGTCCTGTTGAAATGTCCAAGGTTTGCGGCCAAAATGTTTGCATGCCCAAGGCTTTAATACATCCTTCAGAATATTTTCGCGATAATATTCACCATTTATTGTGATGCCACGGTCGATTAATACGAGGGGAGAGCAACCATCAACTTTTATGGCGGCCCACACCATCACCATGGCCGGCGCTTAAGTTCTGGTGGCCAACCGACGGCGCACATTTTCAGCTGACCTATTTGTCAAGTAAAGACGATCATTCTGTTTGTTTACAAACTGCTGGACAACGAATGTTTTCTCATCGGAGAAAACCGAATTCGACAGTTCACCACTTTCGACCAAGCGAAGCAACTCTTTGGCTCTTTTGAGTCTATTTTCTTTCCTTTGCGGTACAAATTCTTGCACTTTTTGGAATTTCAATGGCTTTACCTCGAGCTCATTTTTTAATATTTGCCGAATGGAATATTGCGATATGTTCAGCTCACGAGCCATTTTCCATTGACTGGGTACCCTCTTATAACCTTTGCAACATTTACCGAATCGTGCTATAATTTTTAAATGGAGGTTTATATTACTCTGTCAGCTGGGCATAAAATATTTATAAATCAGTAGTACATATATTTTCGTATAGCCCCCATATGAACACATTTCATGAGGTGCTCATTGAGAACTTTAATTTTTTACCGAACATTTTTAAAATTGGTTCACGATTACACTAAAAATTATTAGCCATAAAATAAGGTCTCGTAACCAAATTTGGAACTGGTGCATTGGGACATATTTTTCAATGTTTCTCATGGTGACCAATTTAACTGTTTACTTGTTGGATCTAAAAATTTCGAATTCCAATTAATTATTTTAAATATCAACTTTTCATACCATTTCTATATATTTTTTTAGCATTTTTCTGCCAAATTCCCAAATTTCACTTTAAATGGAAGACAATTTTTGACCCTGACTGTTTGCACTGAAATACACAATATATATATATCGTTAATATTTATACGCTATCCTGTTATATGATTGTCTACACGTACACAGACCAATACAATCATTATATATTTTTTTCAAGCCTGCACCGATACATTTATATGTGCATGTATGTATATATATAGCATCGCACGCCGATGATGGAGAAAATATCTATTACTCACATTTATGACTGTATTTAGAAGTTGAACACAATGCACCATACACTAACACATGCGTATTCCCACACAAATAGAATATGTTTTATTTCTGCATTTGTGTTTTATGCAAACAAAAAAAGGCCTATACATGAGAAGAGTCATATATAAAAAAAATTCAGTCCTCCAGGACCGCCGGAAGCATCCAATTTATATTTACAGAGCCTATGTCGAATGTAACAAATCTCTATTAAAGCGTTTAGGACAATATAAACAAGAAAATGGGAAATGAAATCCCGTTAGTACAATTTTATATTGAAACCAGTTAAGAAAGTCCTAAAGTCGGTCGGTCCCGACTTTATAATACCCTACACAACTTTGCTAATTTAGTGGAGCTCCACATAACAATTAAAAGTTTTTAAGGGAGAATTCAATCATTGACGCTATGATTATAATTATAATTTAAAGTTCGAAGGACTAAATATGCCGAAGCATTTGTATCTTTTAAATTCGGAATAGTATTGCCTATTTGGTGCACAATTAATTTGCATATTACGGCTGTGGGTAAGAAATATAACAAATCGGATGAACAGTATATATGGGAGCTATAGCTATATCTGAACCAATTTGACATACCAGACTCAATTGGGTCGTAAGTGCCAAATTCTATCCCATTTGGACAAATATTAGACGTTTGGTGCACAATAAAAGGTAAAGCGGACGAAGTTATATATGGGAGATATATCCAAATCTGAACCGATCTCGATAAAATTTAGCAAAGGTCTTTCTGAGATGTATTTGATATATTTCCCTGAATATCGTTATTACAGAGTGCATATTACGGGTGCGGAGAACAAAAATAACAAATCGGATGAACAATATATATGGGAGCTATATCTATATCTGAATCGATCAAATTTGGCATACTTATTTTCAGACCTAATTTGGTTGTATATGCGAAATTCCATACTATTCGGGCTGATATTACACATTTGGTGCACAATAAAAGGCAAATCGGACGAAGATATATATGGGAGCTATATCTAAATTTTGACCGATTATCTCCAATTTCAATAGGGTTCGTCCTTGGGCCAAACAAATGATTTTTGCAAACTATCATCTGGATCGGGCAATAAATGCGAACTCTACTTTGTTTACAAAAATACATGGTCAGACGGACGGACAGACATGCATGCTGACAGACATGCATAAATCATCTCAGAATGTTATTCTACGCTTTTTCAAACAAATGCACAAAGACATAATATCCTGACCACCTTGTGGTGTAGGGTATAAATGCTATCAAAGTGACATGGAAGTCCGAAATGTCTTTCCGAATTAAAAATGCCTAGCCTTGCTGTTTACGCAATACCAATGATACTACTTTTAGTACATTTGAAGTACGTTAAGCTGGCCTTTTCAAAACCTTCTAATAGATCCTTATTCAAAATTGGAGAAATGTAATATATATATATATATATATATATATATATATATATATATATATATATATATATATATATATATATATATATATATATATATATATTTTTTTTTTTTTTTTTTTTTTTTTTTTTTGATTTTTAAAAACGCTTATGGCAAACCCAAGCAGAGAATATTTTTAATGCCCTTCACCACACATAGTATGAAGCGTATATTGAGTTCGTCATTCCGTTGGTAACTCATCGAAATCAGCGTAAAATTCTAAGACGCCCGTCTGTTTTAAACACGCTAATGTCAACATGAATTAAGATAGGAAGCTAAAATTTTGCACAGATCAGTCTTTTGTCTGGAGTCAGGTCAAGTTTGAAGAGGGCCATTTCAGTCCACAATAAAACGGTACCCCCGCTGAGTACTTTTTTGCCCTGGATAGGAATTGTCTATACAGTTCAAGATATCATATATCCCCCATATAACTGTTTCTCCCGAAGTTCGGTATTTTGATGATTTCAGTGATATTTGTGGCCGAAATTGTTTTAAATTCGTAATTAAAGCTCGTAATAAGTACTACAACCAAGGACAGAAATTTTCTATGTAGGACCACATCTTCATATGGCCTACATGTAACAATTTTCATTTTAGCGGTATTTTTCGACGGAATTTTGTGGGTATTAAAAGTTCGTCCCAGCCGAACGTATCTGCTTTTTCACATGTTTTTTTCTGATTTTGGAAAAAAAACTTAAAGTACACATTGCAATATAGTCAGTTGGAATACCAAACTAAGAACAGGCCAAAGTAAACGAGATGGACCCATAGTTCCTTTTGACGATCTGCATAGAATCACATTCTGTCCGTCCGTCTGCCTGTCCATTTATTTTGCTCACCAAAGTACAGGTCGCATTTATAGCCCGATGCAGATGATATATGCACAAATCATTTCCCAGAGACGAACCCTATTGAAATTGAAGGTAATCGGTCAAATATAGACATAACTCCCACATATATCTTCGTCCGATTTGCCTTTTACTGTGCCCCAAGCGTGTAATATCAGTCTAAGTAGTATGGAACTTTTCACATACGACCAAATAAGGCCTGAAAAGAAGAATGCCAAATTTGATCGAAATCGAATCAGATATAGCTACAGCTCTCCTATACAGGGTAAGATAAAAAACTGCAACAAAGTCAAATGCCATAATTTTTGCATTTTTTTTTTAATTTTATTCAATGAAAGCAAAAAATATCGGAAATACCATCAAATTTTAGAATAAGTTTAGATTTGTTCGAATTGGTCACCTTTCGCACAAATTATGGCCTTCAAACGACCAATGAAACTGTCACACGCTGCCCGAATGTTGCTCTGCGGTATTCTGGTCCATTTACGGCGAAGCGCTTACTTGAGGTGATCGACACTTTGGTATTTTTTAGTGCCAACCTTACTTTCCAAAATACTCTAGACACAATAAACTAACGGATTGGTATCCGGAGATTTTGGTGGCCATTGTGCCCTGGAAATGAAGCGAGGAACCTCATTTTGTAACCATTCGCGTGCTGAGTGCGATTGTGCTGAGTCATGTTGGAATGTCCGAGGTCTGCGGCCAAAATATTTGCGTGCCCAAGCCTTTAATACACCCGCCAGAATATTTTCGCGATAATATTCGGCATTTATTCTGATGCCACTGTCGATTAATACGAGCAGAGAGCGACCATCGGCTGTTTGGCGGCCCACACAATCACCATGGCCGGCTGACCTCTTTGGCAAGTAAACACGATCATTTTGTTTGTTTACAAACTGGTGGACAACGAATGTTTTCTCATCGGACACAACTAAATTCGGCAGTTCACCAATTTAGGCCAAGCGAAGCAACTCTTTAGCACATTTGTGTCTCTTTTCTTTCTGTAGCGGAGTAAGTTCTTGTACTTTTCGGAATTTCAATGGCTTTACCCCGAGCTCATTTTTCAATATTTTCCGAATGGAAAATTACGATATGTTCAGCTCATGAGCCATTTTTCGGCCACTGCGACGCGCGTTTCGATCAAGTCACTTCGTTACTTTTGAGTTGAGTTGTTACTGAGTTGCTGTTTTCTTCCTTGTTTCTTTTATTGTGCACCAAACATGCAATTTTAGGCCAAGTGCGACCATATTTAGTCTAGTCACTTACGACCATATTTAGTCTAGAAACAAATATTTCAAATTTGGTGAAAATCGGTTCAGATGTAGATATAGCTCTCATATATATTGTTCATCCGATTTGCTATTTTTGCCCTCCGCAACCGTAATATCCACTCCGTAACAACGATATTCGGGGAAATATACCAAATACAGCACAGAAATACCTTTGCCAAATTTTATCGGGATCGGTTCAGATTTGGATATAGGTCCCATATGTATCAAGTTAATGACTAATGATTTAAGAAAATGCCATTGAAAATGGAAATCTAGCGAAGTCCCATGCAGCCACTGAAAGAGCACCAAATATGCCTGATGATCCGCTTAACCAACGGCGAAACGCGTCGCATGCTAGTTGATGCCTGGGACTTCGCTAGTCTCCACTTTTCAATGCCATCTCCTTAGGTCATTAAAAGCTAAACTGGAGTAAGACATTTATAACTTCAAACCTAGTTTTTTATTACCTCTTCCACAGAATTTCAAAAAAAAAAAAAAAAAATCCAATATCTCGGCATTTTTATATACATATGGAGTTAGAAACCCAAGGTCCAGCTATCGGACAGCTAATAACTTATAGCCACTTAGAGAGTGACTCTCGCACCCACAACGCATGTAGAGATTTAAAGCAATGGAAGGCAACAATACAATGGCTACAGTAAATATAATTCCTTCAACATGTCATGCCATTAACAAGCCATAAAAGAAAGTTGTCATGGCACGTTGGGGCAAATCAAAAAGATTACCTAAAATTAGAAAAATGTAAATTTATTTTAATTAAAAAAAGCAAAGAAACAAAATGTCTTTCAGGGAAATTCTTAACATTGCCTCCTCATTTCATTACCATCAAAGTCAACGAGGCTTAACCGAAACGTGTGGCTGTTTTCCTACAAAAACAAAAATTAACGATGATATGGAATTAACATCTCTTCTCAACGAACCATCCAGACGTTTCGTACACTCTGCATTAGAAATGTCCAGAAAGCATTCAGTCATCCATCCATTGACTCCCAACAAATTATGGGGAAAAGGTTGCTTCTTCTTTTGTTGCGCTGACACATTTGAATGGACACGTCCAGGCTGGAAGAAAAACAAACAAAAAATATTGAAAAATTATTGGCTATTGAAAAAGAAAAAGTTTATGGACATGTTTGTGTTTTGTTTTTCGCTGTTGTTTTCCTCTTCTCTGCCACATTTCATTGAGATGCTGCCGTTAATATTTTGCTGCAGCTCCTAAAAACTTTTCCATTCAATACCTCGATTTTTTATTACTCTGTTGATGTTGTTTGTGTTCTTTTTTGCAATACCACTTCGATTTTATCCTGATGATTTTCAATCATCATGTTTAATTTTAAAAAACTTTTAATTAACATGACTTCTCTACGTTAGTAGTCGTTAAAAAAACTGCCAGAGCTAACAATATTTGTCCAACAGCAACATGGCATACACATTTTAATATTTTTACTATTCACACACACACAAAGTGTTTTCAAATGTAAACCATTTTTGCTATTAATTTTAAGTAATTAACGGAAAGGTTTAATTTCAATACCGAGTGTATTTATATTAATTTATTTATAAAAGTTCGGCCGGGCAGGACTTTTATACCGTCCAAAATTAAACAATTGAAAACAAGTAAGCAAAGACTATAGTGCGGGGCCGACCATGTGATACCCTACAACACTACAATATGTTCAAAGTCCCTTTATATCCAAATCCATTTTGGAAGATTTCGTTTTTGAAATAATGCCGCAGAGCCCTGCCCAGAGGTTACCCTTAGGAGAATTTGGGCAATATTTACGCATTCCGTAGAACAATAGGCTTCAATTCCGACCCTAACCGCATGTAAAATTTCGTGAGGATCGGACGATAATTGCGACATACATATAATACCCTCAAAACGTAGTGTTGGGGGGGGGTATAAATTTAGAAAATTTAAAATTAAAAATTGTAAGTGAAATTGAAAAATAGCATGCGATAAAAAAATATGACAAAAATGGAAAAAAATGAAACAAAAGATATAACTTTTTTATTGGTATATTATCCTGCAATTTTCTTAGATTTTATCTTTTTCTGGCAAGAGACCATTCCAAATTGATGGGAATTGTGAAAATCGGCCCAGCGGTTCTTGATTTATAAGCAGAATAAATAAGATCAATTATTTTACATATGTATTGTACCTATTTTGCTATATATCCGATTTCTTGACTGTTAGCATCACTGTAATGGTCAGAAGTGATCTTTTAATGTATTTGTGATTTGGCTGGGATTGAAAATATTCGCGGTTTAGTGGAAATTTTCCTATTTTCTTACATAAAAATTAGGGTCTATTTTACCCGTAATTAGGTAGTATTAGGTAGGTGGTAGGTTTCTGCTCACTCTTAAACTCTAACTCCATATAAATTTTCGCGTCGATTGGTTCATAATTGTGACCTATAGAGCAACTGCAAAATCAGGAAATTTTTTTGTTTTTGGTCCATTTCGACCCCTAAATATCGTGCGATCATCTCCAACAACAATAGGCTTATATTCTGACCATAACCCCACCTCAATTTTCAATTTTGTGAGGATCGGTTCATAATTGCGACCTGTGGCTTGATTACAAATTAACATGGACAGACGGACAGACGGACTGACATACATAGCTAGATCGACTCATCTCGGCGAGATAGGAAGATCCATATATACTTTCCTATGTGGGAAACCAATATTTCGAGGTGTTACATAATTTTTGGCCCAATCAAACTTATAATACCCCCAACACATAGTGTTGTAGGGTATAAAAACCGAAAACTACCACTTAAATATAAACCGTTATATGAGGACTACACGAAGACGTGGACCTGCATACGAAATTTTTTGTCATATGCTGTAGTAACCATTACGAACTTTAAATACGAAATTTGTAACAATTACGGTGAATAATGTCGCAATCATCATGAAAATACCGAGTATGGGGAGGTATGGGGGATTCGATGTACCAAACACTATATGTATGTCCGATTCGGATTCGGACTTACGAAAATTGGTCGACAAATAACTTTTATAAAATTATACTAAAATTGGTTCAGATTTGGATATACAGGGTGAGATGAAAAAACTGCAACCAACTTTAGACTGCTGTCATTTCTAAGCCACTCGTCCGACAGATGTCAAAATTATTCCAGTGACAGCTCATTATATTGTTTACAAGCGTACAAAAGCATTTTGGTGAGAATTTTTCAGAAAAAAAGGTATTCGTGATGGAATTCAAGCGTGATAGTGTGATTTCTTTATATTTGGCTGAAAACCACAAGTGGCTATCGTTAGAGCACTCTAGCATATAAATGTGAATAAATCGTTTGTGTCTCGTACCATCGCTCGTTACCGTGATACTGGTAGCGTAGCCCGACGTCAAGAAAGTGGACGGAAGAAAACAGCAACATCAGCAGAAATGGTTCGAACGTGTAAAGAAGCTACTTGCCATTCTGCAAATATTGAAAAATGAGCTCGGGGTAAAGCCATTGAAATTCCAAAAAGCACAAAAGAGCTAAAGAGTTGCTTCGCTTGGCCGAAAGTGGTGAACTGCCGAATTTTGTTTTCTTCGTCTCCAATGAGAAAACAATCGTTGTCCAGCGGTCAATCGCCGGTCATGGTGATAGTGTGTACCGCCAGACCTTGGACATTCCAACAGGACTCAGCACCATAGCACTCAGCACGCGCCACCCAAGAATGGTTACAAAATGAGGTTCCTCGCTTCATTTCCAGCGCAAAATTAAAACAAGTAAGCAAAGGCTATAGTCGTGCGGGACCGACCATGTGATACCCTACAACACTACAATATGAAAGAAGCCCCCTTATGTCCAAATCCATTTTGGAAGATTTCGCTTTTGAAACTTTGTGACGGAGCACTGCCCAGATATTACCCTTACCATTTTGACCAGGGACATTTGCCCAATATTTACGCACTCCGTCGTATTTTGGGATCATCTCCAAAAGCAAGAGGCCTCTCTGTATCTCCAAATTTAGACTCTTCTATACTATCTTCTCGTCTACGATATTTGGCTATATTCGTCAACGAAATCAGCAAAAAAAGGCAAAAGTTCGCATTTTGTGTATTTCGGCTATCGCCTGTAAGTAATGTTGGTATTTTTCAGACAAAAGTAGTGGTTCATTCTACCCGCTGTCCTAAACTCTAACTTCATGCGAGATTTCGTGTCCTTTGGTTTCTATTTATGACCTTTATAACGGCTGCAAAATCAGGAACATTTTTAGTTGTTGGTCCATTTCAGGCCTAGCCGTTCTGAGCCTAACCCTACCCTTTCGTGAGGATCGGACGATAATTGCAATCTATATATAATATCCCAAACCTGTGTTGTAAGGTGGAAAAATATAACAAAATGTACACCTTAATATTGTAAGTCAAATTGAAAAAATCGCATGCGATAAAAAATATGAAAAAATAAAAAAATTTCACAAAATACTACAAAATCTATATTAGCATTATTTTTGACTTATTTTTATACGATTTTTTTAGATTTTATACTTTTACGCCAAGAAGGCATTCTGAATTGACAAAATTTGTCTAAATCGGTCCAGCCATTCTTGAGATATAAGCATTCCATCTAACATTCCTTTCCTTTGTATATACACATTGTACATATTTCGCTATATATATCCGATATATTTATCGGCATCTACGTAACGGTCAGAATTGACCTGTTCGTCTATTTATGATTTCGCCGGGACTAAAAATAATCGCGGTATAATGGATATTTGACTTTTATTCAACGCAAATGTTATAGTCTTTTTCACCCACTAAATATTACCCGATGGCCATCAAAATTGGAAGGCTTCTGACCAGCCCGAAGCTTTAGCCCCATGCTAATTTCCGCGTCGATTGGTCCATAATTGCGACCTTTAGAGCAACTGCAAAATCAGGATTTTTTTTAGTTTTTGGTCCATTTCGACCGCTAAATATTGTGCGATCATCTCCAAAAGAAATAGGTTTCTATTCTGACCTTATCCCCACCTCCATTCTAAATTTCGTGAAGATCGGGCCATAAATGCGACCTGTAGAGTGATTACAAATTAACATGGACAGACGGACAGACGGACATACATAGCTAGATCGACTCAGCTCGGCGAGATAGGATGATCCATATATACTTTCATATGTGGGAAACCAATATTTCGAGGTGTTACATAATTTTTGGCCCAATCAAACTTATAATACCCCTAACACATAGTGTTGTAGGGTATAAAAAATGTAAAAACTATAGCGTATGACTTTGCTGCAGTTTTTTTATCTCATCCTGTATACCAGCACTGCTGAATTGTAGGTATTTTGAGAATCTTGCCCTGCCAATATATAACAGTACTTCCTAATTTTAGGTAGGCATTTAATTTGATATTTTGTTTCTCAGTGGATAAAAACTACAAAAATTGCCAATATAGAACCACTCTTTAACGTAGATCTCTGTAGATCCCAATGGGGTTAGATCCCTAAAAAAAGATATATTCTATTGTAATCACGCTATCATTGAAATAGAAAGCTACAGTTTTCATGTATATTTTGCCAGTAGGCAGGATAACTTCTTAAATAGGTTATGTAGGTCCACGTTTTCCTATAGACTCCCAATATTCGGTATTTTGATGATTTTAGCGCCATTATTCACCGGAATTATTTAAAATTTTGTATTTAAGTTTCGTAATGGGTACTACAATGTACGACAAAAACAGTATCCATGCATGTCAACATCATCGTATAGCCCCTATATAACGGTACCTCCCACTAATCGGTATTTTAATGATTTTAACAAGAATATTTACCGGAATTGTTCCAAAATTCGTATTTAAAGTTTGTTATGAGTACAACAACATATTACAAAAAATTACGTATGCAGATCCACGTCTTCGTATAGCGACAATATAATCGTATCTTCCAATATTAAGTATTTTGATGATTTTAGCGGTATTATACACCAGAAATGTTTCAAAGTTCGTAATTGAACTACAGCCTATGAGAATTACTTGTGAAGAAACACATCTTTGTATAGCCCCTAAATAAGGGGTAAAATCAGTAAGGAAAAGTAGGGTGGAATAGGGGTAGATCTTACCACCTATCAACATTTGACTTTAGAGCAGTTATAGTTCTAAACTTAATTTACTTGCTTGTAGACTGAATTGGGTCGGATGTGCCAAATTTCTGGTCGTTTGGACTGATATTTGCCATTTAGTGCACAATTAACCCGAAATCGGTTGAAGATATATATTGGGGCTGTATCCGAATCTTAATCAATCTTGATGAAATTTGGCAGAGGTATTTCTGGGTTGTATCTGATACCAAAAATTATTCTTGTGGTGTGCATATTACGAATGTGCATATCATCCAAATCGGATGAAACATATATGTGGGGGCTATAGCTATATAAAACCCGATTTTCAAATTTGGTGTACTTGATTCTAGGCTGAATTTGGTTGGATGTGCCAAAATTCAGGTCATTTGGACTTATGTTGGCCATTTGGTGCACAATTAGCCCGAAATCGGTTGAAGCTATATCTAAATCTGATCCGATTATCGCCAATTTCAATAGGGTTCGTCCTTAGGCCAAACAAATATTGTTTGCAAAATTTTATCTCAATCGGATAATAAATGCGACCTGCATTTTGTTCATACGAATACATGGACGGACGAACGGAAATAAATCAAAAACGGCACGTGTTTTTTGTTGTTTATAAATAATGACATTCCATACTTAAATACAAAATTAAAATATTAGGACCTTCTCGATATTATTATTTTTTTATTCTTGAAGTCCGTGTACTTTTCGGATATGGCGAAAATATGGACATATTTTGAATCAATTTTTAAAATATATTTACAGCACTTACATTTAAAAATTTTTATAGTAAAACTTTGATAATAACCTGTAGTCCACGTTTCCATTTTCGAGATTGTCACTTTTGATGAGAAAAAATCCAAAATGATTACATTCCCAAAAACCAAAAATAAACTTAAGTTCCTTTTGCGAAAAAATTTCCCAATTTTAAGACTGTATAATTAGAAAACTAATCATCGTATGACTTCGAAATTTTGGATACTGAAGTAGAATTTTGTGTTCCATAATAGGTTAAAAATATTTATTCCAAAAGACGAATTTCATTTTTTTTCACATAATATCCGTTTGGAAAGTAACCTAGGGCAAATCCCCCTCCTTAGCAGTTTTTCGAACATTTCGGATTAAGATTTTTTCGGATCCACACATTTTAGGTATAGAGTTGGTTCAGCAATATTACTGATAACAATACAATTATACAAAATACATAAGTACACTTACACTTTAGTACGTGGGCTAAAGTCATAAGAGTTAACTACCCTTTATCCTTAACATTTTTGAAATTATTTAATAAAAAAGTTCACATTCAAACAATATAGAATGTGTGTAAACCGGAATTTTTTTCCATGCCGTCGTGTTGACTCCAGCTGAGAAATCACTTAAAACTTGTAAATCTAATTATAATTTTCAATCAAATTGAAATGTCGAAACAAGTCCTGACATTTACATTTGGTACGTAGGTAATCCTGTATCGGGAACAGGACGTCACAGAGGGCAGATGCATGGCATTCAAAATGAAATCTTAAATGGCTTCAAAACCTGTTTTTGTTGTTTTTTCTTCTTCTTCTTTTATTCTACTTTGCATTTGGAAATCTTTCAAAGCTATAAATTGAAAGTAAAATTTCGAAATGCATTTGCATAATAAAAGGCGACGTTGGATTGATTTCTTTAGAAACAATGTCCGCTCCGACGAAATTAAAAAGCAGGAAAAACGTAATGAACTATTTAAGATTTTGGTGCAACAGTATTTTTAAGCATATGCTTTGAATTTGTTTTTTATTTGAAAGTGGATGTTCGTTTGAGGAGAAACGATTTTTTTGAAATCTTATTTTTGCGAATCTGAATTTTGAAGAGAAAATGTTGCAATTATTAGTTGTTTTCTCGCATGCATATGTTTTTTTGTTATTTTTATACCCACCACCTTAGAATACCCTCCTTTCTAACTTTGTCATTCCGTTTGTCAATTTAACGATGTCCGTCTGTCTGTCCGTCTGTTGAAATCACGATACTGCCCACATTATTTGATGTAGAGCGTCAAAATTTAGCAGAAGACTTTGTATTGTGTCTAGGATGGTTGGTACTGAAAATGAGATATATCGGTCCACGTTCTGGTATATTCCCAATATAACGTACCTTTCGAGATTCGGTATTTTGATGATTATTGCCACATTTTTTCACGGCTTTGTCTGAAAATTGGTATTTGTAGGTCATAATGGGTCCTAATTTCTGTGGCGAAATATAGTATGTATGGATTCTAAAGTCCGGCCAAATTCAATTTTTATACCCTACATCACATAGTGGTAAAGGTATTATTACTTTGTACATATGTTTGTAACATGGTGAAGGAAACGAGATAGACCCATAGTTACTTTTGAGAATCACTCCATATAGAATCACTTTCTGAGTTGATTTATGCATGTCAGTCCGTCCGTCTGTCCGTCCGTCTGTCCATGTATTCTTGTGAACAAAATGCAGGTCGCATTTATTATCCGATTGAAATGACATTTTCCAAACAACATTTGTTTGGCCCAAGGACGAACCCTATTGAAATTGGAGATAATCGGTAAAAAATTAGATATAGCTCCCATATATATCTTCGTCCGATTTGCCTTTTATTGTGCACCAAACGTGTAACATCAGCCCGAACAGTATGGAATTTTGCACATACAACCAAATTAAGCCTGGAAATAAGTATGTCAAATTTGATCGAAATCGGTTCAGACATAGCTATATAGCTCCCATATGGCTAGAGAGGTATATATCATTTGATACAGCCAAAACGTGCCTCATCGAAATAACGGCTTTAGGCACTAGGTCTCCTTGGACCATATCTGTTTCAGGACATTTGGAGTCGATCTAGCGATGTCCGTCCGTCCGCCCGTAAATGTGAATAAATCTTTAGTGTCTCGTACAATCGCTCGTTACCGTGATACTGGTAGCGTAGTCCGACGTCAAGGAAGTGGACGGAAGAAAAGAGCAACATCAGCAGAAATGTTTCGAAAAGTAAAGAAGCGACTTGATCGAAACACGCATCGCAGTGGCGAAAAATGTCTCGTGAGCTGAATATACCGCAATATTCCAATCCGTTGGACTATTGTGTCTGCAGTATTTTGGAAAGCAAGGTTGGCACTAAAAAATACCAAGTGCCGATCACCTCAAACAAGCGCTTCGCCGAGAATGGGCCATAATACGGCAGAGCAACACTCAGGCAGCGAGTGACGGTTTCATTGAACATTTTAAGTCCATAATTCGTGCCAAAGGTGACCAATTCGAACAAATCTAAAATTATTCCAATGTAAGTTTAATAACATTGAGCTCGAGGTCTTTGTTGTTTTTTTTATATTATTTATTTATTATTTTCGATATTTCGTCCTCCGACGGAAGACATAATCAAGAACAATATTTAACATATAACAAAAATTTTCAACATTTCGCCAAGTACCGACGTTCTAAAATTTTATGCTATTTTCGACATTTTTGGCTTTCATTTAATAAAAAAAATGCAAAAATTACATTTTTGTACGTTTGACTTTGTTGCAGGTTTTTTATCTTACCCTGTATAACAGTTTTTAAGCGTCATTGTAAATCATTGTGTGTCCATAAATATTTAGACAAATTCCATAAGATATTTTCCAAAAAAAAACTAGTAAAGAAAGTCGTAAAGTCGGGCGGGGCCGACTTTATGATACCCTACACCACTTTGGTAATTTAGTAGAGCTCCGCATTACAATTAAAAGTTTTTATGGGAGAATTCAATCATACAGGCTATGATTATAATTATTATTTGAAGTTCAAAGAACTAAATATTCTGAAGCATTTGTATCTTTTAAATTCGGACTTGTATTGCCCATTTGGTGCAAAATTAATTTGAAATCAGATAAAGATATGTATGGGAGCTATATCCAAATCTGAACCGATCTCGATAAAATTTGGCAAATGTATTTCTGAGCTGTATTTGATATATTTCCCTGAATATCGTTGTTACGGAGTGCATATTACGGCTGTGGGTAACAAATACAACAAATCGGATGAAAAATATGAGTATGGAAGCTATAGCTATATCTGAACCGATCTTCACCAAATTAGCTTCTTCACAAATTAGCTTCTACACTCAAATCGGTCGTAAGTGCCAAATTCCATCCCATTTGGAAAAATATTAGAGGTTTGGTGCACAATCAAAGGTAAATCGAACGAAGTTATATATGGGAGCTATATCCAAATCTGAACCGATCTCCATAAAATTTAGCAAATGTATTTCTGAGCTGTATTTGATATATTTCCCCAAATATTGTTACAGAGTGCATATTACGGCTGCGGAGGACAAACATAACAAATCGGATGAACAATATATATGGGAGCTAAAGCTATATCTGAACCGATTTCGATCAAATTTGGTATACTTATTTTCAAGCCTAATTTGTATTATTATTTGTTGTATGTACAAAATTCCATACCATTCGGCCTGATATTACACGTTTGGTGCACAGTAAAAGGCAAATCGGACGGATATCGGATATATATGGAAGCTATATCTAAATTTTGACGGATTATCTCCAATTTCAATAGGTTTCGTCCTTGGGCCAAACAAATGATTTGTGCAAAATTTCATCTGGATAGGGCAGTAAATGCGAACTGTACTTTGTTTACAAAAATACATGGACAGACAGACGGGCGGACATGCATTAATCGACTCAGAATGTAATTCTATGCAGATCATCAAAAGGAACTATGGGTCTATCTCGTTTCCTTTTGCCTGTTACAAACAAATGCACAGACATAATATGTGGTGTAGGTTATAAAAATGCTTCAAATTAACCTTGTCTTCGGTTTGTTTAAACACTGCCGCTCTTTGGATAGAATAAAAATAACAAAATCCTCACTTATTTTAATAGCCAGTTTCTCCATTAGGGATGTGCTCCTGTTTATGCCATCGTTAATAAATATTTTACATCCTCATTTGTCTTTGAAATTCCCCTGGGGTGGCAGAACTAAACAATTCCAGCACTGCAACGACAACATGTTCTTCAGTCATCCTGCTTTTGAATGTCTGTATGATTGTGGGCCTCTTCTCAAACAGACAACATTGTGAGACTGAACCTCCCCCTCACCAGAAGAGAGAAGATGTTGCTTGGGTTGTGAATTATTTAATACATTTGTGCAATGCGATTTACAAAGTGCACAGTGCACTTTTAATTACATGATACGGATGATGACAATGACAATGATGATGGCTGGCTGGTGGCTGGCGGCTGGCGACTGGAGTTGAGGCGGGAGGGCTGCACCGATGATGCTGATGGTGGGCAGCAGACACAATGATGATGAGCTATTGAAAAGGGAGATAGATAATGATGATATGCCGTTGTTTTTTTTTGCAATGTCGAAACGGGCGGCAGGTGGTAGCGGTGGTGAGGATCTTGTATCCGCCTTCCATTTTGCCTTTGGCCAAATGAAAACTTTAACAACAAAACAAATATCCAGCCTTGCATTTTTTTGCTTTGCAGTTCAACATAAACACCATCATCTTTTCTCCTTCACAGTTATCATCCTCTCCCAGAATCATCTCTGCTGGCAATGGTAATGACCATAAAAATCATTGCCATGTCGTTGATGGTTGACGGTTTCACTGCCATTTTATGATTTGTTTAAAGAACGACGCAACAACTGACTCTAAGTTATAATTTCAACAGCTTCATAGTTTTAAGCTCCAAAACGGATGAGCTAATATGAGCAGGAACCCTGTTCCTTGTCCAATAACATTTACATTGCAACTGCTTGCCCGTGGACAATTTTCAAAGTAACACTTGAATTGTGACAGAACGAGAGGAGTTGTCTCAATGGGATTATAAAAATGTTGATGAAATTCTGTTTGAAAGCCCTGAACGGGAAATGTGAAGTAGGGAGATAGCTAGCTAGCTGGCTGGGTGACTGGGTGGCTCTAAAAAAACTTATTTTAATGAGACAAATATGAAAAATAGAAAGACATTTTTTTTTTTAAATTCAGTGAATTAATTATTTTATAAAATTTTGCTATTAAAAGCAGTAAGATTTAAGATGAAATGATGTCCATTGGGAATCTTCGTTTTGAATTGCAATTGCAAGATATTTTTAATATTGCTTGTGTTGAGTAAGTAAAAAAGTATGCAAAATATTAAAATGCTACTAAAAGGTGTGATTTTGGGTTTCAGCGAATGCGCTGTATTTCTAAGTATTAGATAAGGGTTACCACACAGCAAAAACTTGGGAGTTGTAGGAACCGATTAACATATTATCAGGTAATGTAAACAAACCAACTTCAGAATTACCAGAACTAAGTTGTTCCTTAAAAGGCAAATCGGACGAAGATATATGTGGGAGCTACATTCAAATCTGAAGCAATCTCCAAAAAATGGGGAAAGGTATTTCTGAGCTGTATTTGATATATTTGGGCAAATATCATTGTTATAGAGTGCCGATTACGGCTGCGGAGGGCAAAAACTACGAATCAGATCAATAATATATATGGAAGCTATACATAAATCTGAACGGATTTTAATCAAATTTGGCATACATTATCCCAGGTTTAATTTGTTCTTATGTGAAAAACTTCATACTCTTTGGGATATATAATTTTTAATAATTTATCTCAAATTTAAATAGGGTTCGACCTTGGGTCAAACAAATTACTTGTGCAAAATTTCATCGCTATCGGACAATATATGCGACCGGTACTTTGTTTACAAAAACAAATGGATAGACGGACATAAATCGGTGAGATAAAACCAGTAAAGAAAGTCCTAAAGTCGGGCGGGGCCGACTTTTTGATACCCTACACCACTTTGCTAATTTAGAAGAGCTCCACATAACAATTAAAAGTTTTTATGGGAGAATTCAATCATACATATAATTTTAAGTTCAAAGGACTAAATATGCCGATGCATTTGTATCTTTTAAATTCGGACTTGCGTTGCCCATTTGGTGCACAAATAATTAAAAATCGGATAATAATATATATATATATATATATATATATATATATATATATATATATATATATATATATATATATATATATATATATGATTAAAATCCGTTCAGATATATATATATATATATATATATATATATATATATATATATATATATATATATATATATATATATATATATATATATATTATTATCCGATTTTTAATTATTTGTGCACCAAATGGGCAACGCAAGTCCGAATTTAAAAGATACAAATGCATCGGCATATTTAGTCCTTTGAACTTAAAATTATATGTATGATTGAATTCTCCCATAAAAACTTTTAATTGTTATAAAAACTTTTAATTGCAAAGGTATTTCTGAGCTGCATTTGATATATTTCCCCAAATATTGTTGTTGCAGATTGCATATTACGGCTGCGGAGGACAAAAATAACAAATCGGATGATAAATATATATGGGAGCTATAGCTATATCTGAACCGGAGGAAGATATATATGGGAGCTATGTCTAAATTTTTACCGATTATATCCAATTTTAAAAGGGTTTGTTCTTGGGCCAAACAAATGCTTTGTGCAAAATTTCATCTCAATCGGATAATAAATGCGACCTGCATTTTGTTCACAAGAATACATGGACAGACGGACGGACAAACGGACTGACATGCATAATTCAACTCAGAAAGTGATTCTATGGAGATCCTCAAAAGTAACTATGGGTCTATCTCGCTTCCTTCTCCATGTTACAAACAAATGCACAAAGACATAATACCCTTACCACTATGTGGTGTAGGGTATAAAAACTGCAACAAAGACAAACGCTGGAAAGCGAGCCGATGGTCGCTCTCCACTCGTGTTAATCGACCGTGGCACCAGAATAAATGGCGAATATTATCGCGAAAAAATTCTGGAGGGTGTATTAAAGCCTTGGGCCGCAAACCTTGAACAGTCCAACAGGACTCAGCACCATTGCACTCAGCACGCGCCACCCAATAATGGTTACAAAATGAGGTTTCTCGATCTTCGGATACCAATCCGTTGGACTATTGTGTCTGGAGTATTTTGGAAAGCAAGGTTGGCACTAAAAAGTTCCAAAGTGTCGATCACCTCAAGCAAGCGCTTCGCCGGGAATGGGCAAAAATACGGCAGAGCTACATTCGGGCAGCGTGTGACGGAACCTTTTAGAACCATTCTAGTAAAAGTTAAAATATCTCGCACCTCTGCAGAATGGTTGAATTTCACCCAAAATTTCAAGATTATAGCTTTAGTTGTTTCGTCTGGTCTTCTTCTGAGTTGAGTAATTGATTCGTCAACGCACAGACGAAACGGCTAAGGCTAGAATCCTGAAATTGTAGACGAGAGTCAAACGTTCGGCGCTGATGCGAGATGAGGCTGAGTGTTTGGTAATTCCTAGTAGAAGGGTACAAAAACAAAGCTCAATTGCATCAAGATAGCTGATAAATAATTGCTCATCAAACTATTAAGTGGTCAAAATCGAATTGAATTAACCGAAATTCTCAGCTCAAAATGTCTACTGCTGATTACTTTTACCATGTTACCATATCCAGGGTTCGGCCATAAGACCTCACCCTTCATTTCTCTTGCATCCATTATAATTCGTTTCAGGGCTATGGATTACCATTGTTGTCAAAATATGGGATAAGATTCGTTACATTTGCCGGAGAGTTTCACAGCAATCGCAGATACGGAAGTTTATCCCAATACATATGGACCCTACGCAACAAAAACAACAACAAAAATAAAAAAATGCAACTTAAAACAATATAATCCTTTCTACTTTTCCCTTTTTTCCATTTTCATGTCCTGCATCAAAATAAAAAAAAGAACCTTCATAAAGACCAATTATTTGTGTTTCATTTTGGGACATCTGTGCATTTCACTGAAAATTCATTAAAAAAAAAACTGAAATAAACAATTAAATGTTGGGTTATTTTACGAAAAGAAAAAAACTGAAAATCAGGTAAAATTTCCGTTAAAAAATATTAAAAAAAAAACACGACAGCTATCCTGGGAACAGAACTCTAAACAATTGTACGAAATCCATTTGATGAGAAATTACCGAAAAAAGGGGTAAGTAGCTTTGGGATGTCAGCTGGAAAAGACGTTCAAAACTGAAGCACTTTTTGAATGGTGGTGTCGTGTCATATGCAAATTAGGCTAACCCATCGGATACCAACAGGACACACACAAGCATTATGATAGTATAGAACAATAGATATATGGCCCTGCTGATTTTGTGATGCTGGATAGCTGACAGCCAGACAAAACTATCGAAAGGAAACATTACAGCACAAAAACAATGTGACACACATAATATTCAGACGGTGAAAAGGAAAAGGGTTACAACAACAGTAATCACCTTTAGTTGTTGTTGTAGTTGTTTGGTGAGACAAACATTTTGATAGTGACAGGATTCTTTCCATTCAAATTATGTCAATGTCTTCCTTTATTTCATTCCATAAGTGGTTCGTTCCACAGGGTCGAGTTCACCCCAAATAGTTTGAAGGATGCTGGGATCCTAAAAACGGGGAAGGAAAATGTCAATTTGTCTCTTAAATGTTCCACAAAATAATTTAGAAATTTTGAATTTGAATTAATTTTGTGCTTCCGTTTTGAAAATTCCCACGTTTTCGTTTTTTGTCCGTTTTGAGAAAAAAAAAAAAAAACAAGTAAAAAAGATGTAAGTTCCGCCGGGCCGAACTTTGAATACCCTCCACCATTTGGAACGAGTTTGGAAATTCTCAAAAACAATAAAATCCGTTAAAAATTCTGTGGACCTGCACAGACAATTTTCTGTATTAGGCTGTAGTATCCATTACGAATTTCAAATACCAAATTTGCAAGAATTCCAGTGAAAAATGTCGCTGAAATCGTCAATATACCGAAAATAGGGAGGTACCGTTATATGGGGGCTATATACGACGTGGCCCATTTTCAATACCAAAAGTCCTGCAAAAATAATACACATTTGAGTAAATTTTTATCAACTTACTTCATTTCGTTCGGAAGCTAGAGTGATTTCCACAGACTCATTCTCTCACATTTGCCTGTTTTCCTGGCTGATGCTCACTTTAACTCTCGAAGTGTGTTTCCAATTTGGTGTAAACTTGGTACATCGTAATATTATTATACCCTCCACCATAGTATGGAGGGTATATAAAGTTTGTCATTCCGTTTTTTAACACCTCGAAATGTTTGATGATTTTAGCTACATTATTCACCGGATTTTTTTTTCAAATTTGGTATTTGAAGTTCGTAATGGATACTAAAGCCTATGACAGAAAATTGTCTGTGCAGGTCCACGTTATAGTATCTCCTTATATTCGGTATTTTGATGATTTTAGCTACATTATTCGCCGAATTTTTTTTCGAGTTTCGCTTTTGAATATTGCAATGGTTTATGACAATAGTTGGCTATGCAGATCCACGTCGTCGTATAGACTACATGGCTACATTCATTAGTTTTAAGATCTTAACACCAATGTTAACGGATTTTTTTTTAAATTGTCAAATTCGTTCCACATGGTGTAGGGTATTAAAAGTTCGGCCGATCGAACTTACAGCTTTTTGTTGTTGTTTTTAAACTTTGATAGAGTTAGGAGATGAATAATATCGGTCCACTCCTTGTGATAACTACCCCACAAAAGCTCAAAAAATTTAACGCTAAATAACTTGCATCATAGAACAAGAATGGATCAGCCGATTTTGTTCAAACTGATATTTTTTACATTACTAGGTCAGATGGGAAAAAGAACAATATCGGACCACCCTTTCCAGTTCCTAAACAACAAAAGGCCTACATTTTAAATTATTGTTATTATTTTTAAAACGTGAAATGAGAGGCCGATTGTTTTCAATTTTCGGACATTTCAATTTTTCTGAGAAATTCTGTTTTTTTTTTTCGAAATTGTCATATCTTGAAAACAGTTAAAGATATTGAAATTGGTAAGAGATATCGAAAAAATTTTAACGACACAAATTAGCACAGAGTACAATTCTGCACAAAATTTAATTTTTCGAAATTAGAAAATTGCAATTCTCTCAAATTTTTCCGAAAAAACCTTTTTTGAATATCTCAATTTTTTTCGAATTTAGAAAAAAGTCGCACAATTAAACACAAACTCAGCACAACTTCCCTTTTTTCGAAAATTGCATCTGACACCACATCCATATGTAAACCTTATAAGCCAACAGAGGCCTCAATATCAAATTTCAAGATTTCAGCTCTACTAATACCAAATTTCCTCCATATTAAGTACTCATCCTAGACAGTAATCCCAATTCAAGATGTCAATAAAGACTTCTATATCAAGTTTAACGATCCGAGTCCTATCCCTTCACCTAACACAAAATTTAGTATCATATTGTATTTCCATACCACCACCAAATTTCAAACATAGATACCATCAATAATCTAAAAATCAAATTTTTGAATTTTATCTCTATCCAATACCTGATACCAATATCAAATTTCGGGATACCAGACCTGTCCCTTCACTCAATACCAAATTTAGTACCACTTAGTACTTTTCGTACAAATAAAGGATGCACTTCCAAACCACCGACAATATCAAATTTCATAATTGTATCTCTTTATCATATAAGTCTTTTGAGTCTATTTTCATTCTGCTGCGGTGTAAGTTCTTGCACTTTTTGGAATTTCAATGGCTTTACCCGAGCTCCCCCGATTTTTCAATATATGCCGAATGAAATATTGCAACATGTTCAGCTCACGAGCCATTTTTCGGCCACTGCGACACGGGTTTCGATCAAGTCGCTTCTTCACTTTTCGGACCATTTCTGCTGATGTTGCTGTTTTCTTCCGTCCACTTCCTTGATGTCGTCCACTACCTTGATTTTCATCGTCTCCGATGAGAAAACATTTGTTGTCCAGCAGTTTGTAAACAAACAACAGTATCGTGTTTATTTGCCAAAGAGGTCAGATGAAAATGTGCATCTTCGGTTGGCCACCAGAACTCAAGCGCCGGCCATGGTGATGGTATGGGCCGCCATAACAGACGATGGTAGCTTTCCGCTCGTATTAATCGACCATGGCATCAGAATAAATGCCAAATATTATTGCGAAAATATTCTGTAGGGTGTATTAAAGCCTTGGGCACGCAAAAAGTTTTGTAGCAGATCTTGGACATTCCAACAATACTCAGCACCATCGCACTCAGCACGCATCACCCAAGAATGGTTACGAAATGAGGTTCCTCGCTTCATTTCCAAAATCTCCGGATACCAATCCGTTGGACTATTGTGTCTGGAGCATTTTGGAAAGCAAGCTTGGCACTAACAAATACCAACGTAAGCGCTTCGCCGGGAATGGGCCAAAATACCGCAGAGCAGCATTCGGGCAACGTGTGACAGTTTCATTGGCCGTTTGAAGGCCATAATTCGTGCCAAAGGTGATCAATTCGAACAAATCTAAACTTATTCTAAAACTTGATGCTATTTCCGACGTTTTTTGCTTTAATTCAATAAAATTAAAAAAATTTAAAAATTATGGCGTTTGACTTTGTTGCAGTTTTTCACCTCATCCTGTATATTAAATTTCAGAATAGCAGCTTTATTCTTCACCCAATACCAAATGTAGTACTATTTAGTATTTTTCATATGATTATAGTACACATTTCCAAAACACACCTCCATATTCCCAATCTAAACGTTAACAACGACCCTAGTACCGAACTTCAGATTCCTGTTCACCCGACACCGCATTTTGCAAAAGATAGTACTATTTTCCAATTTTCGTGAACTTGGAGTACACATTTTCAAAACCCACCTTCATATATCAAACCTACATTGCCATCTGGATTCTCATACCAAATTTAAAGTTTTTAGCTCTATGCCTTCACATACCATACCAAATGTTACAATTTTTTAAGTTTTGGAATCAATTTAGAACTTTCCGTAATCTTAAAGGCGAATATCTAAAAACCCTTTAGTCCATATATTCTTCACTCTATCAGTCACACTCATTCCGAATTTTAGAATTCCGTTTGTCCAATACAAAGTATTAAATTTTAGTACATTTTTGTAACTTCATATCCTTTTAGTACGAAATTAGAAATTTTTCTGAAAATATACATACATATGTATATTTATGTATGTACATTCCCTGTTTTAGGCCCAACTATATACTGTCATTGAATTATGGCACATTCTCACTCATACATATATCTGTATGTAAATGTGTTACGCACATCTCTAAATTAAAATATGAAATGTTTTTGACAGCATTGTTTGAAATTTTGGTGTCCCAAAAAAAAGTCATTTTAATTGTAACATAAATCCATTTGACTTTATCTGACAATGAAAATCAGGCTTCTTTTTTTAAATAAAAAACATTAAAATTTTTTATGAAAAAAAGAACAGGAAAAAAACAAATATTTTCACAGCTTAAATTTTTTTGGTCCATAGATTGTTTTTGTTGTCCTGTGTGCGTGCTCACGGTGATAATCATGAAAACGAGGGGTGGACCATTATAATAAGCAGAGTAAATGGAGAGACCAAAAAAAATAGTCACCCCTCAAAGGACTACCCCCTGAATACGAACGTACACACACACACACCAACACCCAAAAAAAGGGAGTTGATTTTTAGACAAAAAATACCCCAAAATTTTCTACGCAGGAACATAATTCAATTGTTAAACAGGATAGGCATATGACGACAGGACGACTTTTTGTTGTCTTCTTTTGGCACGTAGCAGGAGCAGAAGGAGAACAAAAAAAAAATAAAAAGTGCTGATGGGTTGTTAGGCTCCGTTTTTTTATTTGACACGCTCATAATTTCTAAGTTAATTTTATTGAATTTTTTCTGTTCGTTGCCACTCTTGTTTCTTGTTTCTTGTTTTTTTTTTAAATTTTTTTTTGTGAATGGGATTTTTGTGCTTGTTTGGTACCCTAATTCCTGCTGACTTTTTTCAAAAGAAAAAAAATATTCCAGTTTTTATCATTTTTTTGCCTTGCATTTTTTTATTGTAACATCCCAAAAAAAATGTTTCATTTAAAATGTAACAATTCCTGCTCAGCTTACAAATTAAAAGAAATAGCAAAAAACGCTAACACAAAGGACCGGAAGCTCTATAAATTTTAATGAAAATTGGATTCTGAATGTGAGCGTAGAGCAAAAAAAAAAGAAACTTGTGGAACAACATGTCATTTACTGAAGTGCCAGACCAAATTTATGGCATTTTTTTCATTCGCTGCTATTAAAAACTTTCTAGGTCTGCCATTTAATGGAAAATTATCTTTTATGTAAATCGATCGTCCCCATCTAATTCCCTTAGTAACACGCTGAATGCTCCACGCTCAGTTTGCAGTGGTAACAACAAAATACACGTGTACTTAAATTGAAGCAAATTAAACATTGTCTTTTCTTATTTTGCCGTAAATAATTTCAAATAATTTATGGTGAATTTCAGAAGGAGAGAGGAGAAGACATGAAATGCTCGACAAAATCGTAATTTAAATTGGCAATATTTTTAAGGCTTTTGAAGAAAATTTGAAAAATTGGTATAATTAAATTGAAGATTCTGCTGTCGTATATTAAGGTTAGAAAACATTAGAATTAGACTCGTTTCAAAGATAGATTATGAGTCTATGACCGTTTACTTAAATATATTTTACTTGTCTTATAATTATTCAAAATGTTAGCCTCTTATAGAGCAGGCACCGAAGGTGGGGCCAATATGATATATTCTCGCCCTTAACATGAGTTTGATACAAATACTACTTTTCTTTATTAACTCCCAGGATTGGATTATAGAGACCCCACGTTATCTTAGATATGTATCATTATACCCTCCACCATAGCATAGACATTATTTTAAGTATGTTATTCCGTTTGTAACATATCGAAATATACATTTTAGATCCCACAAATCGATCCCACAATCACATCGATATAGCGATGTCCATCCGTCTGTGAAAATTACTCTAGCTTCCGAACAAATTGAAGTAGGTTAAAAAAATTGGACTCGCATGTGTGTTCGTTCTGCAGGACTTTTGGTATTGAAAATGGAAAAAATGGTACATATAACGGTACCTCCCTATACTTGGTATTTCGATGGTTTTAGCGACATTATTCACAGGAATCGTTTCAAATTTTGTATTTGAAGTGACGGAAAACTGCGTATTTAGGTCCGCATTCTTGTATAACCTACGTATAACGGTACGTTCCTAAATTCGAATTTTTATACCCTCCACCTTGGAAAGGAGGGTTTATTAACTTTGTCATTCCGTTTGTAACATCCTTAAATATTCGTCTTAGACCCCATAAAGTATATATATTCATAATCAGCAAAAATTCTAAGTCGATTTAACGATGTCCGTCTGTCTGTCCGTCTGTCTGTCTGTTGAAATCACGATACAGCCCACATTATTTGACGTAGAGCGCCAAAATTTGGCAGAGCTATTTGCATTGTGTCTAGGATGGTTGGTATTGAAAATGATATATCGGTCCACGTTCTGGTATAGTCCCCATATAACGGTACCTCCCGATATTCGGTATTTTGATGATTTATTATTTTTATTTTTTCACGGATTTGTCTGAAAATTGGTATTTGTAAGTAACAACGGGTCCCTGAGCGTGTGGCAAAACATTGCATGTATAGGTCCACGTTGTGGTGTAGCCCCCATATAACGGTACCTCCCTATATTCGGTATTTTAGCTTTTTTTGCCACATTTTTTCACGGATTTGTCTAAAAATTGGTATTTGTGGGTCATAATGGTTTCCAGCTCCGGTGGCGAAACATTGCATGTATGGGTCCATGATTTGGTATAGCCCCCCATATAACGGTACCTCCCGATATTCGGTATTTTAGTTTTTTTTGCCACATTTTTTCACGGATTTGTCTAAAAATTGGTATTTGTGGGTAATAATGGTTTCCACCTCCGGTTGCGAAACATTGCATGTATGGGTCCACGTTTTGGTATAGCCCCCATATAACGGTACCTCCCGATATTCGGTAATTTGATGATTTTTGCCACATTTTTTCACGGATTTGTCTGAAAATTGGTATTTGTTGGTCATAATGGGTTCCAGTTTCGGTGGCGAAACATTGCATGCATGGGTCCATGATTTGATATAGCCCCCATATAACGGTACCTCCCGATATTCGGTATTTTGATGGTTTTTGTCACATTTTTTCACTGATTTGTCTAAAAATTGGTATTTGTGGGTCATAATGGGTCCTAGTTCGTGTGGCGAAACATTGTAATTATAGGTCCACGTTTTGGTGTAGCCCCATATAACGGTACCTCCCGATATTCGGCATTTTAATGGTTTTGGCCACATTTCTTCTAATGTTTCTTTTACCCTAAGGTGGAGGGTATTAAAAGTTTGGCCCGGCCGAACTTAATGTTTTTTTACTTGTTTTTTTATCATTTTAGCAGCTTTATTCATCAAAATTTTTTGAAGTCCTAATGGGTACTACAGCCTTTGACAGAAAACTGCGTATTCAGGTCTACATTCTCGTATAGGCCCTATATTCGGTATTTTGATGATTATTCACAGGAAGTGTTTCAGGTCTTCGTATAGGCCCCATATAGCGGCACCTTCCTAGATTCGGTATTTTTGTGATATTTAAAAGTATGCCTTTCAAATGGTGGAGATTATATGTAGAAGAGTAGAGAAATAACTGACTGGCTGTGAATCAACGGCCAGACTTGAATCTTGAAACTTTGCAAAAGGGACCGTCTTGGTGCGTAAGTGTGTGATAGGGCTAGGTTTTTGGAAATTCGTACTAAAAGGGTACGAAAAGTACTAAAAATGCAATTCTTTGAATTTGGAATGAAAGTCAGTGATGGAGTGCAGAATAGATATGTTTGGATTTTGGCATTAAACTGCTAAAGTGGTACCATTTGCTACTATGTAAACTGATAGAGAATCAAGTTTGGAAAGTTAGTTGTACTAATTGTGCGAGTGTACTAAATTTCGAACAGTTTGGGATTTTGAAATTTGAAAAATTGGATGTTGGTCCATTATGAAATAATTTTACTAAAATCCTCCTCGATTATCTTAAAAATTAAGGATTTTGGTGTAAAGGTTAATAATTTCCTATTATTCATTACGATAAAGGAAAAACTTGAATAACTTAAATGTAAAAACTGAAAATTGAATTGAAGATGGACTTTTTGCTGGCAAAGTAGCAGGAACTTGCTAGTCTTTCATAAACGCCATGAATTTACAAATACTAAAAACAAGTACTAAATAAAACATACATTAATACAAGCTAGTGCTGCAAGCCACAATACACAAGTACATACAAGGTGAGATAAAAAACCGCAACAAAGTCAAACACCTTAATTTCTACATTTTTTTTTTTTCAAACTTAATTGAACGTATTATGGCTTCCAAAGGGCCAATGAAACCGTCACACGCTGCCCAAATGTTGCTCTGCTTCTTTACTTTTCGAACCAATTCTTTTTCCAATTTTTTTCTGGAAAATTCTCACCAAAATGCTTTTGTACACTTGTAAACAATATAATGAGCTGTCTCTGGAATAATTTTAATTTAGCAGTCTGAAGATGGTTGCAGTTTTTTTCATGTCACCCTTTATATTCTTGATCAGCATAAAATTCTATGTCGATTTAGCGATGTCCGTCCATCTGTCCTTCTATCCGTCTGTGGAATCACTCTAGCTTCCGAACGAAATGAAGTAGATTGATACAATTTTACTCGAATGTATATTATGTCTGCAGGACTCTTGGTATTGAAAATCTGCCATGTAGGTCCACGTTTTGGTATAGCTCCTATATAATGTTACCTCCTTTTTTCGATAATTTGGTGATTTCAGCGACATTATTCGCCGAAAATATTTCAAATTTGGTATTTGAAGTTCGTAACGGATACTACAGCCAATGACATAAAATTGTCTGTGCAGGTCCATTTCTTCATATAACCCCCATATAATGGTACCCCCCGATATTGGGTATTTTTATGATTTTAGCGACATTATTCACCTTAATTGTTTCAAATTACGTATTTACAGTTCGTAACGGGAACTACAGTCTGTGACAGAAAATTGTCTATGCAGGTCCAGGTCTTCGTATAGGCCCCATATATCAGTACCTCCCTATATTCGGTATTTTGATGAGTTTAGGTACAATACCCACCGAAATTGTTTGAGATGTCGTATTTGAAGTTCGTAATGGATGCTACAGCCTGTGACAGAAAATTGTCTATGCTGGTCCAGGTCTTCGCACACAATGCCTATGTAGGTCCACGTCGTATAGACCCCAAAATAACGGCTATACTCGGTATTTTTTACATTTTTACAGAATTTTTAAGGATTTTTTTTTTTTTAAATTTCTAAATTCGTTCCAAATGGTGGAGGGTATTTAAAGTTCGGACCGGCCGAACTTACTGCTTTTTAACTTGTTTGCTCTACATTCATAGTCTGTGAGTTTCTCTTGTATTTATTTTTTATGATGCACACTTTAATTTTATAATTTTCATTCCTTTTAAAATGCATCTCCTTTAGCACTCATGATTAATGAAATCATTTAAATGATGACTCCATTTGCTAAGAATTCTTCCAATTTTGTTAAAAAAAATATACGCATTATTTCGTGGCTAACCAAAAAATTACAATCATCATTAATCACCTGAAAACTAGATAAATTTGTATTCTCAAAATCACTCCCCTAAGGCCCTATGCAACGTGGCAAGTAAAAATTGCATTAAATGTACTGCGGTGCGTTTGACAAATTGTTGTCACCCGACGGAACTAAACCTTCAAGTCAATGAATATATTTGGCATTACAACCTAAGCAAAAAAAAAGAACTACTCCCTGACAAGTCAATAAAAACTGACAACGAGATTAATAAGCCAAAAAAAAAAATAAATAAAACAACATCAATAAAACACCAAGATATAGTGAAGTGCGAAAAGCCTATTAACCTTTTTTCGGGTGGATTCCTTTCATTATAAAGAGATTTTCAATTGCAAAAAAGAAAAAAACAATGCCCCGCAATCATTTGTCAAACTATTGAATAGTGAATTAATAAAAACCACTGATGAGCCGCTGTTCGCCTTTTTGATTGAAGGCATCAATTTTCCTCTATTAGAATTCTCCCCCTGAAATTGAGAGTTGCTTAGATTTGCTCACCCCTTAGAGGAGGGTAACACAGCGATCCCTCATGAGGGTAAAGTGTGTTCCGGCGTTGAGGGTAAATTGTGAAACACCAAATGACAAAGTACCCTCTCAGCTAACATAAAATAAAAAACACAAAGCTAAACAAAAAGGATCAATTATTTGTTGATCATTTGTGGTCGGAATTATTGATGATTGACTGGTACTTAGACCTATTGATAAATTCCCAGATCGATCAACCCCATGGAAATCGATATTGGGTTTTTTATTGTTGTGAAGTGTTTTGATTGGATAAACTGTTGCTTTTATAATTTTTTTTTCTGTTTCAAATTTAGGGGTTTGATAAAAATAAGAATAATAAGCCTGCAATTTTTTGAAATGATGACAATATCCTTATACACTTCCCCATTGTGATATTAAATCGTCACTAACAAATTATGGGGAATGTGCATTTTGATAAGAGTCTCCGAACAAAAACTAAAAAATTAAATTAGTAAATAGCCGAATAAATACCCAAAAATTGGTAAATACCCTGCCTAAGCATAGGCCCTTGAAGTATTACAGGGTATCAGGGCTATGTGCGTCTAGACTGCGTCATAGCCCCTTGCTGCTTGCTTTCCTGATTTTCCCAATTTTAAATATTCCACGCATAATTTCTAACCAAATTACCTTTATTGCCGCTGTTGGTAAATCCATTCATCGCAAATTTAAACTAAATCTAATCTGTAGGCTTCAGAAGCATTTGCTAAACATCCAAATTTCAATAAAGATTTCATAACAATAAAATCCGTTAAAAATTCTAATAAATCTTAAAAATACCGAATGTAGTTGTTATATTAGGATCTATACGAAGATATGGACCTGCATAGGTAACTTTTGCCATAAGCCATTACAATATTCAAATGCGAAACTTAAAAAAATCGGTGAATAATGTAGCTAAAATCATCAAAATACCGAATATCGGGAGGTACAGTTATATGGGGGCTATACGAAGACGTGGACCTGCACAGACAATTTTCTGTCATAGGCTTTAATATGCACTACAAACACCAAATACCAAATTTGAAAGAATCCCGGAGAATAATGTCGCTAAAATCATCAAAAATACCAAATATCGGGAGGTACTGTTATATATTGGCTATACGAAGACAATTTTCTGTTTAAGGCTGTAGCATGGTACAATAAAAAGGTATGGTAGAGCTACCAGCTGATTACAATTTTTTTCTAAGTGTGCCCGACTTATGCCAATTTTGTGTATGTATTTATTGTTTTGAAAAATAAAAACAAAATATTTTCAAAATCAATGAATGGAAGAAGCTTAAATTGCGGGGCGCTCACTAATGATATTAACCAGATTTGCCACGGAATTGAAAGATTGAAAAGTTAGGATCATATTTTTGAGAGAATATCCAGGCATTTCATTCATCTTTCGAGCTATTTGACTCATTTTAAAAATGAACAAAAAATATCAAATAAATGAAAACAACTTGTTGGATATAATTTTGAATTATTCTGACAGGAAGCGGGCATAGCCTCAGGGCTGTATTTATGTAGTTTTACGAAGCTGTTCTACCTCCTTAGCTGTAGTATCTATTACGAACTTCAAATACCAAGTTTAAAACAATTCCGATGAATATTGTACCTAAAATAGTCAAAATACCGAATATACGTCGTGGGTACCGTTGTTATATATTGTACGATATAGTGGACCTATACAGGGTGAGATGAAAAAAATGCAACCAACTTCAGACTTTCAGCATTTTGATGAGAATTTTCCAGAAAAAAGTTATTCGTTATTATGGAATTCAAACGTGATAGTGTGATTTCTTTATATTTGGCTAGAGAACCACAAGGGGAAATCGTTAGAGCACTCCAGCATTTAAATGTAAGTAAATGTTTTGTGTCTCGTACCATCGCTCGTTACCGTGATACTGGTAGCGTAGCCCGACGTCAAAAAATTGGACGGAAGAAAACGGCAACATCAACAAAAATTACTCGAAAAGTAAAGAAACTACTTGATAGAAGCCCGCGTCGCAATGGCCGAAAATGGCTCGTGAGCTGATCATATCGCAATATTCTATTCGTCAAATATTAAACAATGAGCACGGGGTAAAGCCATTGAAATTCCAAAAAGTGCAAGAACTTACACCGCAACAGAAAGAAAATAGACTCAAAAGAGCTAAAGAGTTGCTTCGCTTGGCCGATTGTGGTGAACTGCCGATTTTGGGTTTCTCCAATGAAAAAACATTCGTTGTCCAGCAGTTTGTAAACAAACAAAATGATCGTGGTTTCTTGCCAAAGAGGTCAGCTGAAAATGTGCATCTTCGGTTGGCCACCAGAACTCAAACGCCAGCCATGGTGATGGTGTGGGACGCCATAGCAGCCAATGGTCGCTCTCCGCTCGTATTAATCGACCGTGGCATCAGAAAAAATGCCGAATATTATCGCGAAAATATTCTGGACGGTATATCTAAGCCTTGGACACGCAAAAATTTTCGCCGCAGACCTTGGACATTCCAACAGGACTCAGCAACATCGCACTCAGCACGCGCCACCCAAGAATGGTTACAAAATGAGGTTGCTCGCCTCATTCAATCCGTTGGACTATTGTGTCCGGAGTATTTTGGAAAGCATGGTTGGCACTAAATAATACCAAAGTGTCGATCACTTCAAGTAAGCGCTTCGCCGGGAATGGGCCAAAATACCGCAGAGCAAAATTCGGGCAGCGTGTGACGGTTTCATTGACCGTTTTGAGTCCATAATTCGTGCCAAAGGTGACCAAATCGAACAAATCTAAACTTATTCTTAAATTTGATGCTATTTCCGATATATTTTGCTTTCATTCAATAAAATTTAAAAAAAAAAAAATAATTAAAAATTATGTCGTTTGACTTTGTTGCGGTTTTTTTATCTCACCCTGTAGAGGTCACAATTTTAGACCAATCGACCGGGAATTTTGCATGTGGCTAGAGTTTAGGGCAGAAGCCTTCCAAGTTGAATGGTCATCGGATAATACGAGTATTTAGCGGGTGAAATAGACCATAACTTTTATTTAAAAATATATAAAATTTTCCATTAAACCACGAATATTTTTATTTCCGGCGAAGTCACAAATACATTAAGAGGCTACTTCTGACCATTACAGTAATGCTGATAGTCAAGATATCGGATATATATCAAAATAGGTACAATCTATATTCGAAAGAAATTTGTATTAGTTATTCTGCTTTTATGTCAAGAATCGCTGGACTAATTTTGAAAGTTCTCATCAATCTGAATGGCTTTTCACCAAAAAGGATAAAACTAAGAAAATCGCGTAAAAAATGCCAATAATAATGTGGATATGGGCCTCGTAAAACGATTCTTTTGGATATGATATGAAGGCCTCAGATTTTGAGAGCCTGTTATGGAAAAAATATTTTCATAAATAAAATAATTCAAATTTCAAATGACATTCAACCAATTTTAATCGATAAAATTGGAGATTCAAGAAGGAACTGACTCATATATTCCATTCCAGAACTAATATTTATAGAAGTATCAAATATTGAGAAGAAGAAGCACTTCCTATCTTATGAGAATTCAGACTATTCAACATTGAGCCTTTTTTAGGAGAGGTTCGAATAAGGGGAAACTTATATTTTTTTTCTCTGTTTTATCACCAAACGCATTCCTCCCTGCACCTAACTATCCTCTGACATTTTTCTTCTTATTCTTTTGGTTGCAACTTCTTTTTTTCCTACTCCAGTCTTCATTTCTTTGATTAACTCTCAACCTTTGGAAATTGTTATGAAATGACCGTTGAAAAATGCCGCAATCATGTCCACCTTCGTTCTCCAGATTGTTCGTAATTAACTGTGAAGGAATATTTTTTTTAGCTGAATGTGGTTATCATTCTGTCCGTTTGCAAATTGGTTACATCGAATTTCCTAAAAGGATAGTAAAGAA
This sequence comes from Musca domestica, assembly GCF_030504385.1. Taxonomy (NCBI): domain Eukaryota; kingdom Metazoa; phylum Arthropoda; class Insecta; order Diptera; family Muscidae; genus Musca; species Musca domestica. The sequence goes on along the minus strand of NW_026712318.1, from coordinate 7,398,491 downwards.
AGGAAATTTGAGAAGAAAAAGACAAATTTTTATATTTTTTCGTTTTTAATAGTCCTTTTAGCAACGACAATGCATTTTTGGCTTTTATTATTAACGACAAAATAAGAAGCGTGTTGATTTGAGTATGGTTCGTTGTGAATTTTTTCCAGAAAATAAAATATTTGGAGGGAAAGAATTCAAACAGTGGTCTCAAAGATAAAAAATATACAGGGTGAGATACAATAGCTGCAACAAAGAGAAAAAGTCCATAATCTTTATATATTTTTTTTTAAATTTTATTGAATGAAAGCAAAAAATGTCGGAAATAGCATCAAATTTTAGAATAAGTTTAGATTTGGTCGAATTGGTCACCTTTGGCACGAATTATGGCCTTCAAACGGCCAATGAAACCGTCACACGCTGCCCGAATTTTGCTCTGCCGTATTTTGGCCCATTCCCGGCGAAGCGCTTGTTTGAGCGGATCGACACTTTGGTATTTTTTAGTGCCAACCTTACTTTCCAAAATACTCCAGACACAATAGCCCAACGGATTGGTATCCGGAGATTTTGGTGGCCATTGTGCGTTGGGCGTGCTAGTGCAATGGTGCTGAGTCCTGTTGGAATGTCCAAGGTCTGCTATAAAACTGTTTGCATGTCCAAGGCTTTAACACACCCTCCAGAATATTTTCGCATTAATATTCGGCATTTATTCCGATGTCACGGTCGATTAATACGAGCGACTATTAGCTGTTCTGGCGGCCCACACCATCACCATGGCCGGCGCTTGAGTTCTGGTGGTGAACCGATATGTTCAGCTCACGAGCCATTTTTCGGTCATTGCGACGCGGGTTTCGATCAAGTAGCTTCTTTACTTTTCGAACCATTTCTGCTGATGTTGCTGTTTTTCTTCCGTTACTTGACGTTGGGCTACGCTACCAGTATCACGGTAACGAGCGATGGTAAGAGACACAAAAGATTTATTCACATTTAAATGATGGAGTGCTCTAACGATAGCCACTTGTGGTTCTCCAGCCAAATATAAAGAAGTCACACTATCACGCTTGAATTCCATCACGAATAACTTTTTTCTGGAAAATTCTCACCAAAGTGCTTTTGTACGCTTGTAAACAATATAATGAACTATGAGGGGAAACATTGTATGTACAGGTCCACGTTTTCATATATTCCCCATATAAGGGTACCTCCCAATATTCGGTATTTTGATGATTTTCGACACATTTTTTCAAGAATTTCTCTGAAAATTGGTAGTTGTAGGTCATAATGGGTTCTAGCTCCTTTGGCGAAACATTGCATGTGTAGGTCCACGATTTGGTATAGCCCCCATATAACGGTACCTCCCGATATTCGGCATTTTAATGGTTTTTGTCACATTTCTTCTAATGTTTCCTTTATCCGAAGGTGGAGGGTATTAAAAGTTTAGCCCGGCCGAACTTAATGTTTTTTTACTTGTTTTTAGAACATTTATAGTTCGAATTTCCAAAAACCCAATCTCATCTCTCGTCTACACACCAACATTGACCCTCGAGCAAAATGTCAAGATTATAGTTTTTTTTAAAAAAGCAAATAAATAAAATCCCTGTGCATATCCCTAAAGATACATATCCTGCAAAGAACCTCAGCTTAGTTTGTCAACACAAAGGCCAACATAACCAAAAAAACCAATGGTCGATCAAAACAAGAATATTTTCTTTTTTTTTTTTTTTTCTTCTTTGTCCAGGAATTTAAACCAAAGTGGATTTTACCAGAAAAAAAAAACGAACGTCCACGACCGGTTTTCAGCAACACAGGACTCCTCACATTCCTTCCTTGTCGTTTTTTTTTGCACAAATATTAATTGAAAAGATTTTTTCCTTGGAGGTATGAACTTAACGGCAAATGAAATATTAGAATTATGAAAACGGACGACAGAATGAACGAAGGAATGAAAAAAAAAACCTTACGTCCTTAAAAGATGCACAAAGGAACTCTGTTTCACAAACACACACACACACTCTTGCATACCCTCCATCATGCTGAGATGAAAACAAGGACCTTTGTCACCAGACAAGGAAGTTTTTCTTTTTTTGTTGTGGAATGGCATGCCATCGGGCGGGGAAGCTTTTGATTGAGCCACAAAGCGCAATGTCACAGCAGTGTCTCCCGTCCAGGAGAGCCAGGAAACCTCTTCATTGCATGGCATAACCACCGCATTTCCGTTCCGAACGCTAATGGAAAATATATAATAAGGAAACCCTAGAGATGGCAAATCTTATTTTACACCATTTTTCCTTAATGTTGTGCTCCGGGGACGGACGGATCGTGCCTTCGCATAACAATGGTGAGGAGCTTAATTCAATTAGAATGAAACAAATTCAAATCTTTTGGCAATCTTTGTGGAAAATCTACAATGTAGTCATTAAATTGAGCGAAGTATGAAAACAAAGCGAGCGGGGAAGGGGGATACTTAGATATGTGAAATGAGGAAGAGGCTGTACAATTTTTTAATATTTTCTAATGAGGGTTTCTTATTTCTCCATGAGGGCTCCAAACTCAATAAATGTATTTGCTGGACACATTTGCAAAATTTCATAGTCAAGGAAAGAATTTGTTTCCCTACATCTAAAATAAAGGGTGATTTTTTAGCTATTATCATTTTATCAACACTGATCTAAACAGCTCACGGATGTTTCTTGTTTTGTTTCACTGTAAAACATCTTAATTTTGTTAAGAAGTTCATCGCCCTGCTTCCATTTTTTATAGCCAGTTTCATTTTCTGGCTAAATGGGTACGTAAATAAGCAGAATTGTCAATTTTGAATTGAAGATCCGCTAGCATCCAGAAACAATCACAGTTTCGTGCGGTTTATGGTCTGGTGGCATCATTAGAACGTACTTTTTCAAAGATGCTGCAAATTATAAGGTGAGATGAAAAAACTGCAAACAACTTCAGACTGCTGTCATTTCTCAGCCACTCGTCCGACAGCTATTAAAATTTTTCGAGTGACAGCTCATTATATTATTTACAAGCGTACAAAAGCATTTTGGTGATAATTTTCCAGAAAAAAAGTTATTCGTGATGGAATTCAAGCGCGATAATGTGATTTCTTTATATTTGGCTGCAAAACCACAAGTGGCTATCGTTAGAGCACTCCAGCATTTTAATGTGAATAAATCTTTTGTGTCTCGTACCATCGCTCGTTACCATGATACTGTTAGCGTAGCCCGACTTCAAGGAATTGGACGGAAGAAAACAGCAACATCAGCAAAAATGGTTCGAAAAGAAAAGAAGCGACTTCATCGACAAATATGGCTCGTGAGCTGACCATATCACAATATTGCATTCGGCAAATATTGAAAAGCATTTGAAATTCCAAAAAGTACAAGAACTTACACTGCAACAGAAGGAGAATAGACTCAAAAGAGCTAAAGAGTTGTTTCGCTTGGCCGAAAGTGGTGAACTGCCGAATTTTCTTTTCTCCGTCTCCGATGAGAAAACATTCGTTGTCCAGCAGTTTGTAGACAAACAAAATGATCGTCTTTACTTGCCAAAGAGGTCAGCTGAAAATATAGTGTGGGCCGTCATAACAGCCGATGGTCGTTCTCCGCTCGTATTAATCATCCGTGGCATCAGAATAAATGCCGAATATTATCACGAAAATATTCTGGAGGGTGTACTTAAACCTTGGGCACGCAAACATTTTGTCCGCAGATCTTAGACATTCCAACAGGACTCATCACCATCGTACTAAGCACGCGCCATCCAAGAATGGTTACAAAATGAGGTTTCTCGCTTCATTTCCAAAATCTCCGGATACCAATCCGTTGGACTATTGTGTCTGGAGTATTTTAGAAATCATGGTTGTCACTAAACAAGTTAAAAAGCAGTAAGTTCGGCCGGGCCGAACTTTTAATACCCTACACCATTTGAAACGAATTTAGGAATAAAATCCTTAAAAAAATCTGTTAAAATTTTACAAATACCGAATATAGCCGTTATAGTGGTGTTTATACGACGTGGACCCACACAGGCATTATTTGTCATACGTCATTACCAAATTCAAATTCGGAACTTGAAATAAATGATGAATAATGTAGTTAAAATCTTCAAAATATCGTATGTAGGGAGGTACCGCTATATAGGAGCTGTGCGAAGGCCTGGACCAGCATAGATAATTTTCTGTTATAGGCTGTAGCATCCATTACAAACTTCAAATAAGACATTTCAAACAATTTCGGTGAGTATTGTACCTAAATTTGTCAAAATACCGAATATAGGAAGGTACAGGTATATGGGGCCTATACGAAGACCTGGACCTGCATAGACAATTTTCTGTCACAGACTGTAGTTTCCATTACGAACTCTAAATGCGTAATTTAAAAAAATTCCGGTGAATAATAACGCTAAAATCACCAAAATACCGAATATCGGGAGGTACCGTTACATGGGGGCTATACGAAAACGTGGACCTACATGGCCCATTTATGAACTTAACCTGCCTACTGAAAAAATAATCATGTGTGCAAAATTTTAGCCTTCTATCTCAATTCGTTCGAAAGATAGCGTGATTATAACTGATGGACAGACAGACGGGCGTCGCTAAATCGATTTAGAATTTTACGCTGATCAAGAATATATATACTTTGTTGGGTCTGACATGAGTATTTCGAGGAGTTACAAACGAAATGACAAAGTTAATATACCCTCCATAGTATGGTGGAGGGTGTAAAAATACCAAAGTGTCGATCACCTCAAGCAAGCGCTTCGACTGGAATGAGTCAAAAATACCGCAGAGCAACATTCGGGCAGCGTGTGACGGTTTCATTGGTCGTTCGAAGGCCATAATTCGTGCCAAATCTAAACTTATTCTAAATTTTGATGCCATTTTCGACACTTTTGACATTCATTCAATAAAATTTAAAAAAATATGAAAAAATGATGGCATTTGACTTTGTTGCAGTTTTTTTATCTCACCCTGAAATTTAGCCCTCTTTCACGTAAGTTCTTTAAATAAAAAATAATTGCTGTGTGTCAAATTTGAAGAGAATCGGAAGTTTATTTTGCATTTTATGAGCGTTTTGGTTATTAAAAATATTGACCCCTTTGTTGGGGAGGTACCAGAAGAAGTGGGGTCATATTCACAATCTTCACAAGAGATCATGTGTAAACAAAAGTATTTTTATGTTTGAAGGTAATCGAATGCTGGTTACGTATTTTTTAGAGATACAATTATTCAAAATATTGACCCAATTATGGGGGAGGTACCGAAAGGAATGATCCGACATATACCATCTTCATCTTGTGTTGATAGAAATGTTGTGATGTGCAGAGTTTGAATAATTGGATGCATTTTTGTGTTTTATTAGCATCATGGTTATTCAAAATGTTGAACACTTCGTGGGGAAGGTATTAGAAGTAGTGGATCGATATCTACCATATTTATATTTTGTGTTAGTAAAACTATTAGGATGTGCAAAATTTGAGGAGAATGTGACTCTTGTTTCGTATTTTATGAGAGTTATAATTATTAAAAATTTTGACTCTTTTTAGGGGAGGTACATGATAGAGTGTACCGATATTCTAACACCTGACATAGTACTGATGCAAATATTTCGGATATGCAAAGCTGGAGCAAAATCGAATTATCCTTCCTCTTAATGTGCATTAAATTATTCTCTTTGAAAATGTTGACATTTTGTGGGAAGGTACAAAAAGCGATATTGCCCATCTCGGAACTCGATCTAAGTTTGACAATAATATTACGATGTACCAGCCAGACAGACCGACGGACATCGCTATATCGGCTCCAAATGTCCTGAAATAGATTTGGGCCAAAGAAACCTAGGGTCTAAAACCGTTATTTCTGTGAGGCACCTTTTGACCGTATTAAATTATATATACCCTCTGTAGCCACATGGCTGAGGGTATAAAAATGTCGTCAATCTGAACATATTGTGCATTTTGAGTAATAACAAGTAAAAAAGCTGTACGTTCAGCCGGGCCGATCTTTGAATAACCTCCACCATTTTGAAAAAAAAATGGCTATCTTCAAAAAACAATCCGTTAAAAATTCTGTTAAAATCTTACAAATACCCAATGTAGCCGTTATATTAGCGTCTATACGACGACGTGGACCTGCATAGGCATCGAAATACAATATGCGAAACTTGAAAAAAAAGTTCGGAGAATAATGTAGCTAAAATCATCAATGTACCGAATATCGGAAGGAACCGTTATATGGGGGTTATACGAAGACGTGGACCTGCACAAACAATTTTTTGTCTTAGGCTGTAGTATCTACTATGAACTTTAAACACCAACTTTGAAACAATTCCGCTGAAAAATGTCGCTTAAATCATCAAAATACCGAATAACGGGAGGTACCGTTATATGGGGGTTATGCCAAAACGTGGATCTACATGTCCCCATTTCAATACCAAATGCAGACATAATACACATTTGAGCAAAATTTTTTTCCACAGACGGGCAGGCGGATAGAAGGGCAGACGGACGACCAAAGCTAAAATTTTATGCTGATCAAGAATATATATACTTTGTGGGGTCTAAAATGTATATTTCCAGGAATTACAAACGGAATGACAAACTTAATACACCATCCATACTACGGTGGAGGGTATAAAAAGGCCTAGCCAGAACTGTTGGAACGAATATAACATTTTAAGGTGAACTTTTCGGCCACTTGCTAGTTAATCAATAAAAGCCCTCGCTTTGGCAACGCCCTTACATAAAGGTAACACCTTATTATAGTTATTTCGATGGTCTTGGCAAATCAATTTTTGACGGAACCGGTTTCTGGACATTGGGAGTCGTTCTAGCCATCCATCCGTCTATCTGTGTGTCTGGCAGACTGGTGTTCACGACAACTCTCGATTTGATCCAAATTTTCCGATATAGATTAAAATTGCCACATCAAAAAATTACGTAGGTTGGGATCGAAAATGTACATTATTGGTCCACAAATTCCTGTACCTTATTGGGGATTACACCAAGAAGTGGACCTTTGTACATTGAATATTTTTTACGAGGTTTTATTAAATTGGAAATTGAGGCCGAAACATTATCGAAATATAATAAAATGACAGCTGGTTTGGTTAAAACTTGGAACTAAATTCTTCGAAATACCGAAAACCAAGAGGCACCGTTACATAGAGCCCACACCTAAATGTGGACCTATAAGCCGATTTTCAATATCTTTCTCTTCTTCTATCTTTCATACATTTATCTTGAATATTGTAACCTCTATTTTGATTTCAATAGACAGACTGACAATATACAGGGTTGCCCATATTCGACGGACCCATCTGGCAACGCCATAACTTTTGACAGAGATGTCACATCGCTTAATGACATACCGCGTTTGAAGCGTCAGTCCATGAACCAATACACGCCACGCGAGCGCTCTGAAATAGTTGAAATTTACATTCAACAGAAGAAGTCAATTGTGAAAAATCGACGTGCTTTTAAAACATTAAAAAATGTGAGAAGTGCGCCTTCTAAGAACACCATTAAGCGCTTATACGAAAATTTTTCGACTGGTAAGGCTCTTTCTAATCCGAAGAGGCCATATAAAAGTCGACCAAGGCGATCGGCCGAGAATATCGCTGCCGTACCAGCCAGTGTTGAGAGGTCCCCAAGAACATCCCAAAAACGCCGTTCTCAACAGTTGGGCATGGCTCGGTCCACTTTACAACGGATTATTCGCATTGATTTGCATTTGTTCCCGTACAAAATTCAATTGACGCAAAGAATGTTGCCTGCGGACAAGCCTCGTCGATTGGAATGGGCCCAAAGGGCCCAAAATCCGTCGAATATGGGCAACCCTGTATATGCTTTTAATATAAATACGGCAAGTCCTATCAATTCTTTTAAAGCCATTATCATTATTTAATATTTCTCCTTATCACCACAAACCTGGCATTTCGCATTTTTCTATTTTTTTTTTTTTAAAGAATGAAACATTCCCGCCATTTATGCAGAAAATATGTTTCCTGTTTGGCAATACAATGCCGTTTTCCTCTCCTGTCGCACCTGCGAAATGTTCGACCAACTGGAAATATGGTAATTAAGAAATATTAAGGGAAGAATATGTTGGAAATTGAGGAAATGTAATTCACAAAAGCCAAGGCGTAAGAATCTGGTCGGTACGTGGTACATTCGTACAGTCAGCCATTAAAGATCTGCTACTTTCATTTCCTTTTCTCACCTTGCATTGTATCTCTGTGTGTGAGTGTTTGACTGCTTTCTTTTTCATTTTCTTGGTATTCTTTCATTGCAATTAATGGTTTGTTTCCCCCCTTAGGCAATTTTGGACATATTTGAGGCTAGGCAGAGCACTGCTTGTGGTTCCGGCCAGATTGGTAAACAAAGAAGCTGAAAACGAAAAACAAAAAAAAAACAAATTCGATGGGAAAAAGTGGTTTTAAAAACAAAATGGCAGCCCCATTATGTCCGCCAGTGGCGGCAGTAACTTTAGTTGTTAGGCAGAAATCTGTTTGCTTTTCTGCTACTTTTTTGTTCTCCTGTAACTTCCGGTTCGTCAGTTAAACTATAGCTCATTTATTTTAACCATTGAGTTCGTTCGTTCGTTCGTTTATTTTTTTATTCCGGTGAATACAACAAGAGCAAGCAACTCACTGACATGCACCATTGAAATACAAGAGGCTCTACGCTCAGAAAAAAACAAACGAAATCTAGCAAAGCACACGGAGCAAACCACTAGAGTTGGTAGTGCAATTTTGAATAGCTGTTGATATAATAATGTGGCCAAATAAATAGCACATGCATTGAAGAGAGATGGTGATATGTAAAGATGGAAGAACTTTTGGAGATTTACTATAGATAAAAGCCTATCGAAGGTCACCAATGTATAGAAGTACATTTGGAGTTGTTCCACAGATATAAGATAGAAAAGTTTTGAAAATTTTTGTTTAATGAAAGTCCCTTTCCAAGTCTTCTATAAATGAACGATATTTTGAAGGTCTGCTAGACATGAAAGACATTTTGTAGATGTAGGGATAGAATACGTATGGAAGGCGTCCTGAAGACACACAAAATGTTAAATTTCTTTCTTATGTTCTTCTAAAAATAAGAGATCTTTTGAAAGTCTTCTAGAGGTGTTCTGAAAATAGAAGGTTATTTAGATGGTCAAAGACCCGGTCAGATGTCTCGAGAGACCATTTCAACGTCTTTTGTGTTTAGAATATCCTTCATTTATACTTAGAAAATCGTTTGAATTTCTTCTGTAGATGGAAAGTCATAGAAGATCTTCTAGAGGTGTTCTGAAAATATAAGACTTTTTGAGGGCCTTCCATAGATCAAAGCCACAGTCAGGATCTTCTCCAGACCCTTTGAAGATCCTCTGTATTCAGAATGTCCTTGCTTTACACTTAGAAAATCCTTTGAAGTCCTTCTATAGATGGAGAGTCCTAAAAAGGTCTTATTTAGAAGGAGGAAAATCTTCCATAGAAGGAAGGCCCTTTAAAGCTTATCGTCAGATAATAGACCCCCTGCAAGTCTCATATAGATTAAAAGAGACAGGTTTTTTCGAATGTCTTCCATAGATGGATGGTGTTTTCTAGAAAACTTGTTCGAGGACTTCTATAGATGGAAGACCTTTTTGAAGGTGGAAATAAATTGATATTTTGTAAGTCTTCTAGACATGAAAGACCCTTTAAAGGCCTTCTATAGATAGAAGGAATTTTTAAGGACATCAATAAGTGGAAGACTCTTTGATGTCCTTCCCAGGATAGAATACGTATGAAAGATCTCCTGCAAATAGAAAAACTTTGGAATTTCATCTTCATGTTTTTTCTAAAGATGGAAGATTTTTTGAGGGTCTTCTTCTTCTGGAGGTGTTCAGAAAATAGAAAACTTTTTGAAAATTTTCTATTGATCAAAGAACTTGTCGGGCTGTTCTACAGACCCATTGAAGGTCTTCTGCATTTAGAATGTCCTTTAAAGGTATTTTACTCTCAGAAAATCCTTTGAAGTTCTCCTATAATTCTCCCTCTCCAAGGAGGGGGACCTACGAAGGTCTCCTATAAAATGAAGGTCCTTCGAAGCCCTTCTTTAGATAGTAGACCCTTTGCAAGTCTCATATAGATGAACGATATTTTGATGAACTTTTAAAGATACAGGATTTATTCGAATATTCTTCTTTTATACTTAGATGAGCCTTTAACAGTAGCCAGGACTTGGGAGACCCTTTGAAGGTCTTCAATACACAGTAGACCCTTTAAAAGTCATTTACATTTATAGACCTTTAAAAGTCCTTATTAAGATAAAGTATTTTTGGAAGTCCTTCATAGTCGGAGGGCCATAAAAAAAATTAAAAAGTAATCGACGGTTTTTATAACAGATGTATACTATCATTTATTGTGCGTATATTATACCCTCAACCATAGTATGGAGGGTATATTAAGTTTGTCACTCTGTTTGCGACACCTCGAAATATAAATATTAGACCCCACACAGTATATATATTATTGACCAGTCCGTCCGTCAGTCTGTCTGTCCGCCTATAGAAATCACTCTAGCCTCCGAACGAATTGAAGTAGGTTGATAAAATGTTACTAAAATATGTGTTTGGTCTGCAGGACTTATGGTATTGAAAATGGGTCCACGTTTAGGTATAGCTCCCATATGAATGTACCTCCCTATATTCGGTATTTTGATGATTTTACCGATATTGATCACAGGAATTGTTTTAAATTTCGTAATAAAAAATCGTCCTGGGTACTAAAGCTTGTGACAGAAAATTGGTAATGCAGGTCCAGGTCTTCGTATAGCCCCCAAATAACGGTACCTCCCCATATTTGGCATTTTGATGATTTTAGCTACATTTTCACCAGAATTGTTTCAAATTTCGTATTTGCACTTCGTAATGGGTACTACAGCTTGTGACAAAAAATTGACAACGAAGGTCCAGGTCTTCGTATAACCCCCAAATAACGGTACCTCCCCATATTCGGTATTTTGATGATTTTAGCTACATTATTAACCGCAACTGTTTAAAATTTCGTATTTGAAATTCCTAACGGGTACTATAACAAATAACGGAAAATCATCCACTCAGGTCAACGTCTTTGTACAGCCCACATAAACGGCTTTCATTTGAGCGAAATTTTTCGACGGATTTTTGTTTTTTTTTTTTTTTGAAATTGTTCAATTTCCATCCAAATAATTGCGACTGCTTTTTCACTTGGTTTTCTGTAATTATTGAAAAAAAATTGTCGCACGGTCTATTGGGACTAGAAAAATTTAAGAAAACTATTATGGTCACTTTGAGATAGCTATTATAGATCATTCGATATATGGTCCTTTAAAGGTCTTCTATATTTGAATTCTTTTGAGGATCTTCCACAGAATCTTTGACGGTTTTCTGGTGACAAAAAAAAATTGAAAGATGTTTTATATATAGAAAGCTCTTTGCAGATCCTCTATATTTAAATGGTTTTTAAGGGTTTCTATGGTACATCTTTTCCTGGAGAGGTCCTTTTAAAAATGTCCTTTGAAAATCTTCTTTACATAGAAGGCCCTCTCGAAGTCTTTTATACTTAGAAGAGCCTTCAAAAGTCTTCTGTACACCCTTATACACCCTCCAATGTGTTGAAGTCTTTTGAAAGGACATTTTGAAAATCCTCTGAATATCCTTTAAAGGTATTCGCAAGGAGGCAGACCTTTTGGAGTTTATCTAGGAATTGAAAAGACTATCCTCCTATGGATAGTAGACCCTTTGGATGTTTTCTACAGATAGAAGACCCCTTAAAGGCTTCTGTGGACGAAACGTCCTTTAAATATTTTCTATAAATAGGATATCCTTTATGGCCCTTTGAAGGTCTCTTATAGTACTTTCTTAGAGAGAAGATATTTTCTTTGTATTCTCGCATCGTTCTCTTAAATAGTTAACCTTCAATTTACTGCTACAGAACTGCTCCTCTGTGTGTAGCACACACAAATACAAGCCGATAAGTTCGTGAATTACCTTCAGCATCCTGACCATAAAATCTATTCATGCATTCGGCAACGGAATACATTTCTCTTTTTTTTTTTTTTTCATATTTGGTCCTGCCATTGCTCCAGGTTAAAATAATTTACCATTGAATTTGTGCAACTCGTTTTTATTTAAGTTCCCATTCAACTGGATTCTCATTGTGTAAAGTCACTGCTCCTCCACATTCGATAGGCCCCAGGTACCAGTTCCATGGCCATGGCCAATGCCATGTCATGGCATGATTAAGAAGGAAACGATGCTGCAGTGGCGCGCAACAATTTCGTTATGATTATTTCATAAAATTTTCATTTAATTAACAACAAAAACAACAGCAACTGGAATGAAATGAATGAAAAAAAACATTTCAACGTTGTAACCAATGCAAGCATTTGAATTGAAGTGATTTTTTCCAACTCTTTTTTTTTTTCTCTCTCTCCCTTTTTTTCCTCTCTTGCTATGGGGAGGGAGTGGGGGTCTCTCTCTTCATTCCGGCAAATTGAATAATGTTTTCCGAGTTACAAGTTCAAGTTTTAATTACAGTTGTTCGCATTAAAATAGGTGCAGTCGTTGGCGTCGTCCTCGTCGGTGGTGGTCGGTGGTTTTCACAACAGTTGCAGCAGTGTTGGTAAATTAGTGGTGGCTTTAGGGAACGTTGATGATTTCCCCTCCCGTTGTTGCAAATGAAAATCATTTTAATGAGACTTCAATGTTGAAAATCATCTCAGCTTTTGTTGGGTGCATGGAGGGATGGAGGGAGGAAATGAGTTAAATATTCACACTCGCCCGAACTCTTGAAAGCCCACCGACCAGCCAAACATTGTTCTTAATTCAAGGATCATTCAGCCAGAGCTGGTGCACTCTCATTTAAAGCAACAACAAAAACAAAACGAACACAAGGATATTTTGGTGTCCCTTGTTTCATTTGTTGCTGCACAAATTCAGAAAATTAATTCGTAAAGTTTTCAAGGATTATTGAAAATGTAGATGAATGGCAGGTTGGATAGATATTTCAAAAAAAAAATATTTTTTTAATAGAAAAAATACAAGCGTCAATATACATTTACATTTAATTAAAAGCTTTAATACAAGGAATCGGCGGAGATGATTATACCAGCAGTTAAAATTATTCGTTTAGTTTGAGATAGGAAAATAATTTAAAACCACTACTTCAGTTTTTTTGGTTCATTTAGTAAAATTCCAACTCCTAAGGGGGAGGAGGAGGAGGAGGAAAGGTTTACAAATGTTAAACGGCAATCTGAAGCACAAAGATTAATAATTACAGGAAAACCAAGAGCATTATGAAAGTAGACCTAAAAATAGAAGACAGCCGTATCTGCATAAGGGGGCAAGTCCCCCCCTCCTCTCTTTCACTTTTAAGAATTTTTCCGACTAATATTCTTTGGGAACTGAACATTTTAGGTCCATGCTGTCTTCGTCAATATTATTGACAACAATATGAGGATCATTTTGGACTGGATTTAAACTCTCAATAGTTAAAAACTTTACAGGTGATCGTAGCGATACAAAATACTCCACAAAATATTTATATGCTCAGCCATACGTATTTATCATTTGATACGGTCAAAACGTGCCTCATCGAAATAACGGTTTTAGGATATTTGGAGTCAATCTAGCGATGTCCGTCTGCCTGTCTCCCTGCGCACGATAACTCTCGAAGGGAGTATCCGATTTGGTCCAAATTTGGTACATTGTAATATTTTTGTCAAACTTAGATCGAATTCGGAGATGGGCAATATCGGCCCACTCCTTCAGGTACCTCCCCCACAAAAGGTCGAAATTTTAAAAAAATATATATTTGTCTGCACAGAAAGAGAAAGAATAATCTTTACGAATCCTAAGATTTGCATCAGCGCTATGTCAGGTACGACCAGTAAGGAAAAGTCTAAAGTCGGACGGGTCCGACTATATAATACCCTATACGGCTATGCATATTTAGTAGAGTTCCCGTAACAAAATAATTTATTTGAAGTAGATCATATATAGGAGGCATATCCAATTCTGAATCGATTTTCACTAAATTTGAACGAGACATTTTAATTCATTCAACATTTTTAATTCCAAAATTGGTTTGACAGTTCATTGACCCAACAGCTGTGTCGATACGTCTACCTATATTCTTCTACCATGATACTCTATAACATTGCTATAGAGTGCATGACATCACTTCGAGAAGGATTTTATTCAAAAAAACAGTAAAGAAGGTCTTAAAGTCGGGCGGGGCCGACTTTATGATACCCTACACCACTTTGCTAATTAAGTAGAGCTCCACATAAGAATTAAAAGTTTTTATGGGAGAATTCAATCATACACGCTATGATTATAATTATAATTTAAAATTCAAAGGACTAAATATGCCGAAGCATTTGTATCCTTTAAATTTGGACTTGTATTGCCCATTTGATTCGATCTCGATAAAATTTGGCAGAGATATTTCTGAGCTGTATTTGATATTTTTCCCTGAATATCTTTGTTACGGAGTGCATATTACGGTTGTGGGTAACAAATATAACAAATCGGATGAATAATATATATGGAAGCTATAGCTATATCTGAACCGATCTTAACCAAATTTGACATACTAGCTTCTAGACTCAATTCGGTCGTAAGTGCCAAATTCCATCCCATTTGGACAAATATTAGACGTTTGGTGCACAATAAAAGGTAAATCGGACGAAGTTATATATGGGAGCTATATCCAAATCTGAACCGATCTCGATAAAATTTAGCAAATGTATTTCTGAGCTGTATTTGATGATTTTCCCCAAATATTGTTGTTGCATAGTGTATATTACGGCGGCGGTGGACAAAAATAACAAATCGGATGAACAATATCTATGGGAACTATAGCTATATCTGAACCGATTTCGATCAAATTTGGCATAGATATTTTTAGGCCTAATTTGGGTGCATATGCAAAATTCCATAAAATTCGGGCTGATATTACCCGTTTGGTGCACAAAAAAAAGCAAATCCGACGAAGATATATAAGTTAACACCAGACATATTCAAATTCAACATTAGCAACCCAAAGAATTCATCAACCAAAGTATAAGCGTGTCATTTTGCTGACACTGCAGTTCCCACCGAAACACTGACAACAACATCCAACAGGCAGACAGCAACATTCCATCGCCAACACGAGCAGGTGTCCAGTATCATCTGGGTGCATGAATCCAAAGTATAAGTTAGGGTAGTTTTATTTCATTATTTACTTTGTAGTCCGGAACCTTAACCAATAAAGACGTGATTGCTTGCAGTAAGCAGCAATCACAAATTTTTAAAAAAATAAATAAATTAACATTGAATTAATTGGCGCCCGAGCAGGGACCTGTTTTTAAACAGGTACTCGAAACCCGAAGAAAGGATTTCCGACAAAAATCAAGCCTTCAGGTGGCGCCCCAGTAACTTAATTGTGAAAAGGACGTAACGTTATGTTACAGCCCCTAAAGCCCGCGACGCGGATCACTAGATTACGGTAGTTTACAAATAAAAATTTTAAAAAAGTGAAAGTAAAATAAAAACATTGATACAAGAATTGTGAAAAATGAAAAACTATTAAAGAAAATAAAAAAAACTCCTGAAAAATTAAAAAACAAAGTAAATTAAATTAAATAAAAAGTGAGAATTTTTAAAAAAAAAAAAAAATAAAAATAAAGTATCAAAATAAAGGAAATTTTAAAAAAGTGAAATAAAAACATTGATACAAGAATTGTGAAAAATGAAAAACTATTAAAGAAAATAAAAAAAACTCCTGAAAAATTAAAAAACAAAGTAAATTAAATTAAATAAAAAGTGAGAATGTAAAAAAAAAATAAAAAAAAAGTATCAAAATAAAGGAAATTAAAATGATAATTACAAAATGAAAACTTAAAAAAAAAAAAAAAAAAAAAAAAAACTTGTGAAAACTTAAATGCAAAGTAAATTAAATGAAGTGAGAAATAAAAGAGAAACAATTGTGAGAAATTATAAAAAAAAGAGATAAAAAATAAAGCAATTTCAATAAGTTTGAATGAATATAAATAAAAATAAAGTTAAGACAGAAATAAAAATTAAAATAAAAAAAATTGTTTGAACAATATTAAATATTTTAACAATTTATAAATAAAAGTGAAAAAAATCGGACACAACAAAACTTTGAAAACTTTGAAAGGACTAAGAAAAACGATCATCTCATCTGTACTAGAAGGATGCTACTCCAGACTCTAATGATGCTGCTATTGTAAGAATAACTTTAAGAATTCAAATTAAGAACAAATTTAGTTCCTAACATTTTATAGTTATAGTTATTTGTTACCTATGAAATTTTTTTTTTTGTTCCCAATACTGATAAATAACGTAACTTTGATAGCTCCACCTTTCCTTTTGATAAAGAGAAAAAATGTTAGAATCAGTGGATGATATTGCCGCAAAATTAAATAGAATTACGATTAATCCATCTTCAAATAACATGGAGACTCAAACAAGGGCAAACACCCTTACATCAGGTAGTTCAGCACTCACGGACAGACAAAGAAATGAAATCACACGAATGATTACAAACCTTTTGGCCGGACGAGACGAAACGTTTGACGATGGTAGTGACATACCGGTAGGAACAGTCTCCTCGAGACTGGAGGAACTGGACAAAGTTCCAGATATAGTGAAATCCTTGAGGGAATTTTCGGGAAAACCCGGAGAATTCAGCTCTTGGAGGAAATCAGTCGAAAGGGTGATTGATTTATACTCATCACTTCGTGGTACCGGGAAATACTACGCAATTTTGCATACAATTCGTACGAAAATTATAGGTGAGGCCGATACTGCTTTAGAATCCTATAGGACTCCATTGGATTGGGCCAAAATACGCAAATGTCTGATGGTGCACTACGCGGATAAACGAGATATAGGTACACTAGAGTACCAAATGAATGTTTTGTGTCAGGGGCACAGAGGTGTCACAGAGTTCTATCAGGACGTCTATCAAACACTATCTCTAATTTTGGATAAGGTTTCCTGCCTGGAATTGGACGACGGTAGTCTCAGAGCCATGACGAATACATATCGAGAGAAGGCACTTGATACCTTCATAAGAGGCCTGAACGGCGACCTTCCTAGGCTGCTCAGTGTCAAGGGTCCTACATCTCTACCAGAGGCTCTACATCTTTGTTTGAAGCTAGACAATATGGCATTTCGGAGAGATTATGCCCAGAAGGGAGGCCATAGACAGGAACCATTGAGGATGTCAACTGGTTCGAAATTTTACCCAGAATTGGCAAATATTCCGACTCATAGGCCTAGAGTATCCCCAGCTTTTCCATTTCCGAACAATTTGAATATGCAGAATCAGCGTCCTCAGTTTGGGGGACAACCATTTGTTCATCGTCCTCAGCAATTCTTTCAACGAAATCAGATGGGAGGACACCAAATCACTCGTCCTTATACGGGAACCCAGAATTTTCCTCAGAACCAATTTAGGCAATTTCCCTCACAATTTTACAATAACCAGAGTAAGCCAGAACCCATGGATATTGACAGGTCAATACAAGTAAGACCCCAACAGAACCAGAATTTTAAAAGACCTGCCCAGTTTTCGGTACAGACTCCTATGAATAAGATTCAGCGTAATTTTCATGTAAACGTGGATAATCAATACCCAGATATTGAGAACCAATCCCCAAATATCGACGATTACCGAGACAACAGTGACTATCAGCCAGTAGACGAAAATGACACAGGGAATTACGGACAACAGGATATAATACCGGACGATTACCAGGAACGTAACCCCGATGACATTCCAGCCAACTTCATAGATATGAATTTTTTAGATTAAACTGTTCCTCGTTGCCATACTTTCAAGTCAAAACGAGGGACGGGAAGACATTAGACTTTTTATTGGATACAGGAAGCAGTAAAAATTATATAAGACCAACTTTGGTCCTGAGACCCAAGTTGAATGACAATAGGTTTAGCGTAAAATCTGTAGGCGGCGATGTGGAAGTTTCACACCACACTCTTCTTAACATGTTCGGCGTCAATGACGTCCCACTAAAATTCTTCCTTCTACCTGGTTTGGTATCTTTCGACGGGATTTTGGGGAATGACAGCTTGAAGGAATTATCGGCAGTAATTCATACTTCCGAAGATTATTTCCAAGTAAGAGGTGGCAAGAAAATTGCCATTAGACAGAGAATATCCCAGAATGTTAATAGTCTGGAGCTGGAGGCTGATCATCTATCATTAAGTCAGAGGAGTTCTCTCAATAATATTGCAAGGCAGCACCGGAACCTGTTCTCAGATCCGGATGAGAGATTAACATACACCTCTGTTGTGGTTGGAGAAATCCGAACTGTAAACGAATCTCCAATCTATACGCGAAGTTATCCTTACCCAATGGCATTAAAAGATGTCGTGGAGGAAGAGATTCGTCGTCTCCTTCGGGATGGCATCATAAGACCATCCAGATCCCCGTACAACTCCCCTATTTGGGTAGTGCCCAAAAAGGAGGACAGTTCTGGTCGAAAAAAATATCGTTTGGTCGTTGACTTTAGAAAGCTCAACGCCGTCACCATACCGGATAAATATCCGATTCCCGAGGTGACGGAAGTCCTATCTAACCTAGGGGGGAATCAATATTTTACGGTCATTGATCTTAAAAGCGGTTTCCATCAAATACCCCTACGGGAGGAGGATAGACAGAAAACCGCATTCTCAATCAACAATGGCAAGTACGAGTTCACGAGACTGCCATTTGGCCTGAGGAACGCGCCAGCAATATTTCAGCGAACGCTGGACGATATACTCAGAGAATTGATTGGAAAAATCTGTTTTGTTTACATCGATGATATTATCATCTTTGGCAAGGACGAGAAGTCACACGCCGAGAACATAAAGAAAGTTTTCCAAACACTAGAGTCCGCTAATATGAAGATCCAGTTGGACAAGTGTTCATTCTTTAAACAAGAAGTGGAATTTTTGGGATTTATTGTGTCGAGGGATGGTATAAAAACCAACCCAAAGAAAGTGGAAGCCATTCTTAATTTCCCGATTCCTAAGACACTTAAGGAACTTCGTTCTTTCCTTGGCCTCTCGGGCTACTATCGAAGGTTCGTAAGGGGATATGCCGATGTAGCAAAGCCGCTGACATCGCTCCTCAGAGGGGAGGAAGGCAGAATTCCAAAGACAGCTTCCAGTCAAATTCCGGTGACATTAGATGTTTCCGCCGTAGAAGCTTTCAACGAGCTAAGAAATGCATTGGTTTCAAACGATGTGATACTTGCGTATCCAGATTTCAGAGAAGATTTTGACCTAACGACGGATGCCTCCAGTGTCGCTCTTGGAGCAGTGTTGAGTCAAAAGGGAAGACCAATTGCATTCATTTCAAGAACTCTGGATGAAACAGAGGAGCATTACGCCACAAATGAGAGGGAATGTTGGCCATCATATGGGCCCTCACTACCTTGAGGAATTATCTATACGGATCGAAGAAAGTTATAATTTATACCGACCACCAACCCCTCACTTACGCCATTAGTAACAAAAATAGCAATGCGAAGATGAAACGCTGGAAATGTACTCTGGAGGAATATAATTACGAATTGCGGTACAAACCCGGAAGACAGAATGTCGTAGCAGATGCTCTGTCTAGAACGGTACAGAAGGACAATAATGCTATTACTCCGATTAATTCACTGACTCCCACACAGCATAGTGCGGAGAGCTCACCAGAGACCCTTATACCCAGTGTTGAGTCACCCATTAATGTTTTCAAGAACCAGCTTCTCATAAGTGTGGATGACACATCAACGTACCAGTTCAATGTTGTTTTCCCAAGCATCCACCGACACACAATTACTGAACCACATTATGACGAACGAAAACTTCAAACAATCTTGAAGAGGTATTTGAACCCGTCTGTAATTAACGGAATCAAGGCACCCGAACAAATAATGGGAAAAATTCAGAACATTTATCCACTCCATTTTAGCCAGTACAAATGCAGGTTTACTCAGAAGGTAGTAGAAGATATATTATCAGAAAATGACCAGGAAAGAATGATTATTGATACCCACAATAGAGCCCATAGGAACGACAGAGAGAACAAAACACAGATTTTGGAAAATTATTATTTTCCGGGGATGTCGGGAAAAATAAAGCGAATTATAAAACTGTGCACGACGTGTAAGAAAAACAAATACGAGAGACATCCCAATGAACCTTACCTTTGTGAGACGCCTATTCCAAATTACCCAGGTCATACTATTCATATTGATATATTCTCTACAGATAGGAAATTAGTTCTGACCTCCTTTGACAAATTCTCAAAGTACGTTAAAGTGAAAATACTAGACGGAAGATCTACTGAGGCTATTAGAAGACCACTGAGGGAATTATTATTCTCTTACGGAGTTCCGAAGAATGTGGTAATGGACAACGAACCGTCTCTAAATTCCAGTTCGATATTATTCATGATGAAGGACGAATTAGGAATAAATATTTTTACGACCCCATCCTACAGGAGCGAGGCTAACGGACAGATAGAACGCTTTCATTCTACCCTCGCTGAGATAATGAGATGTTTGAAAAGTGATGGAACATCCAGGAATTTTGAGGAATTACTGGAGAGGGCTGTTAATGAATACAATCACTCGATTCACTCCACGGTGAATAGAAGACCTGTTGATTTGTATTTTGGACGCACAATTGACTTTTCTCCACAAGACATAGAGACTACCAGACGGAATATTGTTGACAAACTCAGACAGAAACAGGCCAACGACGTGACGTATCATAACAAAAAGAAACGACCAGTTAAGGATTATATTCCCGGACAATTAATTTATGTAAGCAACAACAAAAGGTTAGGAACGAAACTAAGCGACCGTTACAAAGAGGAAATAGTTAAGGAAAACCGGAATACCACCGTTTTGACCGAAAGCGGAAGGGTTATTCACAAAAGCCATATTAGAAATTAATAAAATCCTAAATTCTACAGATTGTTTCCTGGAAACGCCCTGGCTGACTTCAGCATCCTCGACTACTCGAACGCAAGACTCATTTCAATTCATAATGGAATAGCAAGGAAACAGAACGGGACATTTAAAGTAATTCATTCAATAGATCTTGAACAGTATGAAAACCTCACTCGTGAAACCGAACACATTCTGGACAAATTCGTGAACCTAGACCATCCTCTCCGTCCATTTATGAAGCAACAATTAATTGACATCAATGGACTATTAGACCGTCTGATGCCGCACAGAGAGAAAAGATCGATAGACTTCATAGGAAGTGCTTGGAAGTGGATTGCAGGCAGTCCAGATAGTCATGATTTTCAGATCCTAGAACAGAAAATTGGCAATATTTTGGAAAATAACAATAGACAGCTGATAATAAACCAATTAATTTCGGAAAGAATAACCGAAATAACTAATAAGACGAATGAAATGATAAAAAGGGAAGGGTGGAACGATGAAGTAGTATTCAAAATCGAAAGAAAACTTAATTTTATTGAAAAAGAGTTACAAAACGTAGAGTTTGCAATACAGTGGGCTAAAGCTAATATCGTCAATTCATTTCTGCTTTCTAAAATCGAAATCGATCAAATAAACACTGTTTTTGAAAAATATAATATTCCTACTTATTCGATAGATGAACTATTAACTTTTGGATCCGTAAAAATTGTTACAAATAAACGAGAAATTTTGTACATCCTTAGTATCCCTGTAACTCAAGAAGAAGTTTGTAAAGTATATTTCATAAAACCTATAAAAACTGGAGATGTAATTGATAAAATTGAATACGAAAAAATTTTGGAATGTAATAAAGAATTATTTGGAATAAAAACAGAATGTAAAAGTAATTACGACATAACAATTTGTAATAGAGATAAGCTTATTTCATTAAGAAATGATAATTGTATAACTAATTTGTTCAAAAGTAGAGTAGGGAAATGCACCCAAATAAACAACGAACACATACCAACAATTGAAGAGATCGGATCGGACTTGCTCTTGCTGAACCAATATCAAGGCGCTATCAGTGTAGACAACGAGCAGATTTTTTTAAACGGGACTTATCTCATCAAACATTTCAACGTCACTATAAGAATCGATGGCCAAAGTTACAGTTCAAGAGGAATAAGTGCCAATAAACCTCTTCCCGCCTTTTTGCAACCAAAAGGTCCAAAAGACAAATTAGAAGAAGTAATATCATTGGAGCTGCTTAAACAGTTGAACGTAAAGAACATCGAACGAATACGATCTATGGAAACCAAAGGTACCTTAGCAGTCGGCATCGGTTGTGTTTCTGCAATAATCCTTACAACTATAACAATAATATCACTGAGAAGAAAATATGCAAAAAACTCCGAAAATAATAATCTGAAAATCGAAGATGCCCCAGGAGATGAAATAGAGATTGCGGAAGTAAATTTACCTACAACTTCGAAAGAAACTAAAACATCCAGCATTTACAATATTCATTCATTTTGAACAATCGGGACGATTGTATTTAAGAGGGGAGGAGTTAACACCAGACATATTCAAATTCAACATTAGCAACCCAAAGAATTCATCAACCAAAGTATAAGCGTGTCATTTTGCTGACACTGCAGTTCCCACCGAAACACTGACAACAACATCCAACAGGCAGACAGCAACATTCCATCGCCAACACGAGCAGGTGTCCAGTATCATCTGGGTGCATGAATCCAAAGTATAAGTTAGGGTAGTTTTATTTCATTATTTACTTTGTAGTCCGGAACCTTAACCAATAAAGACGTGATTGCTTGCAGTAAGCAGCAATCACAAATTTTTAAAAAAATAAATAAATTAACATTGAATTAATTTATATGGGAGCTATATCTAAATTTTGACCGATAATCTCCAATTTCAATAGGGTTCGTCCTTGGGCCAAACAAAAGATCTTTGCAAAATTTTATCTGGATCGGGCAATAAATGTGACCTGTACTTTGTTTACAAAAATACATGGACATGCATGCAGGACATGCATAAATCGACTCAGAATGTGATTCTATGCAGATCATCAAAAGGAACTATGGGTCTATCTCGTTTCCTTCTGCCTGTTACAAACAAATGCACAAAGACATAATACCCTGACCACCTTGTGGTGTAGGGTATAAATATATATCGGAGCCGAGTTCGACAAAATGGAAACGTACGTCCAGAAATTCGCTCCATTTGGGCTGATATTAGCCATTATTTGCACAATAAACTTAAAATCGGATTAAGGATATATGACAGCTATATCCAAATCTTAGCCGATCTCCATAAAATTTCCAAAGGTATTTCCGAGCTCTATAAGATACCAAACATCATTCTTGCTGTATCTAATATCTGGTACCAAAGATCATTGTTATGAAATGCGTGTGGGGGACTTTAAACCCCAAATCGGATAAAACATATGTATGGGAGCTATAGCTATATCTGAAACGATTTACACCTTATTTGAAGTACTGGTTTACAGGATGAATTCAGTCATAATTGCCAAAATTCAGGTCATTTGGTCTGATATTAGCCATTTGGTGCGCAATAAACCCAATATCGGATAAAAATATATATGGAGGCTATGTCCCAGTCTAAACCGATCCTGATAAAATTTGGCACAGATATTTCTAGGCTATATCTGATACCTGATAGCAAACATGATTATTTTGGGTTGCATATTACGAATGTGAGGGACTTAAACAACAAATCAAATGAAACCTATATGTGGGAGCTATAGCTATATTTCAACCGATTTTCACCAAATTTGATGTAATTACTTCTAGGCTGAATTCGTTGGGATGTACCAAAATGCAGGTCAAGAGGACTTATATTAACCATTTGGTGCACAATTAACCCGAAATCGGTTGAAGATATATAGGAGCTATATCTAAATCTGATCCGATTATCACCAATTTCAATAGGGTTCGCCCTTGGGCCCAACAAATATTTTTTGGAAAATTTCATCTCAATCGGATAATAAATGCGACCTGCATGGACGGACGGACTAACATGCATAAATCGACTCAGAAGGTGATTCTATGAATATCCTCATCCTTCTACCAATAAAAGATCTGCTGCGAAGATGGGAGAGCGCGGCCCACTCCTTTCGGTACTCCCTCGAAAAGGGTCAGAATTTTGAATAGATATGAAGCTTATTAAACGAGAAATAAGCATCTGATTCTCTTCAAAATTCAAAGTTCTGAATACTTCTACTAACAAAAGATCTGCTGTGAAGGTGGCATATATCGGTCCACTCTTTCTGGTACCTCCTCCACAAAGGTTCAAAATTTTGAATATTTTTGAAGCTCATAAAACGCGAAATTCATTCAGACTTGACACATCTCAATATTTCCACAAACACAAGATCTGTTATAAAGATATTATAGATCGGACCATTCCTTCTGGTACCAAGAAATGCTCAAAGAAAGCGAAATAAGCATTCAAGTCTCTTTAAATTTTACACATACAAATGTTTTTACTAAAACAAGATCTGTTATGAAGATAATACATATCTGCCAACACCTTTTAGAGCCTCACCCACAAAGGGTCACAATTTTCAATAATTTATCTGTCACAACTAGCGAAACAAGTCAGCGATTCTTTACAACTTGCTATATCTGAATATTTCTTTCAACCAGAAACCTGGGATGAATATGAAATTTATGATTTCGCTTATAATTGAATATAGATATTAAATTTTCTTGTAATTTAACCACTATCAATATTCACGCGCATTTTAACATTTCTAAAAATTATTGAATATCTCATATAAAGTTATGAATGTAACCAATATAGTCCAAATCTGGCACGGCGCAATATTTATATCATATTTATTTAGGACCGATACGAAATGGAAAATATTTGCCAGTTCCTTCGGAACAACATTTCGAATAATCATAAATAAATTTATTTAAACTATAAATATGTCTGAACCGAAATTGCATTTGTCAACGAACGAAATAACACATGCTTTTGTTATACCCTACAACACTATGTGTTGGGGGTATTATAAGTTTGATTGGGCCAAAAATTATGTAACACCTCGAAATATTGGTTTCCCACATAGGAAAGTATATATGGATCTTCCTAGCTCGCCGAGCTGAGTCGATCTAGCTATGAATGTCCGTCCGTCCGTCTGTCCGTCTGTCCATGTTAATTTGTAATCACTTTACAGGTCGCAATTATGGCCCGATCTTCACGAAATTTAGAATGAAGGTGGGGTTAAGGTCAGAATAGAACCCTATTTCTTTTGGAGATGATCGCATAATATTTAGGGGTCGAAATGGACCAAAAACTGAAAAAATTCTTGATTTTGCAGTTGCTCTACAGGTCGCATTTATGGACCAATCGACGCGGAAATTAGCATGGGGCTAGAGCTTCGGGCTGGGCAGATGCCTTCCAATTTTGATGGTCATCGGGTAATATTTAGTGGGCGAAAAAGACTATACATTTGTGTTAAATAAAAGTCAAATTTCCATTAAACCACGAATATTTTTAGTCCCGGCGAAATCATAAATAGACGAACAGGTCAATTCTGACCGTTACGTAGATGCCGATAGTAAATATATCGGATATATATAGCGAAATATATACAATGTATATATACAAAGGAAGGGGATGTTAGATAGAATGCTTATATCTCAAGAATGGCTGGACCGATTTTGACAAATTTTGTCAATTCAGAATGCCTTCTTGACATAAAAGTATAAAATCTAAAAAAATCGCATAAAAATAAGTCAAAAATGATGTTAATATAGATTTTGTAGTATTTTGTGACATTTTTTTATTTTTTCATATTTTTTATCGCATGCGATTTTTTCAATTTGACTTATAATATGAAGGTATACATTTTGTAATATTTTTCCACCTTGCAACACAGGTTTGGGATATTATATACAGATTGCAATTATCGTCTGATGCTCACGAAAAGGGTAGGGTTAGGCTCAGAAGGGCTAGGTCTATTGTTTTGAAAGATGTCCGCAATATATTTAGGGGTTAAAATGGACCAACAACTAAAATGTTCCTGATTTTGCAGCCGTTATAAAGGTCACAAATAGAAACTAATGGACACGAAATCTCGAATGATGTTAGAGTTTAGGACAGCGGGTAGAATGAACCACTACGAACCACTGACGAATATAACCAAATATCCTAGACAAGCAAATCATATAGATGAGTCTAAATTTAGAAATACATGGGGACCTCTTGCTTTTGGAAATGATAGCACAATATTCAAAAACAGGGAAAATTTCCAGATCACACAATTGAAGCCAATCGACACGCCTGAGAAGAAAGTTAGGGACAGGGAAGAAGTCTAGCATTATGTATGGCCATTGGATTATATTTAGCTGTAAAATGGACCACTACAACTAACAGCACGACGAAGTTCGTAAATATTGGTTAAATGTCCCTGGTCAAAATGCTTGTAATATCTGGGCAGTGCTCCGTGACATAATTTCAAAAGCGAAATCTTCCAAAATGGATTTGGACATAAGCGGGCTCTTTACATATTGTAGTGTTGTAGGGTATCACATGGTCGGCCCTTTGCTTACTTGTTTTTAGATTTTAAATATCCAACTTCCAGAAAATCCAAGGACATATTTGGAAGGAAGATATTTTTATCTATAAACGATAAACGTTTAAATTTGTCTTAAAATAGGAAACGTTTAGCACCGCATGTGTACGAGGGTACAGTAATTTTATTACTGTTCATTTCAATATTATCAGTTTACAGTGTCCGTAAAAAATTGGCCACAGTTCTAAGAGGAACGTATAAATGGAGTTATGTTGTGTCTAAAAGGTGTAGTCCCATCCTAACCGACATTCTCATGATAGAACCTTTCATATAAGTTCTTTTTTCTTTCAGTCTTTTCTAAAATAGCGATCACATCTACGCCTGTGACACATAAACACACATTTTACAATAACTTATTTTAAATAAATTTCCTAATATAAATTATTGTCTATGAATTGTCTGTTGGTTTTTTTTACGTAAATCGCATTTATTTGCAACATTTTGGTGTGTCGTTGTCGGTGGTAAAACATGGGCGTTCAAACAACTGCAGCTGCATTTGAACGCCGGCCAGCAATGTGCCTCCGGTACCATTTAAACACTGTGGGAAGACATATAAATGGATAAATTTGTATTTTTCTTGTACTTTTATTGAAATGGTACTTTTGCACAGTGTTTAAAAGGAATGCCATGATAATCATGACTTTTAATGAAATAAAATATCTACAGGGTGAGATGAAAAAACTGCAACCAATTTCACACTGCTGTCATTTCTAAGTCACTCCTCCTACAGCTGTTAAAATTATCCTAGTGACAGCTTATTATATTGTTTACAAGCGTACAAAAGCATTTTGGTGAGAATTTTCCAGAAAAAAAGTTATTCGTGATGGAATTCAAGCGTGATAGTGTGATTTCTTTATATTTGGCTGGAGAACCACAAGTGGCTATCGTTAGAGCACTCCTGCATTTAAATGTGAATAAATCTTTTGTGTCTCGTACCATCGCTCGTTACCGTGATACAAGTAGAGTAGCCAGACGTCAAGGAAGTGAACGGAAGAAAATAGCAACATCACCAGAAATGGTTCGAAAAGTAAAGAAACAACTTGATCAAAATCCACGTCGCAGTGGCCGAAAAACGGCTTGTGAGCTGAATATGTCGCAATATTCCATTCGGCAAATATTGAAAAATGAGCTCGGGGTAAAGCGATTGAAATTCCAAAAAGTGCAAGAATTAACACCGCAACAGAAAGAAAATAGACTCAAAAGAGCTAAAGAGTTGCTTCGCTTTGCCGAAAGTGGAGAACTGCCCAATTTGGTTTTCTCCGATGAGAAAACTTTCGTTGTCCAGCAGTTTGTAAACAAACAAAATGATCGTGTTTACTTGCCAAAGAGGTCAGATGAAAATGTGCACTTTCGGTTGGCCACCAGAACTCAAGCGCCAACCATGGTGATAGTGTGGGCCGACATAACAGCCGATGGTCGCTCTCCGCTCGTATTGATCGACCGTGGCATCAGAACAAATGCCGAATATTATCGCAAAAATATTGTGGAGGGTGTATTAATGCCTTGGGTACGCAAACATTTTGGCCACAGACCTTGGACATTCCAACAGGACTCAGCACCATTGCACTCAGCACGCGCCATCCTAGAATGGTTAGAAAATGAGGTTCCTCGCTTCATTTTCAGCGTACAATGGTCTCCAAAATCTCCAGATACTAATCCGTTGGACTATTGTGTTTGGAGTATTTTGGAAAGCAAGTTTGGCACTAAAAATACCAAAGTGTCGATCACCTCAAGCAAGCTCTTCGCCGGGAATGGACCAAAATACTGCAGAGCAAAATTCGGGCAGCGTGTAACGGTTTCATTGGCCGTTTGAAGGCCATAATTTGTGCCAAAGTGACCAATTCGAACAAATCTAAACTTATTCTAAAATTTGATGCTATTTCCCACATTTTTTGCTTTCATTCAATAAAATTTAAAAAAAATGTAAAAATTATGGTATTTGACTTTGTTGCAGTTTTTATACCTTCCACCTTGGAAAGGAGGGTATATTAAGTTTGTCATTCCGTTTGTAATATCCTTAAATATTCGTCTTAGACCCCATAAAGTATATATATATATATATATATATATATATATATATATATATTCATAATCAGCATAAAATTCTAAGTCGATTTAACGATGTCCGTCCGTCTGTCTGTCTGTCTGTTGAAATCACGATACAGCCCATATTATTTGACGTAGAGCGCCAAAATTTAGCAGAGCTATTTGCATTGTGTCTAGGATGATTGGTATTGAAAATGAGATATATCGGTCCACGTTCTGGTATAGACCCCATATAACGGTACCTCCCGATATTCGGTATTTTGATGATTTATTATTTTTATTTTTTCACGGATTTGTCTGGAAATTGGTATTTGTAGGACATAACGGGTCCCTGAGCGTGTGGCAAAACATTGCATGTATGGATCCACGTTGTGGTAGAGCCCCCATATAAAGGTACCTCCCGATATTCGGTATTTTGATGGTTTTTGCCACATTTTTTCACTAATTTATCTTAAAATTGGTATTTGTGGGTCATAGTGGGTCCTAGTTCGTGTGGCGAAACATTGTAATTATAGGTCCACGTTTTGGTGTAGCCCCCATATAACGGTACCTCCCGATATTCGGTAATTTGATGATTTTTGCCACATTTTTTCACGGATTTATCTGAAAATTGGTATTTGTTGGTCATAATGGGTTCCAGCTTCGATGGCGAAACATTGCATGCATGGGTCCATTATTTGATATAGCCCCCATATAACGGTACCTCCCGATATTCGGCATTTTAATGGTTTTTGCCACATTTCTTCTAATGTTTCTTTTACCCTAAGGTGGAGGGTATTAAAAGTTTGGCCCGGCCGAACTTAATGTTTTTTTACATGTTTTATCTCACCCTGTAGAGCTGGAATCCCGAAATTTGGAATTAAGGTCTTTATGGGTATTTGGGGTCGAAGTCTGGTGGTGCTTTAGAAATGCGTACTATATTTGTACGACAAGTACAAAATTTGTTATTGGGTTCGGTGATAGGGCTGGAATCCTCAAAATTGATATTGATGTCTTTGTTGGTATCTCCAATTGAGACATTGAGGTGGTTTTGGAAATGTGGACTATAATTGCTCGAAAAGTACAATGTGGCACTAAATTTGGTATTGGGTGAAGGAATAGAACTGGATTCCTAATATTTGATATTGAGGTATTGTTGGTATCTGGGATTAAAATATGGAGGTGGTTTTGGAAATGTGTTCTAAGAACGGACGAAAAGTGTAAAATGCCATAAAATATGCAGTTGGGTGTTGGAATGGAGATGAAAATTCTGAAATTTGGTATCGAGGTCTCTGATGGTGTCTAGGTTGGAGAGAACGAGTTTATTTTGGATATACGTACTAAATGTTACTAAATTTAGTATTGGGTGAAGGGATAGATTTGAAATTCTGAAATTTGACATTGAAGTTGCTGTTGGGTTTCAGGGTTTACATATGGAGACATTGAAATATTTTTGTCCATTGTGCACTGGTTTTACTAATATCCTCCTCAGTAAACTTCAAAATGAAAGATTTTGAAGATTTCTTAGAGAAGACCTTTCCATACGATACATGTTCATTCTCCCGCAAAGCACTGTGCATCCGAAGACAACAATAACAGAAACAACAACTACATCGCATGCAATGTCAATTAAAATAGACAAAATTAAGAGGGAAAACTCGACAGTGAGACGACATGCGCCAATTATGTTAAAATATCGACAAATGTCAAAAATCATAATGAATATTATTGCCAATTAATTATTGAACAAAGGCACACACACAAACACACACAACAATGGTAAGAACACCAAGAACAACAACAGAAAGAACTACCCAACAGCCAACACTGTTTCTCAGCCGTACAGTGCCGGTTAAAGCGTGTGTGTGAGCGCGCGCTTTAGCATTTTGTTCAAATAATTTTGAATTTTATACCCTCCACCAAAAAAGGTATGGAGGGTATATTAAGTTCGTCATTCCGTTTGTAACTCATCGAAATAATCATTTTAGACCCAACAAAGTATATATATTCTTGATCAGCGTAAAATTCTAAGACGATTTAGCCCTGTCCGTCCGTCCGTCTGTCCGTCTGTTGTAATCACGCTACAGTCTAAACGAATTAAGATAGGAAGCTAAAATTTTGCACAGTTCTCTCTTTTGTCTGCAGTCAGGTCAAGTTCGAAGATGGGCTATATCGGTCCACGATATCGTATAGCCCCCATATAACGGTACCCCCCGATATTCGGTATTTTGATGATTTTACCCACATTTTTCAACGGAATTGTCTGAAAATCCACACAAGGAGTTCCTTGTGGGTACTTTATACCTCGGCAGAGAATTGTCCATATAGGTCCACGATATCGCATAGCCCCCATGTAGCGGTACCCCCCGATATTCAGTATTTTGATGATTTTACCCACATTTTTCAACGGAATAGTCTGAAAATCCACAGAAGGAGTTCCTTGTGGGTACTTTATACCTCAGCAGAGAATTATCTATATAGGTCCACAATATCGTATAGCCCCCATGTAACGGTACCCCCCGATATTCGGTATTTTGATGATTTTACCCACATTTTTCAACGGAATTGTCTGAAAATCCACACAAGGAGTTCCTTGTGGGTACTTTAAACCTCGGCAGAGAATTACCCATATAGGTCCACAATATCGTATAGCCCCCATATAACGGTACCCCCGATATTTGGTATTTTGATGATTTTACCCACATATTTCAACGGAATTGTCTGAAAATCCACAAAAGGAGTCCCTTGTGGGCATTTTACCTCCTTAAAATGAAGTGTCTATATAGGTCCACGATATCGTATATCCCCCATATAACTGTAACCTCCGATATTCGGTATTTTGATGATGTTAGCCACGCTTTTCAATGGAATTGTCTTAAAATCAACACAAGTAGTTCCTTGTGAGTACTTCACCCCCTGAGAGAGAATTGTCTATACAGGTCCACGATATCGTATATCCCCCATATAACGGTACCTCCCGATATTCGGTATTTTATGATTTGACCCACATTTTTCATCGGAATTGTCTGAAAATCCACACAAGGAGTTCCTTGTGGGTACTTTATACCTCGGCAGAGAATTATCTATATAGATCCACGATATTGTATAGCCCTCATATAACGGTACCCCAGATATTCGGTATTTTGATGTTTTTAGCCATATTTTTCAACGGAATGGTCACAAGGGGTTCTTTGTACACAAGGGGTTCTTTGTGAGCACTTTGCCCATCGACAGAGAATTCTCTATATACGTTAACGATAACGTATAGTTTCCATATAACGGTACCCCGCGATATTCGGTATTTTGATGATCTTAGCCACATTTTCCAATCGTATTGTCTGAAAATCCACACACGGAGTTCCTTGTGAGTACTTTACACGCAGACATAGATTTGTCTTTACAGGTTCACAATATCGTATATCCCCCCATATATCGGCACATTCCTACATTAGATATTTTAAAGATTTTAAAAGAATTTTTATTGGATTTTATTTTTTTGAAAATTTTCTAATTCGTTCCAAATGGTGGAGGGTATTCAAAGTTCGGCCCGGCCGAACTTACTGCTTTTTTACTTGTTATTTCTCCGTTGGCAACCAACATCAGAAACGACAATGACAACGAAGCGAAGTGCAGTGGGCCGATTTTCATGCATTTGGCAACAGGTTACCAGTATGGAATTGGGTAGGTTATAGATAATGTTTTTTTTATTTTTTTATTTTTCTTTACTTTGCCTTTCAAAATGGGCCGGGAAGTATTCAGTTTAAAATATTGCCGAATGTCCGCCCTCAGATGCATAGTTCTGCAATTGCATGTAGACAATTTTTATTTTTATATATAGCGTGCAATGTGAAACTTGATATTAACTGCCAAGTGCAGCACATGTCTCAGCTGCGATAAATGTTGTTTTTTTTTTTTTTTTTCAAAAAATAAATGTCAACATCTTGCAGTGCGGAACAGCAGGAGAAAACATAAGGTTTTCATTTACAATATTTTTGTTTCTATTGGGAAAAAATTCAATCAATAAATGGTGGACAAAAAGATATCTTAAATTTGGAAAAAAGGGTATCTTAAATTGGAAAAAGTCCTTCAATTCTTTCCTTTTAGGGTGTCCGGTATTTTAATGATTTTAGCGACATTATCGACCGGAACTATTTCAAATGTGGTATTTAAAGTTCGTAATGAATACCACAGCCTATGAAAGAAATTTGTCTGTGCAAGTCCACGTCTTCGTATATCCCCCATATAACGGTACCCGCCGATACTCGGTATTTTGATGTTTTAAGGAATATTATTTACCGGAATTGTTTCAAATTTGGTATTTGAAGTTCGTAATGGCTACTACAGTCTATGCCAGAAAATTGTCTATGTTGCTCCACGTTTTATAACCTCCATGGTACCTCCCCCAATCCGGTATTCTGATGATTTTAGCTACATTATAAACAGATATTTTTCAAGTTTCGCATTTGAATATTGCAATAGCTTATGACAAAAGTTGCCTATGCAAGTCCACGTCGTCGTATAGACCCTAATATATGGCCACATTCGGTATTTATACCCTACACCACAAGGTGGTCAGGGTATTATGTTTTTATGCATTTGTTTGTAACAGGCAGAAGGAAACGAGATAGACCCATAGTTCCTTTTGATGATCTGCATAGAATCACATTCTGAGTCGATTTATGCATGTCCGTCCGTCCGTCTGTCCGTCTGTCCATGTATTTTTGTAAACAAAGTACAGGTCTCATTTATTGCCCGATCCAGATGAAATTTTTCAAAGATCTTTTGTTTGGCCCAAGGACGAACCCTATTGAAATTGGAGATAATCGGTCTAAATTTAGATATAGCTCCCATATATATCTTCGTCCGATTTGCCTTTTATTGTGCACCAAACGTGTAATATCAGCCCGAACTGTATGGAATTTTGCATATACACCCAAATTAGGCCTGAAAATATGTGTGCCAAATTTGATCGAAATCGGTTCAGATATAGCTATAGCTCCCATATATATTGTTCATCCGATTTGCTATTTTTGTCCACCTCCGCCGTTATATGCACTACGCAACACCAATATTTGGGGAAATATATCAAATACAGCTCAGAAATACATTTGCTAACTTTTATCGAGATCGGTTCAGATTTGGATATAGCTCCCATATATAACTTCGTCCGATTTACCTTTTATTGTGCACCAAACGTCTAATATTTGTCCAAATGGGATGGAATTTGGCACTTACGACCGAATTGAGTCTAGAAGCTAGTATGTCAAATTTGGTGAATATCGATTCAGATATAGCTATAGCTTCCATATATATTATTCATCCGATTTGTTATATTTGTTACCCACAACCGTAATATGCACTCCGTAACAACGATATTCAGGGAAATATAACAAATACAGCTCAGAAATATCTTTGCCAAATTTTATCGACATCGGTTCAAATTTGGATATAGCTCCCATATATATCTTTATCCGATTTTAAATTAATTGTGCACCAAATGGGCAATACAATTCCGAATTTAAAAGATACAAATGCTTCGGCATATTTAGTCCTTTGAACTTTAAATTATAATTATAATCATAGCGTGTATGATTGAATTCTCCCATAAAAACTTTTAATTTTTATGTGGAGTTCTACTTAATTAGCAAAGTGGTGTAGGGTATCATAATGTAGGCCCCGCCCGACTTGAAGACTTTCTTTCTGGTTTTAAGTTATTAACAGAATTTTTAACGAATTTTAATGTTTTGAAAATTGCCAAATTTGTACCAAATTTTGGTGGGTATTCAAAGTTCGACAGGGCCGAACTTAGAGCTTTTTTCTTTTTTAAATTTTATTGAATGAAAGCAAAAAATGTCGGAAATAGCATCAAATTTTATAATAAGTTTAGATTTGTTCGAATTGGTCACCTTTGCGGCACAAATTATGGCCTTCAAACGGCCAATGAAACCGTCACACGCTGTCCGAATGTTGCTCTGCGGTATTTTGGCCCATTCCCGGCGAGGCGCTTGCTTGAGGTGATCGACACTTTGGTATTTTTTAGTGCCAATCTTGCTTTCCAAAATACTCCAAACAATACTTTTGTGGCCATTGTGCGTTGGAAATGAAGCGAGGAACCTCCTCTTGTAGCCATTCTTGGGTATCGCGTGCTGAGTGCGTTGGTGCTGAGTCCTGTTGGAATGTCCAATGTCTGCGGCCAAAATATACTTAAATATATATATACTTAAATATATATAACACCATCACCATTGCCGGCGCTAGAGTTCTGGTGGCCAAACTAAGGTGCACATTTTCAGCTGACCTCTTTGGCAAGAAAAAACGATAATTTTGTTTGCTTACAAACTGCTGGACAACGAATGTTTTCTCATCGGAGCGGAGAAAACCAAATTCGGCAGTTCACCACTTTCGCCCAAGCGAAGCAACTCTTTAGCTCTTTTGAGTCTATTTTCTATATTTTTGTTGCGGTGTAAGTTCTTGCACTTTTTTAGAATTTCAGTGGATGTACCCCGATCTCATTTTTCAATATTTGCCGAATGGAATATTGCGATATGTTCAGCTCACGAGCCATTTTTCGGCCACTGCAACGCTTCTTTTCAATTTTCGAATCATTTCTGCTAATGTTGCTGTTTTCTTCCGTCCACTTCCTTGGCTACCACACAAAAGATTTATTCACATTTAAATGCTGGAGTGCTCTAACGATAGCCACTTGTGGTTCTCCAGCCAAATATGAAGAAATCACACTATCACGCTTGAATTCCATCACGAATAACTTTTTTTCTGGAAAATTCTCACCAAAATGCTTTTGTACGCTTGTAAACAATATAATGAGCTGTCACTGGAAAAATTTTAACAGCTGTCGGACAGTTTTTCATCTCACCCTGTAGTACTATTTAGAGCTGAATGTCACTGTTGGTGCCTGTGGTTAAGAGAAGGTACTGGTCAGTACTGAGAGTACTTTTTAACTTGCTCAACTGCCATTTTCAACAGCATCGGCTGTAATTTGGCGATTTGAATACTCTTTGAATGGAAACTCTCCTTACAATGAAAAATTCACTGGGGATCCACATTTTTATATGGGCCCCAAATAAAAGAAATGCCTGATGTTACGTGTGATGGAAGTCCTAACCACATTTTCCACCCAAAATGTTTGTCATATGTAAGCCTTTATAAAGCAGCATTTTTGGGGTATGAAGCTATCCTTAAAAAGTATCAGAGCTAAAGACTACGATCCTAAAATGTCCAAAACTTAAAATATGCTTACAGTAGCATATTCAGTTTCAGATTTATTCTGAGTTAATACAGCGAGTTTATATCTGAGTTATTATTAAAATTTAGAGAAGTTAAATATCATATACCATGCAGGATATATGTATAGTATTTGCTTGTTCTCTTCGGAGAACATCTGTCAGCTCAGATGCTGGTTGATGGGTATTCACTGAGTGTAATACTGAAATGCATAATCAACTGCCCAGGCAATATTTTTTCATCCATTTTATTGTTTTTTTCTCTTTCAATTTTTTTTATTGAAAATCATTTGCTGATGCATGTGAAGTTCGCTTTGCATTTGTAGTTCTTTAATTCCATTGATGTTATCCTTTTGTGGGATATTTCTTTGTTGTACTTTTAACCCTTTCATTTGAATACGACCACTATTTTTTTCAATAATTATTATTATACTCGCATACACACACACCTTGGTTTTTCAACAGTTTGTTTAGTTGCCAGGGATGGAAGAGAGTGGGGGATGAGGTAGAATGAAGAGCCTTTACTATAATGTTTTTATAACCTCAGTCATATGGCTAGAGAGGGTATATATCATTTGATACGGCCAAAACGTGCCTCATCGAAATAACGGTTTTAGACCCTAGGTCTCTTTGGACGAAATCTGTTTCAGGATATTTGAAGTCTATCTAGGGGTGTCCCGCCGTTCGTCCGTCTGTCTGGTTAGGGCTTGTGAGCACGATGACTCTCGAAGGGAATATCCAATATGATCCAAACTTGGTACATCGTAATATTATTGTCAAACTTAGATCGAGTTCGTATATTGGCAATATCGGTCCGCTCCTTCTGGTATCACCCCACAAAATATCAAGCATTTCAAAGAAAAATATTTACTGCACAGAAAGAGAAAGGATGATCCGATTTTGCTCCAACTTGGCAAATTCTAATATTTGCATCAGAGCTAGATCAGGTGCGAAAATGGACAATATCGGTCCACACCATCAAGTACCTCCACAACAAAGGGTCAAAATTTTAAATAATAATAACTCTTATAAAATGTGATGTATGAGTCCTCAAATTACACACATCAAAATATTTTTAATAACCCAAGGTCTAGTGTAAAGATGGATCGGTCCACTTCTGGTACCTCCCCTGCAAAGGGTCAACATTTTTAATATCCATGAAGCTCATAAAACACGAAATTTACATACGATTCGATTCCGACTTTGCACATCCCAATATTTCTATTAACACAAGATCTGTTATAAATATGGTAGAGATCGGACCATTCCTTCTAGCACCTCCCCAACAAAGGGTCAACATTTTGAATAACAAAAACGATCATAAAATCCGAAATAAGCATCCAATTCTCTTCAAGCTACAAACATCACAATATTTTTAATAACCCAAGGTCTGGTGTGCAGATGGATCGTTCCACTTCTTCTGGTATCTCCCCCACAAAGGGTTACAAATTTTGAATATCCATAAAGTTTATGAAACGCGAAATTAACATCCGATTCCATTCAGATTTGGCACATCTCAATATTTCCATCAACACAAGATCTGTCATAAAAATGTTCGAGATCGGACCATTCCTTCTGGTATCTCTCCCACAAAGGGTCAGAGCTTTGAATAACAAAAACGATCATCAAATCCGAAATAAGCATCCGGTTCTCTTCAAATTTCATACGTCCCATTATTTCTACTAACAAAAGAGCTGCTGTGAAGATGATATACAGGGTGAGAAGAAAAAACTACAAAAAAAACTGGCTATCGTTAGGGCACTCCAGCTCCTGAGCTGAACATATCGCAATATTCCATTCAGCAAATATTGAAAAATGAGATCGGGATAAGCCATTGAAATTCCAAAAAGTGCAAGAACTTGCACCGCAACAGAAAGAAAATAGACTCAAAGGAGCTAAAGAGTTGCTTCGCTTGGCCGATTGTGGTGAACTTCCGATTTTGGTTTTCTCCGATGGGAAAACATTCGTTGTCCAGCAGTTTGTAAATAAACAAAATGATCGTATTTACTTGCCAAAGAGGTCAGCTGAAAATGTGCACCTTCGGTTGGCCACCAGAACTCAAACGCCGGCCATGGTGATGGTGTGGGCCGCCATAACAGCCGATGATCGCTCTCCGCTCGTATTAATCGACCGTGGCATCAGAGGTTGGCACTAAAAAATACAAAAGCGTTTATCACCTAAGGCAAGCGCTTCGCTGGTAATGGGCCAAAATACCGCAGAGCAACAGCGTGTGACGGTGTCATAGGTCATCGGTTTCAAGGCCATAATTCGTACCAAAGGTGACCAATTCGAACAAATCTAAACTTATTCTAATATTTGATGCTATTTCCGATATTTTTTGCTTTCACTCAATAAAATTAAAAAAAAATGTAAAAATTATGGCGTTTTACTTTGTTGCAGTTTTTTTTTATTCTCACCCTGTACACATGATCTGATCTGTGAACCCCTTCTGGTACCTCACCCACAAAGGGTAAAATGTTCAATACTTTTATCTGTCATAACTTGCAATATTTCTATCAAATTTATTTTGGTCCGATACGAAATGAACAATTCTTCGGAACCCACTCCATAGAGGGCCAAACATTTGAATAATAATGACAGAAGTCAAAATATATTTAAATCATCAAACATTAGTTAAGGCTATACATCTGTCGGCGGTTTTATAAAAAGTAAAGTTAGAGAAGGGTTATCAAGCCTTAACTTCGATGAAAAACTCTCACCTAACAATGTAAAGGACTTTAATTTGTAATAGGAAGGGCCCCTTATTTTATAGGGCCTGTAGGCTTACAATATCGAAACTAAACCCATTACAGATCATTATCATCACCGTCAGCAGCCACGAACATTGTTTCGCAGACCGTTTTTATTAGTTGTCCTGTTTCATCATCAGTGATTTTCAAATTTCTTTATTTGTTTTCAGGGTTTTTGCTCTGACCGTCGATTTTTTATATTATTCCAAAAAAAAGGACGAACGCGTTTAAATAAGCAATTATCGGTCACATTGAGTCGGTGGCAGGCAACGCCAACCCTTTTATTCCCGATGCAGGCACTCTTTGTTCCACTCTTTGTCTGACATGCTGTGGGTCGCCAACGATGATGCTGCGCTGCTGATGGTTTACTCGATTTCAAATCATGCAACAGGACAGGGGACAGTCAATCATCTGCTATACACATTGTTTCGCTCTTAGTCCTCGTTCAGCGACCACTTCCTTTAGTTTTTTTTTTTTTGTATTTCATTTTTTGTTTGAGTCCTTTGTTATCGGTGAACCGAAAGGAAAAAGGGTTGCAAATTTAAGGTAAATTCTATAGAAAAAAATAATATATATATAAAACTGGGATTCGTAGGTGGTGTGACCCTTTTTCCCTATCCTGTATTTAGTTTAAGAAGAGTAATTAGTCGCCAGTCCGAGTCCAATAGAAAATAAGCTACTTTCTCGCATTTATCAAAGTTGGTACCGTTGCCACGTTCACGCACTATCTACCCAAATTTGTCGGGGGTCAGTTAGAAAAAGAGCACCTTTCAACCTTAAAATGACAAATACAATGCCTAAATTCAAAACAAAAACAGACGCACAAACAACCAGTTGCGATGCGAAGGACATTTCCAAAGAAGACATCAACTCTGCTAACAGAGATTGCTTTTTAACCGTCGGCGTAAAAATCACCGACGGAAAACGCATCTGACGGCTGGCAGAATTTTATTTCAAATCAAAGACGAATGGGTATTTAAAAACAAGTAAACAAAGGCTATAGTCGTGCGGGGTCGACCATGTGATACCCTACAATACTACAACATGTTAGAAGCCCCCTTATGTCCAAATCCATTTTTGAAATTTAGACTCATCTATAGCATATGCTTGTCAACGATAGTTGACTATATTTCAACGAAATCACACAAAAGTAGTGGTCCATTCTACCCGCTATCCTAAACTCTAACTTCCTGCGAGATTTCGTGTGCTTTGGTTTCTATTTGGTTTCAGGAACATTGTTTGTTTTTCCATTTCAAACTCTAAAAACATTGCGGACATTTTGAAAACAATAAGCGTAGCTTTTTTGAGCCTAACTGTACCCTTGTGAAAATGTTCGTGAGGATCGGACGATAATTGCCATCTGTATATAACCCCAACTTGTGTTGCCAGGTGAAAAAATATTACAAAATAAAAACTTCAATATTAGCAGTCACATTGAAATAATCCCATGTTATCAAATGTTATGGTTCATTTCATGCACCAAAATATTACCCGAAGACCAGCCAAATTGGAAGGCTTCTGCCCAGCACTAAGCTCTAGCCCCATGTTAACTTTCGCGTCGATTGGTCTATAATTGCGACCTGTATAGCAACTACAAAATCAGACAATTTTTAATTTTTTGGTTTATTTTAACCCCTAAATATTATGCGATCATCTCCAACAGCAATAGGCTTCTATTCTGGCTCTAGCACCACCTCCATTCTAAATTTCGTGAAGATCGGACCATAATTGTGACCTGTAGAATGATTACAAATTAACATGGACAGACGGACGGACATACATAGCTAGATCGACTCAGCTCGGCGAGATAGGAAGATGCATATATACTTTCCGATGTGGGAAACCAATATTTTGAGGTGTTACATAATTTTGGACTAATCAAACCCAACACATAGTGTTGTAGGGTATAATAAACAATGTAAGAGTTTTTCCAGC
This sequence comes from Musca domestica, assembly GCF_030504385.1. Classification (NCBI taxonomy): domain Eukaryota; kingdom Metazoa; phylum Arthropoda; class Insecta; order Diptera; family Muscidae; genus Musca; species Musca domestica. Next base: position 7,357,968 of record NW_026712318.1, on the reverse strand, counting down.
ATTTATAATTTGTCTACCTCCAAAAAAGGTCAGGGTCATGAATTGTTACATCCACCAACAAGATTGTTCATTCAATGCCCCAATTTCATACCTAGCACACCCTTTCAACCCATTCAAAACTATCCTAGATTATAAATGTATCGTCCCTTTTAATTATTCACACTTTTTCTTTGCTAAATTTAATTTTTCTCTTATTTCAATTCAGGATAAAAATAATAAGTAAAAAAGAAACTAAGTTCGGAACATGAATAATTTCAAATATATTTCATCGAAAAATTCCATTTAAATGAAAAACGTTATGTGGTGGCTAAATGAAGACGTGGATCTACACAAGTAATTTTTAATTTTTGTAGTATCCATTTCGATCGTCAAATACCAAATTTGAAACAATTCCGGTAAATCTTGTCGCTAAAATCATCAAAATACCGAATTTAGGGAGGTACTGTTATATGAGGGCTTTACGAAAACCTGGACCAACATGGCAACATTTACGAACTTATTCTGCCTACTGGCAAAATACATATGTGAGCAACATTTTAGCCTTCTATCTCAATTCGTTCCAAAGATGTCGTGAACACAACAGGAAGACGGGCAGTCAGACGGACATGGCTATATCGACTGAGAATTTTATGCTGATCGAGAATATATATCCTTTGTAGGGTCTATCAGGATTATTTCGAGGAGTTACAAATGGAAAGAGTCAATATACCCACCATAGAACGGTGGAGGGTATAAAAATATTCTGTAGAATGCAGGAAGGTCTTAACGTAACTTAACGTAAAAAGATCTTCTCATAGAAGTCAGGTTTCAGGAGTTCTCCTCGAATGTCTTCTCGCTGAAGACCAGAAAGTGTTTTCAGAGAATTCAAAGCAGGCTAGAAGGTATCCCAATAGAAAGTCAGATAATCTTCCCATAGAAGGCCACAAAAGTCTTTTCTTAGAAGGCCACAAGGCCTTCTCATACAAGGCCCCAAGGTCTTCTACAAGGATACCAGAGGGTCTTCTCATAGAAGGCTAGAGGATTCTCTCAGAGAAGGTCAGAGCGTCTTCTCATAGAAATCCATAGGGTCTTCTCTAGGAGGACAGAGGGTCTTCTCAAAGAAGACCAGAAGGTCTTCTCATAGAAGCCCAGAAGGTCTTCTAATGGAAGACCAGAGGGTCTTCTCATAGAAAACCAGAAGGTATTCTCATGGAAGACTAGAAGATCTTCTCATGGAAGGCCAGTAGGTCTTTTCAGAGAAAACCAGAACGTCTCCTCAGAGAAAACCAGAACGTCCCCTCAGAGAAGACTCCATGGTTTTCTCATAGAAGACTCCATGGTCTTCTCATAGGAAGAAATAGCTATATCTGAACCGATTTTCACCAAATTTAAGGTATTTGCTTCTAGACTGAATTCAATCGGATGTGCCAAAATTCAGGTCATTTATACTGATATTGGGCATTTAGTGCGCAATTAACCCGAAGTCGGTTAAAGATATATAGAAGGTCCTCTCATAAAAGACCAGAAGGTCTGCTCATAGAAGACCAGAAGGTCTTCTCATAGAAGATCAGAATGTCTGCTCATAGAAGGCCAGAAGGTCTGCTCATAGAAGACCAGAAAGTCTCCTCAGAGAAGACCAGGAGGTCTGCTCATAGAAGACCAGAAGGTCTGCTCATAGAAGACCAGAAGGTCTGCTCATAGAAGACCAGAAGGTCTGCTCATAGAAGACCAGAAAGTCTGTTCATAGAAGACCAGAAGGTCTTCTCTCAGGTGACCAGAAGATCTTCGCATAAGTGACCAAAAGGTCTTCGCATAGGTGACCAAAAGGTCTTCTCATAGATGATCAGAAGGTCTTCGCATAGAAGACCAGAAGGTCTTCGCATAGAAGACCAGAAGGTCTTCGCATAGAAGACCAGTAGGTCTTCTCATAGAAGACCAGCAATAACCGTAAAATCGGATGAAGATGTCTATCGAAGCTACATACAAATCTGAACCGATCTCGATAAAATTTGGCAGACGTATTTTCGAGCTGTATCTGATGTTCGGTATCAAATATCATTGTTGTCGAATGCATATTATGAACGTGAAGGACTTAAAGACAAAATCTCATGAAACATATATATGGGAGCTAAACTATATCTGAACCGATTTTAACCAAATTTAACGTACTTGCTTCTACACTGAATTTGGTTGGATTTACCAAAATTCAGGTCATTTGGACTGATATTAGTCAGTTAGAAATTAATCCGAAATCGATTGAAGATATATATGGAAGCTATATCTAAATTTGAACCGATTTTCGCCAATTTCAATAGGGTTCGTCCTTCGGTCAAAAAAAAACATTACTTGGAAAATTCTATCTCAATCGGATAATAAATTTGACCTGCATTTTTTTCACAAAAATACATGGACAGACGGATGGACTGACATGCATAAATTGACTCAGATGTGATTCTATCTCGCTATAGGTCTATATCGCTTCTTTTTCCATGTTACAAACAAATGCACTATGTGGTATAGGGTATAAACAGTGTTCCCAATTTCCGATAAGTCATAAGTAAGGTTAAGTCGGTATAAGTTGAATATCGACTCCGGAAAAACGAATCCACATGCCCTCGTTTGGCTTTCCGTGACATTCCATGAAGTCTTAATCCTCCTAGAGCGGAAGTAGTGAAGCCAGAGAGCTAGGGTTTTTTTTGGGTAGTAGAAAAATCGTTGCTGGACATCTAACTGAGAGGCTATACTCTGTATCTTATCTTATCGTAATATCAAAATTAGTTTAAAATATATAATTGGCTCTTTGAAATAAGAAATACATTTAGACTTTTACAACAGGTCAGTTTTCTTTGTTTAACATGAAAAAATTAAAAACAGACTTAGGTTACTTTACCATATAAACGTTATATCGTCTGCAATAGAAACTGGGCAAGACACTTGTAAAAAGGGTTAATGAGTTTTTATTTCTGCCCAATGAAGGTCACAATCCCCATTTTAATTACTAAAAATATTTTTTGTTTTATTTCCTTTTTTGTTGTGAATTTTCTTTTGCGTAATTCTGCGTAATTGTCCACTTTTTTGTCTTCATCCAAAAGTTTATTAACCCAAAATAACCGCGCTTTCTTTCGCCAGTGACCTATAAAAGGAAAAAAAATGGATCCTTTGAATATGCGGTGAAGTGGAAGTGTTGGGCGCATAAGTAATTAATGTAATAGAAAAATTTTAATGTAATCTTAAAGAAGGACATATTTGTACGGTTTCATGAATGGTTCAACATTTTTATTCGAGGCTTAAAATTCATTATCCAAATTCGGTATCGGATTGACTCACTGACTAAAACACTTATTGCTTCATTTACGGCCAGACGAAATTACTGAAGACATATTTTTGATATGTTGTGAAAGTTATACTCTTCTTGTTGTAGCAGATAAAATCGATGAATCTTGGAATGGTTCTTTCTTCAAGTAAAGGAAGAGTTGCAGGTTGAGGCATAAAAAAAATATTTTTATTTTTAGTACACCTTGTCCTTAATAATCTTTAAAAGTTGTAGTTGCAATACTCTGCAACGAAAAATGAAGGTAATTGAAGTAACTTTTTTGAAGTTTGACTCCAACCGAACACCTATTTAAATACATTATACATAATTGCAGAATGTGAACTACTGATAGCAGTATACAGAATTAAACTCATAGACACATTGTTAGGACCCTAAACAGCAATTTTTTAGATGTTTCTTCTGACCCATGATTATGTTCATATCTTTAGTAAATAAAAACCTGTAAAGACGGACGGGGCCGACTATGTGATACTCTTCACCACTATACATATTTAGTAGAGCTCCCGTAACAAAAGAATTTATTTAAAGTAGATCATACCCCCAACATTTGGCTTTAGAGCAGTTATAATCTAGTTTCAGAGGGATCTAATATATGGGAGGCATATCCAATTCTGAATCGATTTTCACCAACATTGACGAACTCTCCATAAAGTACATGATATCATGATATCTGAGCAGAAAAAAAAATATATATATAACGGAGCCGACATCCACAAAATGGAAACGTATGTCCCGAAATTCACTCCATTAGGGCTGATATTTGCCATTATTACACAATAAACCTGAAATCGGATTAAGGATATGTATGGGAGCTACATCCAAATCTGAACCGATCTTGATACAATATTTCCGGGCTCCATGGGATATCTGGTACTAAATATCATTTTTGTGAAATGCATATTACGAATGTGAGAGACTCAAGGAACAAATCGGATGAAACATATGTACAGGGTGAGATGAAAAAACTGCAACCAACTCCAGTGACAGCTCATTATATTGTTTACAAGCGTACAAAAGCATTTTGTTCGGAATTTTTCAGAAAAAACATTTATTCGTGATGGAATTCAAGCGTGATAGTGCGATTTCTTTTTTTTGGCTGGAAAACCACAAGCACTCCAGCATTTAAATGTGAATAAATCTTTTGTGTCTCGTACCATCGCTCGTTACCGTGATGCTGGAAGCGTAGCCCGACGTCATAAAAGTGGACGGAAGAAAACAGCAACATCAGCAGAATTGGTTCGAAAAGTAAAGAAGCGACTTGACCGAAACCCGCGTCACAATGGCCGAAAAATGGCCCGTGAGCCGAACATATCACAATATTCCATTCGGCAAATATTGAAAACTGAGCTCGGGGTAAAGCCATTGAAATTCCAAAAAGTGCAAGAAATTACAGCGCAACAGAAAGAAAATAGGCTCAAAAGAGCTAAAGAGTTGCTTCGCTTGGCCGAAAGTGGTGAACTGCCGAATTTGGTTTCTCCGATGATAAAACATTCATTGTCCAGCAGTTTGTAAACAAACAAAATGATCGTGTTTACTTGCCAAAGAGCTGAAAATGTGCACCTTCGGTTGGCCACCAGAACTCAAGCGCCGGACATGGTGATGGTGTTGGCCGCCATAACAGCCAATGGTCACTCTCCGCTCGTATTAATCGACCGTGGCGTCAGAATAAATGCGAATATTATCGCGAAAGTAATCTGGAGGGTTATTAAAGCCTTGGGCAGGCAAACATTTTGGTAGCAGTTCTGGACATTCCAACAGAACTCAGCATCATCGCACTCAGCACGCGCCACCCAAAAATAGTTGCAAAATGAGGTTCCTCGCTTCATTTCCAGCGCACTATGGCTACCAAAACCTCCGTACACCTATCCGTTGGACTATTGTGTCTGCAGTATTTTGGAAAGCAAGGTTGGCATTAAACAAGTAAAAAAACATTAAGTTCGGTAAAAGAAACATTAGAAGAAATGTGGCAAAAACCATTAAATTACCGAATATCGGGAGGTACCGTTATATGGGGCTATACCAAAACGTGGACCTATAATTACAATGTTTCGCTATAGAACTAGGACCCATTATGACCCACAAATACCAATTTTTAAACAAATCAGTAAAAAAATGTGGCAAAAACCATAAAAATACCGAATATCGGGATGTACCGTTATATGGGGGCTATATCAAATCATGGACCCATGCATGCAATGTTTCGCCACCGGAGCTGGAACCCATTATTACCAACAAATACCAATTTTCAGGTTGCAATAATCATCAAATTACCGGATATCGGGAGGTACCGTTATATGGGGGCTATACCAAATCATGGACCCATACATGCAATGTTTCGCCGCCGGAGCTGGAAACCATTATGACCCACAAATACCAATTTTTAGACAAATCCGTGAAAAAATGTGGCAAAAAAAAACTAAAATACCGAATATCGGGAGGTACCTTTATATGGGGGCTATACCACAACGTGGACCTATACATGCAATGTTTTGCCACACGGTCAGGGACCCGTTATGACCTACAAATACCAATTTCCAGACAAATCCGTGGAAAAATGTGGCATAAATCATCAAAATACCGAATATCGGGAGGTACCGTTATATGGGGACTATACCAGAACGTGGACCGATATATCTCATTTTCAATACCAACCATCCTAGACACAATGCAAATAGCTCTGCTAAATTTTGGCGCTCTACGTCAAATAATGTGGGCTGTATCGTGATTTCAACAGACAAACAGACGAACAGACAGACAGACGGACATCTTTAAATCGACATAGAATTTTATGCTGATTATGAATATATATACTTTATGGGGTCTAAGACGAATATTTAAGGATGTTACAAACGGAATGACAAAGTTAATATACCCTCCTTTCCAAGGTGGAGGGTATAAAAATACCAAAGTGTCGATCACCTCAAGCAAGCGCTTCGCCGGGAATGGGTCAAAATACCGCAGAGCAACATTCGGGCAGCGTGTGGCGGTTTCATTGGCCGTTTGAAGGCCATAATTTGTGTCAAAGGTGACCAATTCGAACAAATCTAAACTTATTCTAAAATTTGATGCTATATCCGATATTTTGTGCTTTCATTCAATAAAATTTAAATAAAAATAAAAATTATGGCGTTTGACTTTGTTGCAATTTTTTTTATCTCACCCTGTAAACAAACAAAATTCTCGCATTGAAAAAACTATGCACCCAAGACGGGTCAATGTTTGATGCAAACTGGGGTCCAGGGCCACTTTTTTCTTCGAAAACGTGCATTAGGTGGCCGTGTTGAACGAATTTTTGTTCACAATCGTTGAATAGGAAGATATTGGCAACATTTGGTTTCCACAGGACGGCGCTTCGTACCACAAAGCCGAAACTACACTTAATTTCCAAAAAAAAAAAAATTTTGGCGGATTCTTCTATACTTGTATATTTTCTCCTATTTCAAAATTAAGCCTTACTAAAGCCGAAATTGCGATCGTAGAGGATTTGCCTTACACAAATTCCTATTGTAAACTTTCATTTGTCTGGGGAAGCTCTGTTAAACAGTGCTTTAGGATATCTTACACTCCACTCCGCCCGACTTTTTACCCTTTCATCGTCATCATCATCTGAGAAATTATTGCTTAACGACATCTAGTGGCAAGCTCAATAATAATATATTGCAATGTCAAAAAAAAAACAACCCAAAACAAACGAACTTCAATTTTGTTTTCAATGAATGACCAGTTAAATTGGCATACTTCCAAACATTGTGCCACAGAATGTCCCGCAAAAAAAAAGACGACAACGTCCAATTAATTTACAACCGTCTACCGACTATTAATAACGCTGGGGCAATAAATCAAGTTCGTTTTCAATATTGTACCCAAATATCATCCGCAAATGACGGCAAAGAAAAAAAAAAAAGAACACACTTCTTCTTGCCATAGCCAACGGCCATACAGGAGGTAGATTATTGACCAGTTGAGGGATACTAATGGCAGTGGTGGTGCTGTGGAGAGAGGCAAGGTCCTCCTAACATGCATTCCGTTCAACAAATTTATTTGCATTTTTATTACTTTTGCATTTGGAATTTGGGCTCTATCTGGCAGACAGGTTCTCACCGATCATGGTTGTGTGTGTTTGGTGAACATCTGCTTCTGCTGCCGGTCGCCGATGACCAGTAACCGATAAAGGTGACATTTTTCGATAAGCGATTAGAAGACTCTTAGAGCTTTGCCAGGCAAATATTTTTCTTAAGTTTGCGGCATTTTTGGCTTTTATGTGGTCCGTTTGGTCACCTGTGCGATAAGCACGTGTCTGCATGTTTTTTTCGCATAGTTGTTAGGATTTACGACCGACACAGTTCTCTAAATTCTTATTTCGATGAAAAAATTCAAGGTCCCAGATAGCATGATCAGGAACACATGTTTTCATGCTGCCTGTCTGACACAGACATGAAATTAATGCAAATTTATTCCAACAAATTAATGGAGGTTTGATTAGCCAACTTATTTTTGTGACAGATCCACAACGAGGGCCAGCATATTTTTTTATACCCTACACTACATAGTGGTAAAGGCAAATATGTCTTTGTGCATTTGTTTGTAACAGGAAGAAGGAAACGAGATAGACCCATAGTTACCTTTGAGGATCTTCATAGAATCACTTTCTGAGTCGATTTATGCATGTCTGTCTTTACATGTATTCTTCTGAACAAAATGCAGGTCGCATTTATTATCCGATTGAGATGAAATTTGCCAAATAATGTTTGCTTGATCCAAGGACGAACCCTTTTGATATTGGTGATAATCGGTTCAAATTTAGATATAGCTCCTATAAATATCTTCAACCGATTTCCGGTTAATTGTGCACCAAATGACGAATATCTGTCCAAATGACCTGAAGTTTTGCACATCCTACTGAATTCATCCTAGAAAAAAGTACATCAAATATAGAGAAAATCGGTTCAGATATAGCTATAGCTTCCATATGGGAGTTATAGCTCCCATATGTCATCCGATTTGGTGTTTAAGTCGCTCCTCACATTCGTAATATGCACTCTACAACAATGATATTTGGTACTAGATATCAGATACAACCCAGAAATACCTCTGCCTAATTGCATCAATATCGGTACAGATTTGGATGTTGCTCCCATATATATCTTCAACCGATTTCGGGTTAATTTTGCAACAAATGACCAATACCTCTCGAAATGACCTGAATTTTGGAACATCTGACCGAATTCAATCTTGAAGCAAATACATCAAATTTTGTGAAAATCGGTTCAGATATAGCTATAGTTTTACCTGATTGGTGTTTAAGTCCTTCACATTCGCAATATGCATTCGACAACAATGAAATTTGGTACCAGATTCCTTCAGGTTAATTGTGAAAATAATGACTAATATCAGCCCAAATGGAGTGAATTTCGGAACGTACGTTTTCATTTTTGACTATAACTCGTCTCCGATATATATGTTTATATCCTCCACCATAGTATTCTTGATCAGCATAAAATTCTATGTCGATTTAGCGATGTACGTCCGCCTGGCCGTCTATTCGTCTGTCCTAGCTCCCTAACGAATTGAAGTAGATTGATAAAATTTTACTCAAATGTATATTATGTCTGCAGGACTTTTAGTATTGAAAATGGGCCATAAAGGTCCACGTTATGGTATAGCCCCCATATAACGGTACCTCCCGATATTCGGGTTTTTGATGATTTTAGCGACATTATTGACCGGAATTGTTTCAAATTTGGCATTTGAAGTTCGTAATGAATACTACAGTCTAAGACAGAAAATGGGCTATGTAGGTTCACGTCTTCGTATAGCCCCCATATAACGGTACCTCCCGATATTCGGTATTTTGATGATTTTAGCGACATTATTTACCGGAATTGTTTCAAATTTCGCATTTGATGTTCGCAATGGATACTACAGCCTAATACAGAAAATTGTCTGTGCAGTTCCACAGAATTTTTAACGAGTTTTATTGTTCTTGAGGATTGACAAATTCGTTCCAAATGGTAGAGGGTATTTAAAGTTCCCGTCCCAGCCGAACTTATAGCTTTTTTACTTGTTTTAATATAATCCTTCTCTTTTGATACATCATCTTTTTCCTACCGGTTTTTTTTCAAATTCAGTGCTCCTTCGCAGAACATTTCAGATCTTTTAATGCTGTTCCCTGACTTCCAATGGGGGCCAGTGCAGAAGTTGTGAATAGTTGCTGTGGATTACACTGGTTGGGGACACGATACTGTGGGCAGTTCTTTAAAACAATGGAATCGTCCTGAAAAATTATGCACCCCTAAGCTTACTGGACAACGCCCCAGTGTGTGGTACGTAAAAAATCGCCACAACTCGATATAGATGAGCTGTAGGGTATCACATGTTTTCCCTTTTCCTTAATTCCTCATTCTTTGTCCATAGCTCAAAAACCGATAACAACACATTATTGCATTGGAAAATGTAGGAGAAGAACCAGCAAATAAAAAAGAAAACGAAAATTGAAAAATTGCTAATTAAAATCCGACTATACGCAGATGCCAAGTAGAGTATACCAATCACAGCAGCAACAACTACAACAAAAATCCAATACATTTCATTAAAGTTTTCCAACTTTTTCTTGTTAATTTGCAAAAGAAGAAGAAGAAGAAAAACTTCGGCACGAAAAAAAAACAATACGAATAAAAGTTTGATGCAAAACATTAAAATCGATGCTAAATGTTTAATTCAATGGATGGGAAGATTTTCGAAATAAAATATCCACAAAAAAAACAGAAACTTAAAAGGAATTTAAAATAATGATGGATTCTAAAATAGCAGAAGTATCGGAATTGATATAAAGAAAATTAACACATAGCATTTAATGTTTTTAATTATACGATATTTCACATTGAAAGAATCTGTTCAAAAATAATGGCTTGCACCCATCTAAAAATTGTACACTTTTCCATCCATTTCTTAGACAATGGTTGTACACCGGTGGCATCACAATAAATGCCGAAAAGCCTTGTCCGCAGACCTTGGACATTCCAACAGGACTCAGCACCATCGCACTCAGCACGCGCCACCCAAGATTGGTTACAATATGAGGTTCCTCGCTTCATTTCCAGCGCACAATGGCCGCCAAAATCTCCGGATACCAATCCGTTGGACTATTGTGTTTGGAATATTTTGGAAAGCAAGGATGGCACTAAAAAGTACCAAAGTTTCGATGACCTCAAGCAAGCGCTTCGCCGGGAATGGGCCAAAACAATCGGACCGCGTGTGACGGTTTCATTGGCCGTTTAAAGACCATAATTCGTGCCCAAGGTGACCAATTCGAATAAATCTAAACTTATTCTAAAATTGGGTTCTATATTCAAATCTTAGCCGAATTCAATAAGATTTGCCAAAGATATTTCCGAGCTCTTTAAGATATGTGGTACCAAATATCATTGTTGTCGAATGAATATTACGAATGTGAGAGACTTAAATATCTAAACCGATTTTCTCCAAATTCGATGTACTTGCTTCAAGACTGAATTCGGTCGGACGTACCAAAATTCAGGACTTTTGGACTGATATTGGCCACTTGGTGCACAATTAACACGAAATCAGTTGAAGATATATATTGGAGCTATATATGTGAACCGATTCTCACCTATAGGGTTCGTCCTTTCATCTCAATCGAATAATAAATTCGACCTGCATATCGTTCACAAAAATACATGGACAGCCGGACTGACATGCATAAATCAACTCAGACAGTGATTCTATGAAGATCATCAAAGGAAAGGTTTCAAAATTGGTTTCTAGAATTCGCAATAGACATGACATTAAATTACATTGTGCAACACAAACAAGTAAAAAGCAGTAAGTTCGGTCGGGCCGAATTTTGAATACCCTTCAATATTTGGAACTAATTTGGAAATTTTCAAAAAATAAAATCCGTTAAAAATTCTGTTGAAATCTTAAAAATAACGAATATAGCCTTTATAATGGGTTCCATAAGAAAACATGGACCTGCACTGGCAACTTTTGTCATAAGCCATTCCAATACGAAACTTGAAAAAATCGGGTGAATAATGTAGCATAATTCAAAATAAGGAATATAGGGAGGTAACGTTATATCGATGCCTGGACCTGCATAGACAATTTTGTGTCATAGACTGAAGTTCCCATTACGAACTCTAAATACGAAATTTGAAACAACTCCGGTGAATAATGTCACTAAAATCACCAAAATACCGCTTATCGGGAATACCGTTGTATGCATATGTACAGGGTGAGAAAAAAAAACTGCAATAAAGTCAAACGCCATAACTTTTAAATTTTATTGAATGAAAGCAAAAAATGTCGGAAATAGCATCAAATTTTAAAATAATTTTAGATTTATTCCAATTGGTGACCTCTGGCACGAATTATGGCCTTCAAACGGCCAGTGAAACCGTCACACGCTGCTCGCGGTATTTTGGCCTATTTCCGGCGAAGTGCTTGCTTGAGGTGATCGACACTTTGGTATTTTGAATTTTGTGCCAACATTGCATTCCAAAATACTCCAGACACAATAGTCTAACGGATTGGTATCCGGCGATTTTGGTGGCCATTGTGCGCCCGAAATGAAGCGAAGTACCTCATTTTGTAATCATTCTTGGGTGGCGCGTGCTGTGTGCGTGCCGAAGGATTTAAAACACCCTTCAGAATATTTTCGCGATAATATTCCGCATTGATTTTGATGCCACGGCCTACTAATACGAGCGGAGAGCGACCATCGGCTGTTATGGCGGCCCACACCATCACCATGGCCGGCGCTTGAGTTCTGGTGGCCAACCGAAGATGCACATTTTCAACTGACATCTTTGGCAAGTAAACACTTCCTTGACGTCGTGCTACGCTACCAGTATCACGGTAACGAGCGATGGTATGAAACACAAACGATTTATTCAAATTTAAATGCTGGAGTGCTCTAACGATGACCACTTGTGGTTTTCCAGTCAAATATAAAGAAATCGCCATATCACTCTTCAATTCCATCAGGAATAACTTTTTTTCTGGAAAATTCTCACCAAAATGCTTTTGTAGGCTTGTTAACAATATAATGAGCTGGCACTGGAATAATTTTAACAGCTGTCGGACGAGTGGCTTGGAAATGACAGCAGTCTGAAGTTGGTTGCAGTTTTTTTTTATCTCACCCTGTATATACAATTCTCCTCCAGAGGGAAAGTTCTCAAAAGGAACTCCTTGTGAGTATTTTCAGACAATTTCATTGAAAAATTTGGCTACAATCATCAAAATACCGTATATTGGAGGTACCGTTATATGAGGGCTATGCGATATCGAGGACCTGTATAGAAAATTCTCTATCTGCGGGTAAAGTACCTACAGAGAACTCCTTGTGTAGAATTTCAGACTATGCCATTGGAAAAATATGGCTACATTCATTAAAATACCGAATATAGTGAGGTAGCGTTCTATGAAAGCTATACGATATCGTGAACCGATATAGCCCATCATCGATCTTGACCTACCTACAGGCAAAAGACTGATCTGTGCAAAATTTTAGCTTCCTACCGTTACTCGTTTTGCCTCTAACGTGATTACAACAGACGGACAGGTCCAAATCGTCCTAGAATTACATCAGAATAAATTGCCGAATATTATAGCGAAAATATTCTGTAGGGCGTATTAAAGCCTTGAGCACGCAAACATTTTGGCCGCAGACCTTGGACATTCCAACAGGACTCAGCACCACCGCACTCAGCACGCGCCACACGAGAATGGTTACAAAATGAGGTTCCTCGCTCCATTTCCAGCTCACAATGGCCACCAAAATCCCCGGATACCAATCCGTTGGACTATTGTGTATGGAGTATTTTGGAAAGCAAGGTTGGCACTAAAAAATACCAATGTGTCGATCACCTCAAGCAAGCGCTTCGCCGGGAATGGGCCAAAATACCGCAGAGCAATATTCGGGTAACGTATGACGGTTTCATTGGCCGTTTAAAGGCCATAATCATAAAATCACTAAAATACCAAATATTGGGAGATACCGTTATATGGAGACTATACGAAGACGTGTGCCTGCATACGCTATTTTTTTGCCAAAGGCTGTAGTACCCATTACGAATTCTAAATACGAAATTTAAAACAACTCCTGTGAATAATGTTCCTGAAATATTAAAAAAAATATCGAATATCGGGGGTACAGTTGTATATGGGCAGCTATACGATAATGTGGACCTATATAGACATTTCTCTTCTAGTATAGATTTTTAGACAATTCCATTGAATAATTTAGCTTAAATCATCAAAATACCGAAAATTGGGTGGTACTGTTATATTGGGGCTATACAATATCATGGACCGAACTTCGAACTTGACTTGCCTGCAGACAAGGACTGATCTGAGCAAAAATTTAGCTGCCTCTCTTTACTCATTTTGGTTTTAGCGTAATTACAGAATACGGACGGTCGGACGGGCAGGGCTAAATCGTCTTAGAATTTTACACTGATCAAGAATATATATATACTTTGTTGGGTCTAAAATTACTATTTCGATCAGTTACAAACGGAATGACGAACTTAATATGCCCTCCATACTATGTATGGTGGAGGGTATAAAAATGTTCGAACCACAGAAGAGACAACACCGTAATTCCAGTTGTAGTTTCTCCAGTCACACTTGTGATTAGTGTAGGAGTTCAACTCATCAGAGTCGGTATCTCCTACATTGTCCTAGAAAATCGCATTTATTCGATTCTTGACAATGTTTGCTCGATGGATTTCTTTATAGAACACCTAAGCTCTCATTACAAAGGATTCTTGATATCGTCCCTTTTGCGTGATTCTTGGCACGGGATGCTCAAATCATTTGAAATCGGAAGGGGAAGGTTCAGTAACTCCTATGGTACTTATTTCGGTGCCAGAAAGCCACTTTTTGTTTAGAATGAGCTTTAAAATTCACCTGCTCCGTACTCCCAGTTTCCCCGGGCTACCACTTTAAGACATATGTAATGATTTCTATAGATCTGGTCCTACCCTATAGTGTATTAAATGTTCGACAACATCGACTATATTCACCCGCCTCGTTTTTTTTTTCAGCATACCCATTGGATTACAATAATCCACCGATTATATCCAGCTATTTCAGAGTACATTACTGTACCGAATATGTAAGTATATCAGCATAGGAAATGTTTTTTTTTTCTCCAGGCAGAAAAAAAGTTTAGCTTCTCCCCAATGCCCCCTACCCGGACCAATGAACTTTCGTTAGCGTCGTGAACATTTAAGCATTGCAGGATGTGAAATAGAAGGTGAAATAAGGAAGACGACAAAAAAACAGCATTCATTTGCATTGGTCTTCTCATGCTATGCTCTAGCAATGAACCTTCGCCATCACCCCCACCACCATCATCTCAACGGATCCACTTCCCCCGCTCCGGCCGGTACTCCTTCTGGCCATAGGTTCATCTAATTTGTGGGCTGATTTCAGTAGAATGCTGGTAATTACGCTGTACCTATGGAGGAAAGGACCATGGATGGAGAGGGTATGCGTGAATGAGTGAGAGAGTGAGAGTGTAGGTATGGTTGAGTAGTACATGTTTGAGTGTGTGTGTGTGTGTCTGTATGCATAATGCTCTTTAGCCAAAGAGCAGAAAGTGTGAGTGGAGATTTTTTTCGCAATGTTGATGAGGGGTGGAATTTTTTTTCCTACTCATTCTGATTCCGGCGTTCTTTTTTTTTCGCCATGCCTTTACCATTGTATTGCTCTGCATTGCTTTGCCAGGAATGTCCTGAATGAGGGTAAATCCTCTGACTATGTTACTCACACCCAGATGAGGGTGGTGGTTGTTGCGGATTTTTTTTGTTTTGCTGCCTTCTTTTTTCTTCTCCATTCATAGGAGGTTGTGTGTGTGTGTTTTTTTTTTTCAGAGTTTCTTTGGTCCTGTCCATGGACGATACGTTGCCTGTCATTGCTAACCCCCGATGCCCTTCGAGAAATGTTGTGGGGTGTGAGCGTCGTTTGCCTGCATCGTTCATTCGTTTCTCTTCAAACGGCCGGAAACCGCCATTTTTTATTTCATTTTTTTTTTTCTATATCACCATAGAATGCAAAAAAAATCTCAGGTTTTTTCCTAGTGCTGTGCGTTAGTGTGTGTGTGTGTGAGAGGGCGTCATTTGCCAACGCACGAGGGGTGGACCTGAGTCATAGCATATTTCAAATTATATGAGTACGTTTGGTCTTGTTTTTTCATCATTCGCTTCTTTCTTCCTCTTCATCACCATCATCATTATGTGTTTTTTTTCATTTTTAGATTTTTTTATGCATAAGGTAAAATGAAGCAGCCTCCCTCCGTTGGCCCACCCCCGTATATACCCCCTTGTTTTTTTTTTCCTCATAAACTTTTATTCTATTCTTCCTCATTGCGAACACCAACAAAAAATGGTGGTTTTTATGGTAAATTAGTAACATTGGTGTGGGAGCGGTGTGGGGGTGGGGGTTGGTTTTAGGAGGAATGCCCCCAAAGCACTTTTTTCGTTCGTTTTCAAATAATTTTGTTTAAAAATTCAAATAGATTTTTGATGATGGCTCTTTAGGGAGAGCCAAAAAGCAACCAACAAAAAACAGCGACGATAAAATCTTTCATTAGAGTTTTTTTAAGGTCGTCATCGTCGTCATTGGTTTGTCATCCAATTTCTCAACGAAATGAGTTCTAAGTAGTTGAAAAAAATTATGTTTTTTTTTTTCATATTTTGAGATTCAATTGCAAGATTCCTCATTAGCATTTATAAATAATCTCCAATGGTAATCTATTTTAGTAGTAATGCAAATTGTAAATTTCGTTTTGAAAAGTAAATTTTAAGATTTTTTTTGAATAGTATATTTGCCAAGCACACTTTAATCAAGGATTGACTTAAGTACTCAGATTAAATATCTGGATGTATTTTGCAGATCTCATTGGAAATGAGTAGAACCTTTTGTGAATTCACCACGGACCAAAAACTGACAACGAGAGTGTTCCATAAAACTAAAAATGTCTTGAAAATAAATAAAAACAAGTTAAAAAGTATCAGTCGGTATTGCCGCCAGAGATATACCCTCAGCCTATGTTCGATTATCTAAATATATTTTGACTAGTGTTAAGGTTATTCAAACGTTTGACCCTCTATGGGACAGATCCCGAAGGAATGGGCCAATATTGCCCATTTCCTATCGGACCCAAAAATATGATATAAATATTTCGACAGATGTGCCAAGTCTAAATGGAATCGGATGTTAATTTGGCGATTTATGAGTACTTCATGGGTACTCAAAATTTCAATATTTTGTGGGGGAGGTACCAGAAGGAGTGGACCGATGTATTCCCCCTTCATACCAGACCATGGGTTAATACAAATATTAGGATGTGTGAAATTTGAAGACAATCGGACTTTTACATCACATTTTATGAGATTGTAATTATTCAAAATTTTGACCATTTGTGGGGGAGGAACTTGATGAAGTGGACCGATATTGTCCATTTTCACACCTGTCCTAGCATTGACGCAAATATCAGGATTTGCAAAGTCGGAGCAAATTCGGATTAGCCTTTTTCTTTCTGTGCAAAAAATATGTTTTTTTTTTTTTTGAAAATTTCGACCTTTTGTGGGGGAGGTACCAGAAGGAGTGGGCCGATATTGTTCTTCTTAACACCAGACCTTGGGTTAACATAAATATTGGGATGTGTGAAATTTGAAGACAATCGGACTCTTACATAACATTTTATGAGAGTTGTAATTATTCAAAATGTTGACCATTTGTGGGGGAGGTATTTGATGGAGTGGACCGATATTGTCCATTCTCACACCTGACCTAGCACTGACGCAAATATTAGGATTTGCAAAGTTGGAGCAAATTCGGATTATCCTTTCTCTTTCTGTGCAAAAAATATATTTTTTGAAAATTTCGACCTTTTGTGGGGGAGGTACCAGAAGGAGTGGACCGATATTGTCCATCTCCGAACTCGATCTAAGTTTGACAAAAATATTACGATGTACCAAGTTTGGACCAAATCGGATACTCCCTTCGAGAGTTATCGTGCGCACCAGCCAGCCAGCCAGACAGACAGACAGACAGACGGACGGACGGACATCTCTAGATCGACTCCAAATGTTCTGAAACGGATTTGGTCCAAAGAGACCTTGGGTCTAAAACCGTTATTTCGACTAGGCACGTTTTGGCCGTATCAAATGATATATACCCTCTGTAGCCATATGGCTGAGGGTATAATAAAACATTGAGGTTCGGCCGGACCGGGCCCACAGCATTAGGTAAAACAAAAAAAAAGAAACATTTAAAAACCAGTAACGAAAAGTCAGGCGGGGTCGACTATATGATACCCTACACCACAATGCATATTTAGTAGAGCTCCCGTAACAAAAGAATTTATTTCAAGTAGTTCATACCACCTATCAACATTTGGCTTTAGAGCAGTTATAGTTTGGTTTTAGGGGGAACTAATATATGGGAGGCATATCCAATTCGATTTTCACTAAATTTGACGGAGACATTTCTTTTATACCAAATAATATTGCTATAGGTTATATTAAAACAACGGCGAAACGCGTCGCATAGTGGCGAGTGTGTGATAGTATCTATCTGGCTTTCCTTTTCACTGCAAATTTCAGATCATTAAGCTCGTCTCGAAAGAGAAACAAACACATAAATCATAAACATATGATCTTCGCCTTAACAAGGCAAAACTCAAAAAGTAAAAAATTATCGGTCGGTTTTACCGACAGATGTATACCCTCAGCCAGTGTTCAATTATTAAAAAATATTTTGACTTCTGTTATGAATTTTCAAACACTTGACAATCTATGGAGTGGGTTTTGAAAGAATGGGTCAGTATTGTCCATTTCATATCGGACCTAAATAAATAAACTTCTGGGGAGAATATCCCAGACAAAAAACAAGGGAACTGAATACCTAGGTTTCTTTCCGAAACCTAGGTATTCCCTGCCTTACCCCCTGGTAAACATTACCATCGTTCTCCACTAATAAAAAAACGTTGTTTTTATAAAAACAACAATAAAAGGGATAAGCCTGACCATTTTGCAACAACAAAATACTACGGTATCCCGAACAAACAAGCCACACTGTTCTAAATATGATATAAGTATTATTATAAATATATAAGAAAATCGAACATTTATATCCAATTTATGGGAAATCTTAAATTCCATGTTCATCTCAGGATTCTGGTTGAGAGACATATATTTAGATATAGCAAGTTGTAAAGAATCGCTGAGTTGTTTCAGAATTTATGACAGATAAAAGTATTGAAAATTGTGTCCCTTTGTGGGTGAGGTACCAGAAGGGGTTCGCATGTGTGAAATTTGAAGAGAGTTGGATGCTTATTTCGCTTTCTTTAAGCGTTTTGTTTTTCAAAATCTCGAACCCTATATGGAGCAGGTAGCAACAGAAATGGTTCGATCTCTACCGTCTTTATAACGGATCTTGTGTTGATGGAAATATTGAGATGTACCATGTCTGGAATGGAATCGGATGTTGATTTCGCTTTTTATGAGATTCATGGATATTCAAAATTTTGCGTTTGTGGGGCAAATACCAGAAGGAGTGGACCGATGTTGTCCATTTTCGCACCAGACCTAGCAAATATTAGGATTTGCAAAGTTGGAGCAAAATCGGATTATCCTTTCTCTTTCTGTGCACAAAATATATTTTTTGAAAATTTCGACCTGTTGTGGGGGAGGTACCAGAAGGAGTGGACCGATATTGCTCATCTCCGAACTCGATCTAAGTTTGACAAAAATATTACGATGTACCAAATCGGATACTCCCTTCGAGAGTTATCGTGCGCACCAACCAGGCAGACTGACAGACGGATTTGGTCCAAAGAGGCCTAGGGTTTAAAACCGTTATTTCGACTAGGCACGTTTTAACCTATCAAATTGTATATACCCTATGTAGCCATATAGCTGAGGGTATAACAAGTAAAAAAGCAGCTAAGTTCGGCCGGACCGAACTTTGAATACCCTCCACCATTTGGTACGAATTTGGCAATTTTCAAAAAACAAATAAAATCCTTTAAAAATCTGTTAACATTTTAAAAATACCGAATGTAGCTAGTATATTAGAGTCTATACGGCGACGTGGACCTGCAAAGGCTTCTTTTGTCATAAGCAATTACAATATTCGAATGCGAAAGTTATAAAAATGGGTGAATAATGTAGCTAAAATCATCAAAATACCGAATATTGGGAGGTACCATTATAAGTGGGATATACCAAAACGTGGATCAGCACCGATAATTTTCTGGCATAGTCTGTAGTGTCCATTACGAACTTCAAATAACAAATTTGAAACAATTCCGGTGAATAATGCCGCTAAAATCATCAAAATACCGAATATCGGGAGGTACCATTATATGGGGGTTATACTAAAACGTGGATCTACAGGGTAAGATAAAAAAAGCTGCAACAAAGTCAAACGTCATCATTTTTACATTTTTTTTTATTTTATTGAATCACATCAAAACATGTCGGAAAATTTTAGAATAAGTTTAGATTTCTTCGAATTGGTCACGTTTGGCACGAATTACTAATGAATCCGTCACACGCTGCCCGAATTTTACTATGCGGTATTTTGGCCTATTCCCGGCGAAGCGATTGCCTGAGGTGATCGACTCTTTGGTATTTTTAGTGCCAACCTTGTTTTCCAGACACAATAGTCCAACGGATTGGTATCCAACCGAAGGTGCACATTTTCACCTGAGCTCTTTGGCATTTGGTTTGTTTACAAACTGCTAGTCAACGAATGTTTTCTCATCGGAGAAAACCAAATTCGACAGTTCACCACTTTCGGCCAAGCGAAGCAACTCTTTGGCTCTTTTGAGTCTATTTTCTATTTTCTTTCTGTTGCGGTGTAAGTTCTTGCACTTTTTCGAATTTCAATGGCTTTACCCCAAGCTCATTTTTCAATATTTGCCGAATGGAATATTGTGAAATGTTCAGCTCACGAGCCATTTTTGGCCACTGCGACTCGGGTTTCAATCAAGTCGCTCCTTTACTTTTCGAACCATTTCTGCTGATGTTGCTATTTTCTTCCGTTCACTTCCTTGACGTCGGGCTACGCTATCACTGTAACGAGCGATGGCGCGCTTGAACTCTTGTAAACAATATAATGAGCTGTCACTGGAATAATTTTAACAGCTGTCGGACGAGTGGCTTAGAATTGACAGTAGTCTGAAGTTGGTTGCAGTTTCTTCATCTCACTCTGTATATGTAAAACAAATAGATCCTATTTGTTCCGGTTATAAGTCAAAAACCGATTATAAGGGAAAAAACTGATGTAAAACATGGTCTCTTGCCAGAAAAGAATAAAATTTATGTAAATCGGGTAAAATTTTCTAAAGTTTGTAACACCCCGCAACACTTTATGTTGAGTGTATTATATACAGGTCGCAATTATCGTCCGATCCTCATGAAATTTTGCATGGGCGTCAGAATTTAATCACAAAGCCAAAGGTAACATCTGGGCAGTGCTCTATGACATAATTTCAAAAGCGAAATCTTCCATACTCGATTTTGAGTTTGTAGTGTTGTAGGGTATCACATGGTCGGCCCCGCACGTCTTTAGCCTTTACTTACTTGTTTTTACTTTGGGCTGACCATATATATTGAGAGTCCAAAATGCGTGGTTCCGTCAAAATTTGCAAGATAACTTGAATGTGTGGTAAAAAACGTCGACAGAGTATGTCGAATTCTGGGTAACACTATTAAGAGTATCTCCAACATAATGAACAACAATACATTTTAAAAAATGATCGTCTGCCTTTTTTGTCAGTTCTATTCGGAACAGCTATATTCTTCACAGACCGTTTAATCCTAAGAAAAACAGCATATTTCAGTTTCGGCATTGACTTGGCTAGTTGCTGGGGCCTTTCGATCCATTTCTTGCATTTGTGCTTATCATAATGTACCCATTTTATTCATTATACGTAACTATACGTTGCAAAATGATCTTTGATGACACACAAAAATATTTGAGAAATTTATCAGACGCCAACATTCGTATAACTTTCTTTTCTGATTTTGTTTCAATAATTAACGGATATTTTTAAAACTAGTTGTGAAGCAAAAACATATAAAACGTCAAATAGAGATGGCGCTGCATACTTATATTATTACAGCCACAAACCATGAATGATTTCTGTCATTTATATTTCTAATAAATGGTGGTGTTTGCAACCCTGTCTCAACGACGACTTCACTGATATGAAGAGGGCACTTGAAACATTTTAAAAGACAAAATTAAACGCCCCACACAAATAACAAATCCAGTTGATTTCAACTGTCAATTTCATTACATATACACTAAATAAAATCTGCTGGATTAGAAAATCGATCTCATTTGACGGGTACAGAATGGAATTGGAAGTTGATATCCACTTGATTTAGTATAAATCATGGTGAAATTAAGAAGGTAAAATCATTTCAAATTAGCATACCCGTCTCTGAATTTTCTGTAATTTTCCTTGTCAAATTTTACTGCATAGAAAACAGGTTCCCATCTCTGATTAGTGTATATATAATGGATTTACAAGTATAAATTTTGACAATGAAATGTTGTCAAATGAATAAAAAACAAGTTAAAATTATCAGTAGGTCCATGCCGACAGACGTGTTCCCTCAGGCAATGCTCGATTATTTAAATATATTTTGACTTCTCTAATGGTTATTCAAACTCTTGACCCTCTATGGAGTGGGTTGTGAAGGAATAGGCCAATATTGTCCATTTCATATCGGACCTAAATAAATACGATATAAAATATTGCGACTTGCCAGGTTTAGTCTATATTGGTAACTGCATCATAAAATTCATATTCTTTGCAAATTTCTAGTTGAGAGAAATATTTATATAAGTAATGTAAGTTATGACAGATAAAAGTATTGAAACTTGTGACCCTTTGTAGGTGAGGTACCGGAAGATGTTCGCAGCTATATATCATCTTGTGTTGGCAAAAATGTTTGTATGTGTGAAATTTGAAGGGAGTTGGATGCTTATTTCGCTTTCTTTGAGCGTTTGGTTTCTTAAAATCTTGAACCCTATGTGAGGCAGATACCAGAAGAAATGGTCCGATCTCTACCATCTTTATTACAGGGCTTGTGTTGATGGAAAAATTGAAATGTGCCAAGTCTGCATGGAATCGGATGTTAATTTCGCGTTTTATGAGCTTCATGAATATTCAACATTTTGACCTTTTGTGGGAGAGGTGCCAGAAGGAGTGGAGCGATATATCCCATCTTCACAACAGATCTTGTGTTAGTAGAAATAATGGGATGTGTGAAATATGAAGAGAACCTGATACTTATTTCGGATTTTATGGTTATTCAAAACGTTGACCATTTAGGGGGGGGGGGGGGCGTTATTACCAAAAGGAATGGTCCGATCACTACCGCCTTTATAATATATTGAAAGAAATATTCAGATGTGCCAAGTCTAAATGGAATCGGATATTTATTTCGCGTTTTATTAGTCAAACGGACTCTAACTTTGCATTTTATAAGAGTTGTAATTATTCAAAATTTTGACCCTTTGTGGGGGAGGTACTTGATAGAGCGGACCGATATTGTCCATTTTCGCACCTGACCTAGCACTGACGCAAATATTTGGATTTGCAAAGTTGGAGCAAAATCGGAAAATCCTTTCCCTTTCTGTGCACTAAATTATTTTCTTCTTTTGATATTTTGTGTGGGAGGTACCAGAAGGAGTGGACCAATATTGCCCATCTCCGAACTCGATCTAAATTTGACAATAATGTCACGATCAAACCGGATAGTCCTTTCGAGAGTTATCGTGCGCACTAGCCAGCTAGACAGACAGACGGACATCGTTAGATCGAGTCCAAGTGTCCTGACGCGGATCTGATTCAAAGTGACCTACGATCTGAAACCGTTAACTGATATATACCCTATCTAGCCATTTGGCTGAGGACATGGCGCAATAACAGAAGGTAGAACAAAGCTACTCCCTAAATATAATTTTTTCTTTTCTGTCAAAACATATACACAGCTTGTATATATGTGTGTGTATTGTTATGCAACAAAAAATTCACATTTTCCACGTTGTCAGGCAAAAAATTTATTATTTTGGGATGAAACAACACTGCCCCTCTGTCTTGGATTCAATATTTCTTTCGTATTTTGTGGGTTTCCCAGTTACCTTTTTCCGTTCCCAGTTACCTTTTTTACAATTAAACAATGTAAAAATATGTGAAAAAGGCAAAGGCTGAAATAACTTGCGTTTTTAATTGCATTTAACTACAATGGTATCGTCCTAATTGACAACATTGCTACATCAGCTGAACCCTGCTGCTATCAATTCAATGTGAATAAATAAGTACAAAGAAGAAGCATTTTGACAGCTCTCAAGGTAACATTTCTGATCTAGAGAACCATTATGTTTTCGGCCTTTCTGTTTTGATTCCACATCTTTATTCAGATTTTTCTGTGTTGTCTTTTGTTTCAGTGTTGCCGTATCGCAGTGTCAAAGCAAAGTGATTAAGCTAACAGAGCGAGCCAGGTGCTGAAGAAAAAACATTTTGTTACAAGAAAAGAAAAAGTTTATTTGATTGTTTTCGATCAAAGTTTAGGGTTTTTTCTATCTGGCGATAAAGATTATTAAGAAGTATTTAAACTTTCGAACAATACACACATAGAAATAGTACTACAATATTGGCTTTTCTGCTTTTGCAGGAAATTAGGGGCTGTGCCAAGACCCGTTTTCGTTGTCAACATTGTGACACAGTGTCATCGACGTTGTTGTTGTTTTTGCAACTCCTTCATTGCACCTTTGAAGGAGCCTGTTTTCTTCAATCCCCTCTAAAGGACTTGGTAATAGCTGAAATATTCAAAGACATTGGAAAGACTTCGTTAGCCGTTTTATGTTAACATGAATGTTGATTCAACCTCTTTACCTTCGGAGTTGTTGGTGGCACCACAACCTCTTATTGGATTGTGCGGTCTTGATGTGAATCGCAATGCAGTACACAAAACCATATGGGACGCTTTTAGCAGTAATCGCAAGGCTGAAAGGTAATGTAATTCCAAGCATTTTCATATTATTTTTTATCTCTTAATATTGCGTTGCTGCATTGCAGGGCTTCGGTACAATTTAAATTGCTGCCAAATAACTATGAATTCCCGGTGGCCAAACCAAAACGAAATTCCTACGAATGGTATCATCCAAAGGGTATCCTTAAACGCAACTGGATGCTTAAACATTTACATGTGCTTCCATCGGTGGTGGTTTTGTTTCAGGACATAGAATGGAATGATAGCCAATGGACGGAGAAACAATTGCAATGTGTTGCTGCCCTGCAAACACTTAAGAATGCCTTACAGGAACGTAATACCCGCATATGTTTGGTGCTTTTACAAAAATCACCACCCCTACCGCCGGGAGAGGATATGTTGGCATCGGAAAGAGCTGCCAGCCTCACTGCTGCCTGTGGTATCAATAGCAAAATGTTGTTTATTTTACCACATTCCGAGCATTTAATGGGTAAGTAGACAATTCAATTAGAAACCCTAAATACAGAATTCACATCATTCATATTGTAATTGAAAATCCTCGAACATAGTTCGTCACTGTTCAGCGACGTGGGCAGAGTATGGCCCCAGCCCCGTCAGCAATGACTATTTCCTAACATTTTTGTATATTTTACATGGAAAAGTTAATTGTTTGCTAATTAGGCCTCCCCGAAATGGTTTCGAAAAACATTTCTTTGAACGTTCCAGTCTCTGCTTTTTTTTTTGAATTATCGCTTTCAGCGTCTCTTCCCTCAATTGTCCTTAAAGTTTAAATTCACTTTATTGAAGTACTCCTTGCTATTTTAATGAATAACGTTTCTTTTCTTCCCTCCTAGGATATGTCTTGCGTCTTGAATCTGCCTTCGTGGATATGGCTCAGTCGTACTATACTCTAATGTCGAAGCGTATACGAACACATCGTGATCAATTGACAGCAGCTCATACAACATTGAAGATAAGACACCAATTCAAGCTGGGTTTTGTGGCTGAAATGCGTCAAGACTTCAGCACAGCATTAAAGTAAGTCTCGTAAATTTGTTATCGTATTTTTTTAATAAAATTTCTCGTTATTAATTTCAGACACTATACCCAATCGTATACAACACTGGACGAGATACGCATCAATGATGGCAATAATTTGGAAATAAAAACTGTAGCTGGATTCTTAAACTATAAGATATGCCGTTTAATGTTTAAATTAAAAGTGCCACGAGATTCAATTAATCATTTTATAAGTCACATAGACAAATATAAAAATCGTGTTGGTTTTAAGGATCTAATATTTGAACATTATGCCTGGCTGAGTACACAGTAAGTTATGAAGGAGATGTATTGAATTTTCGAGTAATTTCAATTTGTTTTTCTTTCAGACATTTTGTTTTTGCCGAGCTATTTTGTGAGGCTATTAAAAATGGACTACCCGCGTTGCAGACCCAACATCCCGGCATATATTTTCACAAAGCTGCTGAATATACACAAAAACGAAAGGAGGCATTTCTTCAAAGTACAGGTAAAAGCGAATTTGTCCATTAATTTCAAGTTGTGTTTAAAATATTTATTTATTGATTTTTATACCCTAAGCCATATGGCTAGAGAGGGTATATATCATATAATACGGCCAAAAAGTGCCTCATCGGAAAAACGGGTTTTAGACGTTAGGTCTATTTGGACCAAACCCGTTTCAGGACATTTGGATTCGATCTTGCGATGCCCATCCGTCCGTCCGTGTGTCTGTCTGGCTGGTGCGCACGATAACTCGCGAAGGGAGTATCCCATTTGATCCAAACCTGGTACATCGTAATATTATTGTCAAACTTAGATCGAATTCGGAGATGGACAATATCGGTTAATTCCTTCTGGTACCACACCCACAAAATGTCAACATTTTTAAAGAAAATAATTTACTGCACAGAAAGAGAAAGTATTATCTGATTTTGCTCCAACTTTGCATATCCTAACATTTGCATCAGTGCTAGGTCAGGTGCGAGAATGTAAAATATCCGCCCATTCCATCAAGTACCCCCCCACAAAGGGTCACAATTTTGAATAATTATAACCCTAATAAAATGTGATGTAAGAGTCCGATTGTCTTTAAATTACATACATCGCAATATTTTCAATAACCCAAGTCGTGGTGTGAAGATGATATATATCGGTCCACTCCCTCTGGTAACCCCCCCCCCCCCCACAAAGGGTCAAAATTTTGAATATTCATGAAGCTCATTCAGACTTGGCACATCTCAATATTTCCATGAACGCCAGATCTGTTATAAAGATGGTAGACATCGAACCATTCCTTCTGGTACCTCCCCTACAAAGAGTTAAAATTTTGAATAATCAGAACGATCATAAAATCCGATATAAGCATCCTGTTCTCTTCAAATTACACACATCACAATATTTTTATTAGTCTAAGGACTGGTGTGAAGATGAGATATATCTGTCCACTCCTTCTGATACCTCCCCCACAAAGGGTAAAAATTTCGAATATTCATGAAGCTCATAAAACACGAAATTAACATCCGATTCCATTCAGACTTTATTCATCTCAATATTTCCGTCAACACAATATCTCTTATAAAGATAGTAAAGATCGAACCATTTCGTCTGGTACCTCAATCCATAGGGTTCAAGATTTCAAATAATTATAACCCTAATAAAATGTGATGTAAGGGCCCGATTGTCTTTAAATTACACACATCACAATATTTTTATTAGCCCAAGGTCTGGTGTGAAGATGGAATATATCAGTCCACTTCTTCTGGTACATCCCCCACAAAGGGTCAAGATTTTGAATATTCATGAAGATCATAAAACATGAAAATAATGTCCAATGAAATTCAGACTTGGCACATCTCTATCTTTCCATCAACAAAAGTTATTTTATAAATGTGGTAGAGATCGGACCATACCTCCCCCTCAAAGGGTAAAAGTGTTAAATAACCAAAACGATCAAAAAATCCAATATAAGCATTCGGTTCTCTTCAAATTACATACAACACAATATTTTTATTAGTCCAAGATCTGGTGTGAAGATAAGATATATGGGTCCATTCCTTCTGGTACCTCCCCTACAATTGGTAAAAAATTGTAGATTTCGCACCATTTCTTCTGGTACCTCCTCACATAGGGTTCAAGATCTCTTCAAATTTCGGAACCTCCCCCATAAAGAGTTAAGATTTTTAATAATCATAAGTCAAGGCTGGGGTATACATCTATCGGCAAAACCATCTGATACTATTTGAATTGTTTTATTTTTCAATTACACTCCCCTTAACACATATTTGTCATTACCTTAAACTCATTTTAGGCCCTTCAACCCCTACGGAGTCATCAAACAATTTTAATGGCCAAGGCAGCAATAACATAACATCTTTGTATACCGAATATTTCGGTATAAGATCATTAAAATCGGGAGAACCTTTAACGGAACAACAAATCAACACAATGATAAGGGAAAATGAGAAACTCTTTAATCATTCGGTAGAGTATTCCTAAAGGTCATTGTCTGATTCGAAATTTTAATGTCTTTCATTTTATTTTTCTAGAGTTCCATTATAAATCTCCTAAGTTTGGCAATGGCTCAATTTAAAATCTACAAATGTTTGAGATTCCGTAAAAAATTGGCAATTGATATGGCTGATGAGTACTTTAAAAGCGGTGATCATGGCAAAGCGTTAACGTAAGTTATACCCTGGGAGATTTACAAAATAAATTTAAGCAGAAAAATAAATATCCTTTACAGGTTATATTCATTAATGTTACCCGATTATCGTCAAGATAAATGGTGTTCCTTGTTTTCGGATGTCCTGCTCAAAACTATGAAATGTGCCCTGCTGTCTGCTTCCATTGGTGATTTCATATCGTGTAGTTTGGAGGCATTGTCATTCAAAATAAAATATACCCCCAATGAACGCGTCATGGTTTTGGAAAATTTATGGAAGGTTTTGCAGGTATGTAAAGCAAATTTAATTTTTGTTATTTGATATATCAATAAATAATATCAAAATATTTATAGGGTGAACCACCCATACCCCAGAATCAAAATGCTCCTGAGGTGCGAGCACGTTGGGAGGAGGCATTGAAAGGTGTTAAAAGTCCCCTGCAAATCGATATGGATAAACTGACCGATCTTATGGATATTTGTAGTACGTTTGAAAAATTGGAAATTAAAAATGATGATGTTATAAAACTAAACCTTATACTAAGGTAATAGAGATTTCTTCCTACTGATCTATGAAAATAAAATAATTTCTATTTATTTTTCTTTCTTTGCAGATTACAAACTGATGTTCCCATAAAAATACGCAACCTACAAGTGATAATAACAGATGATAGCAATAATTACAAATTACAGCCGACGCATATATCCAGATATTATGATATTGTGGATCTAAGGAAACTCAATGACCCCGCTAACAATGCTCTACAGCCCTATGAACAAAATCTAAAGCTGGAACCAACATTCTATCATAGTTTCTCGTTTACCACAGAGGCTCAACAATTTTTGGAAAATACTCAACTACGTGTGGTGCGCATTGAAATACTTGTGGGCACCGATAGCCTGTCTATGCTGCTGCATAAAAGTGCACCCTATATGAATAATGCCTTTCGCTACCACAATCGCAATCGTGATTTGGATGACAACATTATAATCAATCCAATTTGTTATATTACTCCAACGTAGGTCATCTATTCGTTTTGTTTGTTTTTTGTCCATTAAAATTACTTAATTTGTAGGAAGTGTTTGTTGTTTATTGTATATACCCTCGTAGACAACACACTCAATACAGTTATTTGTCATTGGCAATTTTTGTTGTTTTTCTATTTACTGTTGATTTTCAAATATTACCGCTATTGACGTGTTTAATGTGCTCCACATAAAAATAATATTTTTCTTTTGTTTTGTGTTTCTCTAAATTTTGTTTTCACAGATTCCATTTGGTCACGCAATGCAATCTGGGCACGGAGACAATGCTCGTGAATGAATATTATATGGCGACCATAACAATAAGCAATCCCTACAATGTTTTTGTAACAGGCATAGCTTTGAGTATAAGTGTACCGAACAATTTGAAGAATAAAGGTAAGTCAATTTTTTTTAATTAGAAGTTTAATAATAATTTATAATGGGTCGGCCAAGGTGACAAAAATCTGTTCAGGCATTGTAAAAAATTCCGCGACGGCAAAAAAAGTTGTCTATATTTGAATCTTCGTTAGAATAACATAAGCGATAGCACAAGAGATTGAAAAATGAATCAACATGTAGGACAACGTCGTCCTCCATCTATCACCTCCGATGCTAAGAACGTCAGGATCGAAAAGAAAAGAAATAAAAGAATTAAAGATTGCGGGAAAACCCAAAAATAACCCAACAATGTGACGACGCAATAATTACTAGCCGTAGTGAAATAAACGACCAAGCTTCAGAAGCATATCCTTTAATGAGTCCCTTCAATACGATTTTAATAAGAATAATCATAATTTTTCAAAGCATTCAAAGCATCAACAAAAGATAATATAAATTTCTCTTTTCGAACTTTTACCCCGAGAATGAAAAGATTGATTTCGCACTTTTTACTGAAACTTGAATCAGAAATGATACGAGAGAAATATGTAATTACGACTTATATGGAAACAAGTTCAAAGGTATTAGTCGCTTTTGTCGACAGCTGATACCGTCACCCAATATTCGATTATTTCAATATATTTTTACTTTTGTTATGATTATAAATAGTACAACGTCTATGGAGTAGGTTCCGAAGGTATGGACTAATGTTGTCCATTTCGTATGGGATCTGAATAAATGTTATTTATATCATATCAACGTGCGAGGTTGGCCTATATCAACTAGAGATATGTGATAATATTTAGAAAATGTTGAAACACCAGTACCAGGTACCGTATTATTCTATTTTCACACTTCATCTAATACAGCTAGAAATATTGGTATGTGCAGAATTATAAGAAAATCGAACGTTCATATCCAATTGTATGCAAAATCATAAAATCCGAAAATTTTCATATTCATCTCAGTTTTCTGGTTGAGAGAAATACAGGGTGATTTCTTTATATTTGGCTGGAACCACTTGTGGAGCTACAGTTAGAGCATTCCAGCATTTAAATGTGAATAAATCTTTTTTGTCTCGTACCATCGCTTGTTACCGTGGTACTGGTAGCGTAGCCCGACGTCAAGCGACATCAGTAGAAATGGTTCGAAAAGTAATGAAGCGACTTGATCGAAACCTGCGTCGCAGTGGCCGAAAAATGACTCGTGAGCTGAACATATCGCAATATTCCATTCGCCAAAAAATTGAAAAATGAGCTCGGTAAAGCCATTGAAATTCCAAAAAGTTCCAGAACTTACACTGCAACAGAAAGAAATAGACTCAAAAGAGCTTAAGAGTTGCTTCACTTGGCCGAAAGTGGTGAACTGCCGAATTTGGATTTTTCCGTCTCTGATGAGAAAATATTCGTTGTCCAGCAGTTTGTAAACAAGCAATATGATAGTGTTTACTTGCCAAAGACGTCAGCTGAAAATGTGCACCTTCTGTTGGCCACCAGAACTCAAGCGCCTGCCATGGTGATGGTGTGGGCCGCCATAACAGGTGGGCCGCTAAACATGGTCGCTCTCCTCTCGTATTAATCGACCGTGCCGAATATTATCGCGAAATTTTTTGGAGAGTGTATTATAGCTTTGGGCACGCAAACATTTTGGCCGCTGACCTTGGACATTTCAACAGGACTCAGCACGTTGGACTATTGTGTCTGGAGTATTTTGGAAAGCAAGGTTGGCACTAAAAAAATCCAAAGTGTCGATCACCTCAAGCAAGCGCTTCGCCGGGAATGAGCCAAAATACCGCAGAGCAAGATTCGGGCAGCGTATGACGGTTTCACTGGCTGTTTGAAGGCCATAATTCGTGCTAAAGGTGACCAATTCGAACAAATCTATGTGGAAGAGATACAACAAGAAATTGTCCGATCTCTACTATCTTTATAACAGATCTTGTGTTAATGGAAATATTGAGACGTCCCAAGTCTAAATGGTATCGAATATTAATTTCGCATTTTATGAGCTTCATGCATATTAAAAATGTTGAATGTTGTTTGTAATTTGAATACAATTGGACCATTACATCACATTTTATTAGGCTTTTAATTATTCAAAAATTTGACCCTTAGCGTGGGTGGTACTTGATGGAGTATACCGATTTTGTCCATTTTTGCACCTGGCCTAGCACTGATGCAAATATTACGATTTGCAAAGTTGGAGGAAAATCGGATTTTCCTTTCTCTTTCTGTGCACTAAAATATTCATTTGAAAATTTCGACCTATTGTGGGGGAGTGGACCGATATACTCATCTCAGAACTCGATTTAAGTTTTACAATAATATTACAATATACCAAGTTTGGACCAGATGGGATAAGAGACCTGTGGTCTAAAACCGACACGTTTTGGCCGTATCAAATGATATATACCCGCTCTAGCCATATGGTTGAGGGTATAAAAAAAGCAGTAATTCATATAAATATAAACCCATACTTTATGAAGCTGAAGCATCAGCAAAAGAGAGAACTAAGATCTCTTGGAATATTTTTCCCTCGACAATGAAAGATTGATACTTTTTACAGAAACTTTGATAATTTTAGCAAATTTTATGGAAAAAATGCAATATTCATATGCATCAAACGGAATCTCAAATTCTCCTTGTTTAAATTCGACAAGGATATTGGAGATTAAAATGCCAAATCCATGTCATGAGGTAATAATTAAATTTCCACAACGAGCCATAACGTGGAAACGATCAATAACTATGCGATTTCTTTATAGTTTAGGACTTTGTAAAACGGTCTTCTAACAGAAGAGGCACAATTTTGAGTTTCAATCAATTCCACCTCCTATTTCTAGAAAATAAAACAAAAATACAGATTTTTCACGAGTTTATGGCATTTTGTATAAATCTCTTAACATGGTTAATTGACGTATAAACTCCGGGATAACTCCTGCGTGCACAACCAATACCAAATGAAACAATACCACAAAGTTCTCCCCTATGCAACAAGGGTCCACCGGAATCGCCTGAACAAGAATCCCTTTGGCCCGGTATTGAGGCACACATCATGGTCGGCGAAAGCTGCAACATTCGGCGATAATTTCGTCTACACGTCGGTTTCGCTATCATACGCACATTAACCGTACGCAATTGTCTCGATGGTATCTTATTGGTTTCTTTTGTTAAACCCCAACCGGAAACGTTAACCCAATCATTGGTTCGAAGCTGATGAGAGCACAAACGAATTGTGGCAATATTACGACCAACCATTGGTCGGCGTAATTTCAAAACAGCCACATCCATTGTAAAGTTTTTCATATTGAATATTTTCGGCACGGTTATCTGCTCTACAGCTCTCTTGACTCCGACCTGAGTTAGATACGTCGCTCCGCCGTGAACTTTAAAGTCAGAGGCCCTTAGTCCTTCCATGCAATGAGCTGCAGTTACCACATAACGTCTGGCCACCAGAGAGCCTCCACAAAAGAACTGACCATTGTTGTAACGCAGCGATACAATATATTTTGTCTTGCTAATGGTGGTTGTCTTTCCACCAACAATGCGCAGCTTATCGACAGCATTGCCCTGTGCCTCCCTGTAAACAAGTAAGGCCAGAAAAATGAATATCCCCGTTAGTTGCTTCATTTCAACGAATAATGGGTGTTCATTCAGGAAAACTTATTTATAAGTTGATTTTAATGTTCGGAATTTACATTTTTGAGATTTGATGTTTGTTCAAGTGTTCAGGAACAAATGTTTTACATCGTACATATGCTGTTTTAACCTTGTGGACGCATTTTCTGACACAGTAACCCAATCGGAGGCGAATGAACACGTGTGCCGTATTAACTATTATAATTCTAATATAAACTTCAAATGTTTCCCATTTTAATGTGTTACATTGAGCATTGTTTAAAATCAATGAAATTTACATCTGTGTAACATATTTTTTAAACCTTGAACTTTGGAAATAAAGAACAAGGTCTTACAAATACAATATTATCAAGAACAAATATTTTGTGATTTATCCAGGGTTTAATTGTTTACTTCCAAGCAAATAAGTCGCTGACACATGAAATGAAAACAATGCTTTAGTTCTTTGCCAATTAACTCGTGCCTAAATTATTTTTAAAAATTTCATCGCTTCTAATAGTGAGTGAAATATTCTTAATTTTCCCATCACTGCGAGGTTCCCTTGAATCATAAATGGAAGATTGACATTGAAAATGAGAAATATTTGTCCAGATTTAGTTATAGGAGGTTTCGGTATCAACTTCCAAAGAAAAGGCTGTAATTCGAAATTTTCTGCCCTAAATTTTGTGTTAGCAAAATGTTTGTATGTGTGAAATTGGATGGTTATTTCGCTTTCTTTGAACGTTTTGTTTTTCAAAATCTATCATCTCTATATCAGATCTTGTGTTGATAAAAATATTGAGATGTACCAAGTCTCAATGGAATCGGATGTTAATTTCGCGTATTATGAGATTCATGGTTATTCAAAATGTTGACCCTTTGTGAGGGTCTTTACAGCAGACCTTGTGTTAGTAGAAGTATTTGGATGTGTAAAACTTGAAGAGAATCAGATGATTTTTTTAGATTTTAGTAATAATTGCGCTTATTCAAAACTTTGACCCTTTGTGGGAGATGTACCAGAACGAATGGTCCGTTCTCTATCCACTTTATAAGAGATCTTATGTTGATAGAAATACTGAGATGTGCCACGTATGAATGGAATCGGATGTTAATTTGACGTTTTATGAGCTTCATGGATATTAAAAATGTTGACCATTTGTGGACTGATCTCTTCCATCTTCACACCAGCCCTTGGGTTAATCAAAATATTGTGATGTATGTAATTTGAAGAAAATCGGAGTCCTATATCACATTTTATAAGAGTTATAATTATTCAAAATGTTGATCTTTTGATAATAATGCAAGTTTCACACAAATCGGATACTTCCTTCGAGAGTTATCGTGCGCACAAGCCAGCCAGACAGACAGACATCGCTAGATCGACTCCAAATGTCCTGAAACGGATTTGGTCCAAAGAGACATAGGGTCTAAAACCGTTATGAGGCACGTATTAGCTGTATCAAATGACATATACCCTCTCTAGCCATATGTCTAGACCTCCATATCTAAACCTTAGATATCAACCGAGATCTCATATCAAATTTCGGGATTCAGTCTACCCTTGCACACAGTACACGATTTTGTACCACATATTACCATTTCATACATATAGTGCACATTTCCAGAACCACCTCCATATATCAATTCCCGATATCACCAGAGAGCTCAATATCAAATTTGAGGATTCCAGCCTTATTCATTCACTCAATATCAAATTTAGTACCATTTAGTACTTTTCGTACAAACATAGAACTCATTTCCAAACCACCGCCAAATCTCAAACACAAATACCACCAGTAATCTAAATATCAAATTTCAGAATTATATCTTTATCCCTTCGCCCAATACTAAATATAGTACAATTCGACAATTTTCGGACAATTGAAGTACATATTGCCGAAACCACCTCCATATGTCCTACACATAAACAGCGAACCCCAATAGACAATTTCATCTGTTCACCCTAAACTAAAATGATCCAAATTTAGTACCATTTAGTACAGTTCGCAAACTTAGTACACATTTCCAACTTCGATTCTCATACCTGTTCACATAATACTAAATGGTACTATATTAGAACTTTTCGTAACGTTAAAGTTGCAGTTTCCAA
Organism: Musca domestica; assembly: GCF_030504385.1. Lineage (NCBI taxonomy): Eukaryota > Metazoa > Arthropoda > Insecta > Diptera > Muscidae > Musca > Musca domestica. Next base: position 7,322,795 of record NW_026712318.1, on the reverse strand, counting down.
AAAACCTTTAGTACATTATTTCTGCCCTCCATCAGTGCCTCTCATTCCAAATTTCACAATTCTAGTTCATTTCGTTTGTCCAATACTAAGTATTCCATTTTTAAGTATATTTTAGTACTTTTCGCATCCTTTTAGTACCCAGCCTTATCACACGCTTACACACCAAGACTTACCCTCGTGCAAAATTCTAACTTCAACTGTTTCGTCTGGGCGTTGATTCTCGGTCAGTCAGCACAACGAATATGTTGAGGAGCCTGTTGATGATTTTGAAATTATTTTAAAGGGGTTTCCTCACGAAGTTAATTTACAATGTTAAAATTCCGTTCTGTTCTCTGCTACTAATGTATTTATATCACCCTCATCGACTAGACGACATATGACATATGTGGAAGATTGAACCCCTATCTCGCGGAGCTTGCACGCGAGAAATATGAAAATATCCGCCACGAAATCAACGACCACACTCTTTACCACATAGTCTGCGGAGATGAGAACGCAGCTGAATGTGCAGGTCGAGGGAAATTTAATACCGACCACTCACTACCTCAAGATTCTAGGGGTCATATTCGACAGCATGTGCGACAAGTAGGAACAATGTCCCCAAGGCGCTAGACGCCACCAATTGGTGTTGCGGACAAAGAAACCTTTTTGACCTCTTATAAGGAGATAGGTCGATCTGTGGTCAGCTATGCGGCTCTAGTGTGGCCTGATAATACTAGTTCTACGCAGTGGAAGCACATCCAGTCCTGCTTGAATGCTGCCCTGCGACAGGGTGCCTCCCATGACACCAGTGGACAAGCTACATGAGGAGGCGAAAGTCCTTCCATTACGTCAGCATAATCATTTGCTTTCGTTGCAGTACCTGCTTGGGTGTTACCGTGAGAGTCATCCCAACCATGATATGGAGGATACACCTCCCCCCAGGCGTGTCAGGAAGGACATACATGATCTAGAAATGGATGTCCAGCGCTATAAGAGAGAACGTCTAGATCAAGAAGCCATCAGATTGAATGCAGTCCTCGGTGAATAAGCACCCGCCATTGCAGCTGCAGAACGTCAGCTGCCTAGACAAGCCAGGGTAATATTGGCGCAATTACGTTCAGGGTGGTGCAGCCGTCTCAATTCTCATGAGCGCAAATTGACGAAGAAACAACTGATTCACTGAATGTGGTCTCATGATCTCCATATGCCCCATACTACTGCCAATGCCACTATTGCCGTCAGAATGACAAGCTCATACAAGATATCTATAAGAAACAAGTAAAGAAGCTGTTAGTTCCGCCGGGCCGAACTTTGAATACCCTCCACCATTTGGAAACAACTTGGCAATTTTTAAAATAATAACATCCGTTGAAAATTCTGAAAAATACCGCATGTAGCCGTTATATTAGGGTCTATACGATGACGTGGACCTGCATAGACAACTTTTGTCATAAGCCATTACAATATTCAAATGCGAAACATGAAAATAACAATTCGTTGAATAATGTTGCTAAAATCATCAAAATACCGAATATCGGGAGGTACCGTTGTATGGGGGCTATACGAAGACGTGGACCTGCACAGACAATGTTCTGTCATAGGCTGTAGTTTCCATTACAAACTTCAAATACCAAATTCTAAAAAATTTCGGTAAATAATGTCGCGCTAAAATCGTCAAAATACCGAAAATAGGGAGGTACCATTATGTGGGGGCTATACAAAAACGTGGACCTACATGGCCCATTTTCCGTACCGAAAGTCCTGCAGACATAATATACCTTTGATTAAAGATTTATCAAGCTACTTTATTTCGTTCGAAAGCTAGAGTGATTTCCACAGATGGGTAGACGAACGGACATCGCTAAATCGACATAGAATTTTATGCTGATCAAGGGTATATATACTTTGTGGGGTCTAAAATGTTTATTTCGAGCTGTTGCAACGGAATGAACCCCCATTTTATGGTGGAGTGTATAAAATGCATTGCCTGTCAGTAGTACTGGTAACCATGTCGTTAGTAAGTCAGTATTTTTTCGGGCGATCCCAAACTCGAAATATTGTTGTTATTTTTATTGTATTACGATTTTTATTGTTTGCCATTTCTAAAATATTTATTAAAATTAATTTTTCTTAATTCTAAATTGAGGACACATTTAAAGTTTCATAGCTCTATCGATAAAATTACGCACGGACTTGATGCTCGTGTAGACACCGGGATACTTAGTACTGGCACAACGTAAACCCCACGAAACAATTCCGCACAATTGATTTTGAAATATGGCCGGTCCGCCCGAATCCCCATAGCACGAATCCTTGCCCTTGGCCAAGTCGCCAGCACAAAACATTGAATCCGTTATGGTTTCACGTTGACGATACGCCTCCACGCATTTACTGCGCAACACAAGGGGCACACGAACTTTACGCATTTGTTGAACTTGTGCCTTGTTATTTTCCGCCAACTGACCCCATCCATAGACATCAATATAATCTCCAAACTTCCAGTTTGCTTCACACAATGGTATCGTTTCAATATTGTCACCCTTCATGTCCGATGCCAGTTTCAATACAGCTACATCCATGTGATAGGGTTTGGGTTTGTTATAGTTTTGAGGTTTTATAATTTTGGTAACGCTGCGCCTTACACCCGGTTCGGAGAGGCGGGTAGCTCCACCCACCACCGTGACTTTGGAGGGATTAACACCGTCTATACAATGGGCGGCGGTAATGACAAATTTGGGAGACACCAAACTGCCGCCGCAGATGAACTTGCCATTTATCCGCAAATAAACCAAATATTTTGCCTTATCAATGGTGGTGGCATCACCTCCAACTATGCGAGAATTGATTTCGGCAGCTTGAACACTTGAGTTATTTTCTCGGGCATTTGGTTGTTGTAGTGGCAACAGGAGTACAGATAGAGCTATGATTGTCCATGGCAGGTGTAACTTCTTGGACATTTATAATATTTTCGTTGGAAGATGGAACATTTGATGTAGGCAATAATTTATTTTTTTTTTTTTTAGTTTTTGTAGTTAAATTCCGTGTAGTCCAGATTCCGCTGCAGTATCCGGAACATACTGCAATGTTTCGAACTTAATCAATTAATTTCAAATAAACTTCCATTTCAGAGAATTTCCTAATTTATAGAATTTGTAATGAATGAACCGTTCATTGCATGCATTTTGCTGACAAGATTTCCGATCTTTATCGAAATTTGTTTTTTTTTTATTTTAAAAAACAAAGCCCTATGACGTTGTGGCGTAGATTTTTAATAAAAAAAAAACATTTTGAAATATATGTGGTAAATTAGTATTATTATATGAGTCTCCAATTAAAATGTGGCCAAGAGAAGTTAGAAAGTTTTATTTGGTGTTTTGAAAGACATATATCTTCATTATTCTATACCCTTTTTGGGGACGTTTACTGGACTTTTACAGACACAAAAACTATTTAGTCAAATATAAAAACCTATCCACGCGGAAGTATTTTTCCACTGGAAACATTTATCTTGAGAGATCATAAAAAAGTGGGATTAAATAATTTATAAACTTGGCAACACTAATAGGTCTTTTTCGTGCCTTGAGTACCCTATTTCTTGAGCACATGGGTGCAAACCTAAAGTGCCTTTATTTCTTATAAAAATTAAGTAATTTAAATGAACAAATGTACAATATTAGCATTCGAATATACAGGGTGTGATGAAAAAACTGCAACCAGCTTCAGACTGCTGTCATTTTTATGCCACTCGTCCGACAGCTGTTAAAATTATTCCAGTGACAGTTCATTATATTGTTTACAAGCGTACAAAAGCAATTTGTTGAGAATTTTCCAGTATGATTTCTTTATATTTGGCTGGAAAACCACAAGTGGCTATCCTTAGGGCACTCTAGCGTTTAAATGTGAATAAATCTTTGATGTGTCTCCTACCATCGGCCGCCATAACAGTCGATGGTTGGAAGTGGACAGAAGAAAACAGCAACATAAGCAGAAATGGTTGGAAAAGTAAAGAAGCGACTTGATCGAAACCCGCGTCGCATTGGACGAAAAATGGCTTGTGAGCTGAACATATCGCAATATTCCATTCGGCAAATATTAAAAAATGAGCTCGGGATAAAGCCATTGAAATTCCAAAAAGTGCAAGAACTTACACCGCAACGAAAAGAAGAAAGAGTTGCTTCGCTTGGCCGAAAGTGGTGAACTGTCGAAGTTGGTCGCGTCGCAGTGGCTGAAAAATGGCTCGTGAGCTGAACATATCGCAATACTCCATTCGGCAAATATTGCAAAATGAGCTCGGGATAAAGCCATTGAAATTCCAAAAAGTGCTAGAACTTACACCGCAACAAAAAGAAAAAAGAGTTGCTTAGCTTGGCCGAAAGTGGTGAACTGTCGAAGTTGGTCGCGTCGCAGTGGCTGAAAAATGGCTCGTGAGCTGAATATATCGCAATATTCCATTCGGCAAATATTGAAAAATGAGCTCGGCATAAAGCCATTGAGATTCCAAAAAGTGCAAGAACTTACACCGCAACAAAAAGAAAAAAGAGTTGCTTCGCTTGGCCGAAAGAGATGAACTGCCGAAGTTGGTTTTCTCCAATGAGAAAACATTCGTTTCCAGCAGTTTGTAAACAAACAAAATGATCGTGTTTACTTGTCAAAGAGGTCAACTGAAAATATGCACCTTCGGTTGGCCACCAGAACTCAAGCGCCGGCCGTGGTGATGGTGTAGGCCGCCATAACAGCCGATGGTCGCCCTCCGCTCGAATTAATTGACCCTGGTATCAGAATAAATGCCGTATATTATCACGAAAATATTCTGGATGGTGTATTAAAGCCTTGGGCGTGCAAACATTTTGGACATTCCGCAGACCTTGGACATTCCAAAAGGACTCAGCACGGGCCACCCAAGAATGGTTACAAAATGAGGTTCCTCGCTTCATTTCCAGCACACAATGGCCACCAAAATCTCCCGACACCAATCCGTTGGACTATTGTGTCTAAAGTATTTTGGAAAGCAAGGTTGGCACTAAAAAATACCAAAGTGTCGATCACCTCAAGCAAGCGATTCACCGGGAGTGGTCCAAAATACCGCAGAGCAACATTCGGGCAGCATGTGACGGTTTCATTGGCCGTTTGAAGGCCATAGTTCGTACCAAAGGTGACCAATTCCAACAAATCTAATTTGATGCTATTTCCGACATTTTTCGCTTCTATTCAAAAAAATAAAAAAGTAAAAATTGTGGCGTTTGACTTTGTTGTAGATTTTTGTATCTCACCCCGTATATGAGAGCTATAGCTATGTCTGAACAAATTTGATGTAATTGCCTCTGGATTGTATTCGGTGGGATGTACCAAAATTCAGGTCATTTGGACTTATATTGGCCATTTGGTGAACAATTAACCCGAAATCGGTTGAAGATATATGCTATATCTACATCTGATCCGATTATCACCAATTTCAATAGGGTTCGTTCTTGGGCCAAACAAATATTGTTTGGAAAATTTCATCTCAATCGGATAATAAATGCGACCTGCATTCATTTTTTCATTTTTAGTATATTTTAGTACTTTTCGTGTACTTTTAGTAAAAATTTCCAAAAACTCAGTCCTATCACATGCCTACGCGCCAAGACTGACCATGGTGCAAAATTGTAAAATTGTAGCTTATGCCGTTTCGTCTGGGCGTTGATTCTTAGTCAGTTTTCTACTATATACGAGTATATAGAAGATTAAAAATTTTGTTTAAAATATTGTTTTTTTTTTTAATAATTAATCCTTTTTTGAATTTTCAAAAAGAAAATACAAATTTGAGAGCCTTCATGATACCTACATTTTCTCCCTCGGATCTAATTTCCGAGAGCAACTTCTGAGTAGGATACAAAAAAGAGAAGAAAAAAAAAACATTTCACAAAACAAAACTAAGCTTGACATGTTTTTAATAATTTTCTACAACATTTTCAATGAATCTCTTAACGGCATTGATATTGGTATAAACTCCAGGATAGATGTTACTGGCACATTCTCGACCCCAAGATACCACACCGCATAGTCGATTGTCATAGATTGCTGGTCCGCCAGAATCGCCATAACATGCATCTCTGTACCGCAAATCTCCAGCACAAAACATTGATGGCGTTATTCGCATAAAATATTTAAATGCCTGCCTACACTGCTTCTGTTCTATAAATGGGACCTGGACCATCCGCAAACGATTTGAGGAATCCTTATAACGGGTTCTACCCCAACCATAAACGTTAAGCTGAGGAAAGCTTTTGCTGTTACAAAGTTGAATCGTTGAAATATTTTCACCGCGCATATTAGATGTAAGCACCAGTACTGCCAGATCTTTATTCAATGCGGGCCGGTTGTAATCCTTGGGTATAAATACCTTTCGAACATATCTCTTGATTCTTTGTTCACTCAGCAATGTTGATCCGCCCATAACGGTTAGGGTAATTGGCCAGCGACCAGCAACGCAATGAGCAGCAGTTACCACATGGCGGGGACTCACTAAACTGCCAACACATTTGTAGGTGCCAAACACCCGAATACTCACAACGAAATTAGCTTCCGCAATGGGAATGCCGTTTATTATGCGCGGGAGTGAATTTGAATTCCTCCGATATCCATCCGGGTCATATGATGCAAAAACTATGAGTGCCAAAATGAATAGAATTAATAGTTTAATCATAGCTCGCACCAGGTAAGGTGTAACTCGAAACAGTTTGTAAGATTAGTCAGTTGTTATATATATTCGAAAACCCAAACATTCCAAGCCAATGAAATGTGCCGGCAATAAATCTTTTACAAGGGAAATATTGCAAAAATCTTTAGTAGTTAATATTTTTCTATTAAAATTATAATTGAAAAATTTGTAATAGAAAAAAGTAGTCTTTAGAAAATTTTTCGGATTTTAAATTAAAATAAGTAAAACAAATCTAATGTCGAACGAGATCAACCAAAGTATCCAAAATTATAGACTTTATCCCTTGGCTAAAACCTAGTTTCTTGCAAAAGTCGGTATTTAATGGTCTCTTCCAGAACTTCAAGAATGTAAAAGTTTTTACTACGATAACGATAACAAGTTAAAAAACAGTAAGTTCGGCCGGGCCGAACTTTGAATACCCTCCACCATTTGGAATGAATTTGGAAAATTTTTAAAAAATTAAATTCTTAAAAATTTCTTTTTTAATTTTAAAAATACCGAATATAGCCGTTTTATTGGGATCTATACGACGTGGGCCTACAAAGGCATTGTTTATCATAAGCCATATTCAAATTCAAAAACTTAAAATATACGGTGAATAATGTAGCTAAAATCATCAAAATATCGTATATAGAGAGGTACAGTTATATGGGGGCTATACGAAGACGTGGACCTACACAGACAATTTTCTGTCATAGGCTGTAGTATCCATTACGAACATCAAATACCAAAATTAAAACAATTCCAGTAAATAATGTCGCTAAAATCATCAAAATATCGCATATCGGGAGGTACCGTTATATGGGGGCTATACGAAGACGTGGACCTACATGTCCCATTTTCAATACCAAAAGTCCTGCAGACATAATACACATACTTTATGGGGTCTAAAATGTTACAAACAGAATGACAAACTTGATATACCCTCCATACTATGGTGTAGGGTATAAAAAAGAACAAGTTAAATATAATCAGTCCGTATTGCATTACGAAATTATTGACCCTTCATAGGAGGTGTTCCGAATAAATGGGCCAATATTATAATTATTGAAAATTGTTATCCTTTGTAGGAGATATACCAGAAGGGGTGGACAGATATCTATAACATTTATAAAATATCTTGTATGGCACGAGATATTTAAATGTGCGAAATTTGAAGAGAATCTGATGCTTAATTCGAGTTTTGTAAAATTTATAATTATTCAAAATTTTGACCTATTTTGGAGTATAAAGGAGTGGTCCGATTTTGTTCATTTTCATAACAACTCTTTTGTTGATAGAAGTATTGGGATATACCGATGCTGATTTCGCGTTTTATGAGCTTAATTGATATTCCAAATTTTGACCCGTTGTGGGGGAGGTACTAGAAGCAGAGGTCCTTTCAATCTGTTCTTCATACCAGTTTTCGGTTAGTGGAAATATTGAAATGTGCAAAATGTGAAGATAATCGGACTCTTAGTTCACATTTAATAAGAGTCAAAATTATTCTAAATATTAGCCCTTTGTGGGGGGAGGTACCAGAAGGAAACGACCAACATCTATCATCTTCACACAAGATCTTGCTTAAGTAGAAATAATGGGGTGTGTAAAATTTTAAAAGAATCGGATGTTAATTTCGAGTTTTAATCCTCAAAATTTTGACCCGCTGTGGGGGAGGTACCAGAAGGTGTGGATCGATATAGCCCATCTTTACACAAGATCTTATGCTGGAAAAAGTATTAGAGTGTGTGTAATTTGAAGACAATCGGGTTCATATTATACATTTTATAAAAGTTATAATTATTAAAAATTTTGACCCGTTGTGGGGGAGGTACTTGATGGAGTGGACCGATATTATACATTTTCGTGCCGAACCTAGAACTGATGCAAATATTTCGATTTACAAGGTTGGGGCAAAATCGGATAGTCCTTTCTCTTTCTATGTAGAAAAACATTTTCTTTTAAAAATCCGACATTTTCTGGGGGAGGTACCAGAAGGACAATTATCCAGTAACATCAGCTGATTATGAATGGACTGTTGTTGACCGCTCTGAAAATTCAATCAATAATTTTTATTGTTCAGAAAAACCGCATTCATATTTTTATACCCTTCACCATAATATGAAGGGTATATTAAGTTTGTCATTCCGTTTGTAACATCTCGAAATATACATTTTAGAACCCACAAAGTAGATATATTTTTGATCAGCATAAAATATGTATTATGTCTGCAGGACATACCGATATTCGGTATTTTGATGATTTTAGCGACATTATGTACCGGAACTATTTCAAATTTAGTATTTGAAGTTCGTAATGGATACTACAGCCTATGCCAGAAAATTGTCTGTGCAGGCTTCTGACAAAAGTTACGTATGCAGGTCCACGTCGTCGTATAGACCCTAATATACGACTACTTTCGGTATTTTTAAGATTTTAACAGAATTTTTAATGGATTTTAATTTTTTGAAAATTAAAAAGCCCGAACGAACATACCGCTTTTTTACTTGTTTTAAATAAATTTTTCTAAATACAATTTTAAGTTTTATTTGATTTTCTTAAGCTTTGAAAATGTAACGAATACATGTTGCGCCACAGTTTCTGTCTTTGATAGATTTTACAGATTGTTGTTCGAAAAGTTTTTGCAATATTTGTACTGAATTTTCCCCAATATATGTTACTGAGCAATTTTTTGGATAAAATTTATCATACGTATTTAATATTGATAAAAAAAACTCTTGTATCAAACTCACAATTGTTTTTGGGTCGCTATGCACTTAAAAGAGATTACATTATTACTCATCGTAATTGGAGTCGACTCCTTTGTGAAAAAAACTCTGAAATTCGTATTTGTGACGTAGGCCTGTGATATCTAAAGTCACATGAACTATTACATATATTTCTGTATGAATGGTAGACTGGCGGCCAATTATCCATATTATTTTTATTATAATCGACGTTCCATGTAAATAATTTCATCGAATTTGAGGTGAAATCTAAACTCCACATCAATACTTAGTTTTAGTATTATTCGATGGCTTCCATCAATAGAATGTTCACATTACTGTACGGAATATCAATCTACATAATTTGCTGCAATGCTGCCAAGCACAGGAAATCGCCGAGTGTGCCCAGCAGTGATCCTCGTATTGTTGGAGGTGAAGAGATCACCATTGACCGAGTACCGTATTTAGTAAATTTACGTCAAAATGGACAATTTCGGTGTGGTGGCTCACTGATAACGCCCAATTGTGTTCTAACAGCTGCCCATTGTGTTTATCGCATAACTGCCAATAGTTTAACTGTAGCAGCTGGTGCTTCAAAACTTTCCGGCAACGCGCAAATACGACAAGTTCAACAAACATTTGTATCGGCATTTTATAAACCCAACACCTTGGATATGGATGTGGCCATTATGAAGTTGAGTCAACCTCTAATGGGGGCAAATATTGCAACGATACCTTTGTGTTCCCAAAAGCCCGATGATGGTGCATTTGTTCAGATATCGGGTTGGGGTTATACAAGTGAAACCAACCGCCAGCCATCGGATCAAGTTCGCTCGGCTACGGTACGTGTGGTCCCACGCGCCGAATGCTCCCAAGCCTATGAAGGACAGGCAACGCTAACAAGCAGCATGTTTTGTGCCACAATACCGGGTCAAAGGGATTCATGTTCCGGTGATTCTGGCGGTCCGGTTGTTTACAACGGCCAGGTGTGCGGCATTGTTTCATGGGGATTTGGTTGTGCACGTCCTGAATTTCCAGGTGTCTACACAAATGTGGCCAGCCTGAGAGTTAATACCTACATTCGTAGTATTGCAATGGCGAATTGTCTATAGAGTGAATAAAATGAATAAACAAGTTTACCTCAAAAATATTTGTTAAATTTATTTCGCTAAGAGTTTTCATATGATATCTTAACGAAAATGTTAACAACTGAAACTTACTCGTATAATCCATGATTTAGACTGACCTACCCTACCATATACCCCACCTTCGAGAATTTTCACCGCAAAAGTTGAGCACATTCAATTTTTACAGAATTTATTTTTATACCCTTCACCCCATGGTGGTAAGGTTATTATGGATTTGTACATTTGTTTGTAACATGGAGAAGGAAGCAAGATACACCCATAGGTTCTTTTAGGGATCTTCATAGAATCACTTTCTGAGTCGATTTATGCATGTCAGTCCGTCTCTCCGTGTATTCTTGTGAATAAACGAAGGTCGCTTTTATTATCCGATTGAGATGAAACTTTCCAAACAATATTTATTTGGCCCAAGGACGAATCCTATTAAAATTGGTGAGAATCGGTTCAAATTTAGATGTAGCTCCCTGTATATATGGGAGCTGAAAAGAGATGAAAAAACTGCAACTTTATTCAGACAGCTGCAATTTCTAAGCCACTCGTCCGACAGCTGTTAAAATTATTCCAGTGACAGCTCATTATATTGTTTACAAGCGTACAAAAACATTTTGGTGAGAATTTTCCAGAAAAAAATTATTCGCGATGGAATCCAAGCGTGATAGTGTGATTTCTTTATATTTTGCTGGAAAACCACAAGTGGCTATATAAATATTATCGCGAAAATATTCTGGAGGGTGTATTAAAGTCTTGGACACGCAAACATTTTGGCCGCAGACCTTGGACATTCCAACAGGTCTCAGCGCCATCGCACTCAGCACGCGCCATCCAAGAATGGTCACAAAATGAGGTTCCTCGCTTCATTTCCAGAATTTTATCAAGATCGACTAAGACTTGGATATAGCTCCCTTATAATATCCTTAATCCGATTTTAGGTTTACTGTGCAAATAATGGCTAATATCAGCCCAAATGGAGTGAATTTCAGGACGTACGTTTCCATTTGGCGGAACTCGGCTGAGACACATATTTTTTTAATATAATCCTTCTCGAAGTTATATCATGCACTCTATACCAATGTTATTTTGTATAAAAGATAAAAATGTCTCCGTTTAGTGAAAATCATTTTAGAATTGGATATGCCTCCCGTATATTAGTTTCCTCTGAAACCAAATTATAACTGCTCTAAAGCCAAATGTTGAGAGGTGTATTATCTACTTCAAATAATTTTTTTTGCTACAGGAGCTTTACTTAATATGCATAGCGGTGTGGGTATCATATAGTCGGCCCCGCCCAACTTTTGACTTTGCCTTACTGGTCTTTTATATTACTCTCTCTGTGAGAAATTTGAAATGTTACTAATAACAAATTTTTTCTCTGAATTATATTTTATTGTTTATTAATTTTCTTAATATAACATTTAATTAGTGTTCAAATTAGAACTCAATGATAAGAGGAATTAAAAGGAATGAAGATATAAAACAGTACTTTCTTAGTAGAAAGCAAATGTTCCTTTTTAATGCAAATGTAGTGGTGTATAACATCACTAGGTCGCCCTCGGCCCGGCCCTTTCTTGTTATCTTCCAATTCAATTCCTTTAAATGATTTGCCAATTGAAACGGTGTATTTATAGCTTTTTTTAAATTAATCCCTAAAAGTATGCTCTAATTTATTGTCATTATATTTTAAGCTCTCAGCTATGATTTCATTATCACACCGTTGTTTACAATTACGTTTGTTGAACTGTAAATAAACCTTTGTAGTAACACATGATCTCAACGGAGGTCAAACATACATAAATAAGTTTAGTAGTTTAATGCCAAATTGTAACTTTTCTCAAAACATGATCTATAAAAGAACTCTCAAATCGATTTCCGAACAGTTCATTTGATCTCTTTGCAATATGATCATCATCAGATATTTATTAGTTGTCAGTTTATCTTTAAGTTATGTACACAGTAGTCGTCGTTCGACGTCACGTACACCACGTATTATCGGCGGTCGAAGGGTCCTTGTTGAGGAAATACCCTATATGGTTAATATACGTAGTAATGGAAGTTTCCATTGTGGCGGATCTCTGATCACATCGAAATGTGTTGTTACAGCTGCTCATTGTGTGAAATATAGTAAACCCAAAGAATTGGCTGTTAGAGCCGGTGTTACGTATCTAAGGGAGCGGCGTAATCTACGAATGGTTTCGAGAATCATAAAACATCCGAAATATAATATCAAAACCATAAACTTTGATGTTGCCATATTGGTATTGAAATCACCGCTGCGTGGTAGGAACATTCGAACAATACCTTTGGCATTTAGACCACCACCAAATGGCTCCATTGTCAGGGTGTCTGGTTGGGGTTTGGAACGAGAAAATGGTTATATTTCCGAGCAACTAAAATCGGCACAACTGGGAGTTATATCACGAAGGCGATGTGCGAATTTCTACAAAGGTCTTCGCAATATTACCGATGCAATGTTTTGCGCTTTTGTACCGGGCCAGAGGGATGCTTGCCAGGGTGATTCTGGTGGTCCTGCCGTGCTCGATAACCGTTTGGTGGGCATTGTGTCATGGGGTCGTCGCTCACAATGTGCTCGACGAAAATCACCAGGAGTTTATGTTAATATAGCCCACGTTAAGCATTGGTTTGATGCTGTAATACCAAAACATTGTTATTGACAAAATAAATCGATGATAAAAAATATATATATTTTTATAAAAAAGTTTTTCATTTTTGTTATTTTATAGCAATTTATTCAAAATTGTACTGATTTTGTAATTTTAAAAATTTAATGAATGAGTGAATTTTTCTCGAGAAATCATTCTTGCAATCTTGAATAATTGAGTATAAATAATTTACAAATATGGCAACGCTAATGGGTCTTTTTCGTACCTTGTGCATCCTATTTATTGTGCAAAATGGTGCAAATTTGAAGGACTTCTTTTGAAAACTATTTAAAATGTATCTATATATAAATTAGTAGTGAAATAACTAACTGGCCGAAAGTCAACCCCCAGACGAAACGGCTGAAGCTAGAATCTTGAAATTTTGCACGAGGATTTATGTGCGTAGGCTTGTGATAAGGCTATTTGGATAAGGAAATTCGTACTAAAGGTATACAAAAATGTACTAATAATCAAAAGCATCGTATTGATTTAAAATTCTGAAATTTGGAATGAGAGTCAACGAAGGAGTGCAAGATAGATATTCCAAAGGGTTTTTGGAAATTCGAGCTTTAAGGTTACGTAAAGTTCTAAAATGGTACTAAACTTCTAAATGTACCAAAATGTACACTTGGCATTATGTAAGGTTCTAGGTTAAAAAGTATGTTTGATATATGAAGGTGGTAATGGAAATGCGTAATAGGTGTGTAAACTGTACTAAATTTAGAACAGTTTTGTTTCGGGGGAACAGATAAATATGGAATTTTGAAATTTTTAATTGGGGTCTCAGTTGCTGGTAGATTTGTGAAAAAGGGGTGGTTTTGGAAATCTGAACTACAAGTGCACGAAAAGTACTAAATAGTACTACATTTGGTAAAATTTGGTATCGGCTTGAAATCGGAAATTTGGAGGTGATTTGGGAAATGTGTACTATAATTGTACGAAAAGTACTAAATGGTACTAAATTGCGTATTGGGTGGAGGGATATAACTGGAATACTCAAATTCGATATAGAGGTCTCTGCTGTTATCTGAAATATTGTACGAAAAATACTAAACAGTACTAAGTTTGGTATTGGGTGAAGGGATAGAGATAAAATTATGAAATTTCATATTTAGATAACTGTTAGTATCCGAAGTCGAGATTAGGAGTTGGGGTTTGAAATAAGTACTATCGTTGTACAAAAAGTACTAAATGGAACTAAAGGGCTAGTTCTGGTCAAATTTGTCAAATTTAATATTAGGTTCTCTGTTAGTATCTACAATTGAGATATAAAGGTCTCTTGGAAATAGTACACATTTCCATTTTCAATTTACGAAAAGTATTAAATAGTACAAAATTTGATATTTAGTGAAATACTAGAGCTGAAATCCTAAAGTTTGATGCTGATTTTATTGTTAGTGTCCGTGGTAAAAATATGGAGATGGTTTTGTAAATGTGCCTTATTTTTGTACGAAAACCGTGAAATGTTATATTGGGATAACTTGTGGTACCTAGGATTGATGGTTTTGGATGGTTTTGCAAATAAGTACTAAAATTATACGAAAAGTACTAAATGTTACTTAATTTGGTATTGAGTACATGTATAGAGCTCGAATCGCAAAATTTAATATTAAAGTCTCTTTTGGTATCTGGTGCTGAGATTTGATGATGGTTTTGCAAATGCGTGCTATAATTGTTTGAAAAGTACTAAATTTGATATTGGGCGAAGGTATAGCGCTGAAAACCTTCAATTTGATATGGATGTTACTGTTTGTGACTGTGGTTAAGAGAAGCAGCTGGTTTTGGATTTGCGCACAATAATTGCACTAAATGGTACTACATTTGGGTAATGGGAGAATTTAAAGATGCTACTAACTTTGGATAACTTTGGTGTCTAGGTTGAAGAGATGTAGATTATTTTGGATATGCGTACTAATTGCTACTAAATTTGGTATTGGGTGGAGAAATTGAACTGAAATCCTGAAATTTGATATTGAGGTCTGATTTTGCTTCATGTATCGTAGGTTTTGCATACATACAAATTTTCACTAACACCACTAAATTGCATGTCATGCATTTTGACCGTGAACGGGGCACTTAAGAATTTGCAAACTGTCAGTGGCTAAAGTGTCAAAATTGCTCTCTCTCTCTTTTCTCGCTCTCTCTTACTCGAATTTTGGGTTAACGAGCAACGTTTTGTAATAATTTGAACAAATTATACAAATTGCACATCTATTATTGGTCTCTCTCAGAATCTGCAAGAATGTACAAATGTTACTAAGGTTTTTTAACCAAACATATAGTTAATTGGGAATTCTTTTTCCAGCTTTTACTAAAACATTTTTTATTGATTTTTTTTCAGTATTCCTTGCAACGGATGTCTCCAACAATAAACAAAAAGTCCACTCCGTAATACACATGGATATTGGAGACTTGGCTATGCAAAGTTCCAACACTGTAACATTTTATATACTAAGTCTCGTGGAGACAACTGTTACGCTACAACAAAAAATCTTCTACACCACAGATGTACTCAAGCCCAAGGTGACAACGGCCATAATTGTCAATGATATCACAACGCCGAGCAGTAGTGATGTTTCGCCAGAAAATACACCGGCTGCTGGCAACAAAACACTACCAACGGTCGCTCCAACATTACCAATGCCCCTGCTAACGCCAGTCCAGCTGGAATTCATCGATGAGAATAGTGTGCGTAAAACGCAAGATTCCGTGCTGAGTATAAAATGTGAGTCAGAATTCAAATTCCAGGGACGTTTCTATACCCTAAATCGAATGCCTTTGACAAAAATCTATCGCGGTGAAAATTTTCTCTTTCGTGCCGGACTTGAAGTTCAAAGTGATGTCGATTTGGATATTTTGGAAACCTATTTCATATGTGTAAGTGCCCAAGCCCTACATTTTGTATAGGCCATAAATAATCCGAGTTTATCTCTACCCCCCATTAAGGATCATAACCTAGTGCAATCAACGTATAGTTTTAAAAGGAAAAAGTTCACCAATACCTATCGGCGCGGTGAGAAACTAGAAGATGTTATAGTCTTACGTACCAATGACAACACCGACGAATGGTTATCTATTAGGGATTATGAACGCAGCAAAACGAATGAGCTGCATAAGTCTAACATATTTCATCGTCTAAGAAGTTCCCGGAAACACGCGAATCTGACGGATGCAACAGCAATTCCAAACGCTGCTGCCAATGCAGCATTGACCAAAAGCTTAATGGGTAAATTGGCAAACAATATGACAATAATCAATAACACTGCCTCGGCCAATGCTGCCCTCATGATGACTAGCCAAAATTCAAATATGAGCTCCTCAACCATATCGGACGATGGCAAAATGATAGCAACAACGACGACAATTGCTGGAAATGTAAATGCTACCAACAACGTGGATGAGGTGAATCAGGCGGCGCAGGCGCCCAACAAACAATCCCAAAATTCACGTTTAATTTACAACAAAACCCTTGATGCCATCCATGCGACTGGGCATCTGAGGGGATTCCTGAAGGGATCAGTATTAACAAGTACACCGCAGCAGGCACAGCAGCAACAAATACTTTTTGGTTTCTATTGTGTCAAGTGGCGACGCAGCAGTAGTAAAGAGGAAAACGAGTCGAAATTTGTTATTATGGGTTTACCGATTGTGGAACCTCCACTCAATGTCTACTGTTCCATGGAAGAGAAGATGTTCGTAAAAATGCCCATAACCTTTAAAGTGGTATTGAAAAATCCAACATCGAAAGTTATTCATCTGATAGCGTCATTAAGCATAAGTCTGTCGGATAATTTCATATGCTCCGGCCATAAACAGGTATGTAAATTTCGATCAAATTGAAAATTCTCTCGAGTCTGTCTAAAATCGTATTCACTCGGTCGACGTTTTTCACCACGAATTTAAAAAAAAACTTTAATATGAATATTAGTTCTAATGGACACGTTTAAAAATTGGTGGAAGGGAAAGTGAGTTTTTAGGAGAGAGAGAGAGAGAGAGAGAGAGGATGAGCTCATCTCAATTAATTCACTTCTTTTGGGTAAAAGTCAAATTTCTTTTCCATAAACTTTCCCCTCTATTGGCAGACCTTGTCTGTCCATTTCAAAACAAACTCGATATCTCAACCTAAGATACCAACAGTGACCTGAATACCAAATTTCAGCAATGTAGTTTCCCCCATTACAAAATTTAGTACAATTATAGAATGCATTTCCAAAACCATATCCATATCTTAACCGCATTTTTAAAACAAACTCCATATCTTAACCTCAGATACCAACAGTGACCTTAATATCAAATTTCAGAATTTGAGATCTGTGATTTCCTCCATTAGAAAATTTAGTACAATTATAGCACGCATTCCCAAAACCACCGCCATATCTTAACCTCAGGCTCCAACAGTGACATCTATATCAAATTTTAGGGTTTCAGTTATATTCCGTCACACAACATCAAATTTAGTACTCCTTAGTACTTTTCGTACAATTGTAGTACACATTTCCAAAACTACCTTCATATACCAATTCCAGATACCAACAGAGACCTCAATATCAAATTTGAGCACTATCCTCCACCCAATACCAAATTTAGTACCATTTAGTATTTTTTGTATTAATGTAGTGCACATTCTAAAACTTCCTTCATATCTTAACCATACACACCAACAGTGATATATATATATATATATATATATATATATATATATATATAAAATTTTAGAATTTGTATCACCTACTACCAAATATAGTATCATTTAGAACTTTATGTACAATTATAGTAAGTCACTTTCATAAACAGCGAGCTCAATACCACATTTCAGATTTCAAACACTATACAGGGTGGGATGAAAAAACTGCAACCAACTTCAGACTGCAGACATTTCTAACCACTCGTCGGACAGCTATTAAATTATACCTGTGACAGCTCATATTGTTTACAAGCGTACAAAAGCATTTTGGTGAGAATTTTCCAGAAAAAAGGTTTTATCATTATGGTATGCAAGCGTGATAGTGTGATTTCTTTATATTTGACTGGAAAATCACAAGTGTCTATCGCTAGAGCACTCCGGCATTTCAATGTGAATAAATCTTTTGTGTCTCGTACCATCGCTCGTTACCGTGATACTGGTAGCGTAGCTCGACGTTAAGGAAGTACACGGAACCATCAGCAGAAATAGTTCGATAAGTAAAGAAGCGACTTGACCGGGTAAAGCCATTGAAATTCCAAAAAGTGCAAGAACTTACACCGCAAGGGAAAGAAAATAGACTCAAAAAAACTAAAGAGTTGCTTCGCTTGGCCGAAAGTGGTGAACTGCCGAATTTGGTTTTCTCTGATTAGAAAACATTCGTTGTCCAGCAGTTTGTAAACAAACAAAATGATCGTGTTTACTTGCCAAAGAGGTCAGCTGAAAATGTGCACCTTCGGTTGGCCACCAGAACTCAAGCGCCGGCCATGGTGATGGTGTGGGCCGCCATAACAGCCGATGGTCGCTCTCCGCTCGTATTAATCGACAGTGGCGTCAGAATTAATGCCGAATATTATCGCGAAAATAGTCTGGAGGGTGTTTTAAAACTTTGGACATTCCAACAGGACTCAGCACCATCGCACTCAGCACGCGCCATGGATGGTTACAAAATGAGGTTTCTCGCTTCATTTTCAGCGCACATTGGCCACCAAAATCTCCGGATACCAATCCGTTGGACTATTGTGTCTTGAGTATTTTGGAAAGCAAGGTTTGCACTAAAAAATGCCAAAGTGTCGATCACCTCAAGCAAGCGCTTCGACGGAAATGGGCCAAAATACATACATACAACATTCGGGCAGCGCGTGAAGGTTTCATTGGCCGTTTGAAGGCCATAATTCGTGCCAAAGGTGACCAATTCGAACAAATCTAAACTTATTCTAAAATTTGATGCTTTTTCCGAAATTTTTGTTTTCATTCAATAAAATTAAAAAATTATGGCGTTTGAGTTTGTTGCAGTTTTTTTTTTATCTCACCCTGTATATGTATTGTGGGGTCTAAAATGTATATTTCGAGGTGTTACAAACTTAATATACCCTCCATACTATGGTGGAGGGTATAAAAATAGAAAAATAAACAAAAAAAATTGTGACGAACGATAGGTTTGTCTGGTAACTTTTCCTACGGGAATTGTATAGCAAGTTCTTTCTGAGAGAGATAAATAGTTCTCGGGTCATGAGTTTTATTCTCTTACTGAAAAAACAAACAGACACAACCCTGTAAAATATCTGCAGGCAATCAATTTATCAAAACGAAACCATTTGCCAGCCATAAAAAGAAACAAAACTTACAAAACTTTGTGTATTAATAGAGAATAAAAATGAGCCAAAAAGTGGGAAAGGTTCTTATATACTCGACCCTGTTCGATTATTGTCATTTTTATTTATTTTCCGAACTATTTGTGCTATTTTCAAAATCATCCACTTCTTCTCAATGAAAGAGACATGGAACACTTAAAAATGGTAGCCTTCCTCATCAGATTGTTCATTATATATTAATAAATATTAATATTGTTATTATTATATTTATAATTACTATTATTATTATTATTTTTTCGCAGCTGGATATTTCAATTTTTGCCTTCGGTGAAAAAGAACTTGTCTACAATCTGTATCCTTTGCAAGTTGGCTGGCAAAATTTACCTGAACTTACTTTAGTCTATAATACGCAGGCTGATCCAACAAAGGATGAGGCGCAAAATAATTTACTCAGTGAACTGGTACAACGATCTATACTGAAGAAAGTATTCGTTTTGGTAAGTCCTTAATACCACCCCTTAAAGCCATGCCCTTTTATTTACAATAGCCAATTTTCATTCTTTCACCTTAGCCACCACTTAAGCAGCAAATAAGCAAATGAGATGTTTTCCATCAAAGGAAAAGACGAGAATTCCTGAAAGTTGTATACTAAGCTAAAAAAACACACACACACACCCATTCTTCGTGCAGAAGAATTATTTTGTAGAAACTACAGATTGTGTAATCTTTATTTATTATTATTATTTTTTTTAATATTTTAACCTAATTTAAAGTTGAACTTACTTTCTTAACTCACAAACTTTAAATTTAGCATAGGTATTTTGTGTTTTTTAATTAGAAAATCTAAATAATATAAAAATTAATAAATATAATATTGTTTGTTTAATGAGTAGAAAGTTATGAAAAAAGAAAATATTAGTCATTAAAGGTCAACAAAATATATACATATATTAATAATGAGTGTTTTGTTGCGTTCCATGGGGGGTTAAAAGCTGTTGTTTGACAGTGTTGGGTATAAAAAAAATATAAAAAATTGTTCAATTTTACCAGGTTGGAAATAGTTCGCTGACATTGCTTGGGCCGGCTAGGGAAAGAGAGCGACGAAACGATTTCTATATTTACACTATGTGACACGAATATTAATAACTAAATTCTGACACAACAACATGACAGAAGATCAAAAAATGGAAGGTGCGTTTCTCACCATTTTTACTAACTCACCAACTTTTACTGCTTTGACAAAGTCATAGCTTCAAGAACCCTTCTTAAAAAGTTGTGTATTAAGATCCTAGGTATATTTTCGTCGTTAGTAATTTGTGAAACATGTTGACGGTTTCGTATCTATAGATTAAAACCCGATCAAAATGTGGGTAACCTTCTATTGCGATCATGGTTAACCATGCCATGATTATAGTTAATAGAAATTATGGACATTTAGTCTTTGTTGTTGTGGCAGTGGTACTTGTATGTGTGTTGCTTCTGCTAATCTGGTTCAAGCTCCGTGATCTTCTGGAGTGAGTTGGGTAGGTTTGTGTCTAGGCAGCTGGCGTTCTTCAGCTGCAATATATCGAGGGTGGACTCTGACGACGGCATTCATTATATAACTGCTAATATCATCCGCGACTCAGACCTGCCTGATATGCATCTTGGTCTAGAGGTTCTTGTTTATATTGTTGGACCTCCCTCTCTAGATCGTGTATGTCCTTCCTGACACGTCTGGGTGGGGGAATAGTATCCACAATATGATGGTTGGGATGACTCTCGCGGTAACACCCAAGCAGGTACTGCAACGAAAGCGTATGATTATGCTGACGTAAAGGAAGGACTTTCGCCTCCTCGTGTAGATGGATGGACATTTAGTTGGAGGGATCTGAAGGGGGTATAATTCTTAAGAAACTCCAGCACGTTATCCACATGTTGTAATGTAGAAGCCATCAACCACTTTCGGGAGAACAAAACTCAGTTCCAAAAGAAATGAAACTTGTTCTTTCACACAGCAAAATGCGGCAATATAGAGGCATCTCTTTGCTCCGCTTGAAAAGGACACGTTTCACTGACACGTTATATCATAATCGATAAGTAGTCCCTTAGCCATTTGTGACTGGGTTTCATAATATTGAGACAACCTCTAAAAATTTCCCCCCAACATTGCCTGTTATATGCTATCAGACCCAAGGGACCTGAAGGGTTAAATGTTTTGATCGACAATATAAGTTTGGGATAACTTATCATCCTTCTTATGCGCCTCTCATTCTTCTCTGTTTGGTGTGGGGTAGATGCTAGTGATTGCTCTCTACCATCTCGCTATACATTGCCTATAGGTTTCGAGTCCTTAAACAGTATTATACGAAATCAGGTAGAATTCAGCGACACCTCAATTTTGCAAATACATTCTATTCTCCTTATGTCTCGAACGCCCCTATCCTTGCTCCGTCTGTTTTGTTCCATATCCGCAGAAATTTGGCGCGAATTATCTGTTATTGTCTAGAAACACTATCGTTTATCAAGTCCAGTGTCAGAGCATTGTCACCTGCGAAATCTCCTGTCAGTTCCGTCCTATTTGCTGTAGCAGAGGATTTTGATCCGTTTCCCGAGACAGATCTAAGGGACATATGAGTAGGAATAGCGTCCACGTCATCCTCAGTCAAACAAAATCAGTCCAATCAAGAATATCCGCGCGCCATTCTATTTCCAAGGAAAGCATTAATTTTGAGAGATACTATTTCTTATTTACTTCCAAATTTGAAATGCATTTGTTAAGCCAAATAAAATTCATAATTAATATTAAATTATATATATGTTTGGATATTGTCAAGTCTGTGGAGCAGCAAAAAAATTTAAAGGTACGATCCTGAACGTCCAATTTCACCAATGTTGTTGACAAGGTTTTTGCTGAAAATATTTCAATTTCTTTAAAAAAACCGTCGTGAGATTTTTCTGAAGGAAAATACAATCTTGGGAGAATTTGTGATACTTTTTTTCCCTCGGAATTTTTTCCGGGAAGATTTGTTTTATGATAGAAAAAAAAGAGAATAGAGAGAAATACCTCATGAAATTGTGCTATTTTAGGGATGCCGAAACATCATTCTAAGAAGTATAGGCACTGGGACATTTAAGCCAAGACTTGTTGTCTGTTTTTTTTTTAATTTGCAATTACCCAATATAAGGGCTTTCAACTATAAAAATGTTAGGTGTAGAGTAATACACGAAGGGATTCTACATTCGTAATAATTGTCCGACAACTTCACCAGATATTTGCATCTGTTTAGTCCTTTCCATGTTAACTCCCACTCCGCGTCGACTCACCATCTTAAACCTTGTTAAAGAATACACAGTTCGTTCATTTTTCAATTTATTAACATACATATGAAGACAATAACGTTTTCACTATAAGAAAACTAGATGCCTTTCCTTTTATTTTCTGGGAAAGTAAGCTCATCTAAGTTAATAAATAAATAGCAGAGAAATATGCATTTATAGCAAGCATATATAATTTTTAAATTTTGAAAAATAAAAAACACTAAATTATGCAATGTTTTAAACAAATTTGGGGGGGGGGAGGGGTACAACAAAGTGCAGGAATCGATAATAATACTTTATTTGCGTAATAATATTCCAAATTATCATTTATTGCTTGAAGTAAATTTAAAAACACCCTTGCGCTGGCTACGATTTTCACCCTGGAAATAGAAGAAAAAACGTATTATAAAACCAATACAATTTTTCATTTTCATATCCCACTCACCGCCAAACGATTGCCAAATAACATAACAGCCTTATCTTCTTCGGGTGGTGAAGAAAATTCACTTTGATTTGTCGTAGGCGGTCTTCGGTGTATTTGCAGTTTTTGCTTTATCGCCTGCGAGACAATAACTTTACGACTAACCGATTTCATGGCCATCAATAGATCCAACCATGTCCATGTTACATTATGATATTCCAGTGTGGGTATAACCAAAGAGAAATCGGTAATATCTTCTAGATTTTTCTCTTTGTTTCCCTTGTAGCTGACGCGCACCGGTACCTCGGGTATTTTGATATAAATAAACAATTTGTTTTTCTCAGCTCGCTCCTTCATCTTTTCCACATCGTCTTTTTCAATTTTCACATAAAACTCAGAATCTTTAGAGGATTTTTTCGACTTGCCTTGTTTTTTCGAAGATTTGGCCTGGACATTTGACGATGATGAGGAGCCGGAGGAGTTTTCTTCTAAATCATCTACAGCATCGGTTTCAGAAGCATCTCGATCGGGAAAGCAGAACTTTAACATTGTTGAATAGAATTTCTTCGTAATGGCTATGGTTATGGGGGCAACATTAATTTCAAAATGTTCCTTGACAGATATACCGCCCACCGGTGGCTTTTCACGACAGAATACACGCAGCACACGTTTATGAGTATCAACCGGCATGTCCTTTTGTATTTCGGTGGGCACCAAAACTTCTCGATAGATTTCCCGTGGTATTAGGTTATTCATGCGTATATTACCCAATTCGAGAAGATGTTCCACCGAATCATCACTTTTCGATTTTTTAGTGTATAAGAAACCACTTAGCACCAAATCTGCAATACCAATTTGACCATCAGTTTCGGTTAGACGCCACTGGGCCCTTTTAAAGCATATTTCATTGGCCCTGACAATATTAACCGTTTTGTCCGAGCGTACATTGGATATTTTGCTCAGTTGTGAAAGTTGAGTTTCCTTATAGCACAACAGCATACTATCCAATTCCTCACTCAATGTGTTTAGCTCCTCCTTGCTGTCACGGATGAGTCTTTGCACACGTTCGTATTCTAGTTTCCATTCCTCAGTGTCACTTTCATCGGCCCGCTGACTTATGAAATGTATATCCTTTTCCAGCGAACGTATCTTCATTAAAAGGCTACGTATGAGTGTTTGCTTCTGTTGTATGGGCCGCTTTTGATCTTCGGTGGAATGTAATTGCAATTGAAAACGCATGCGAGCCAACTTTTCTAAAGCCTGCTTTCTTTGCGGTTCAACGTAGAGTAGCAAATTGTTGACAATATCCAATATCATGGCATATTGCAGGGAGTTCGTGCAAACATCCAAATCGTGATGCATCAGAGTGAAAGCATCCATGGGATCGTCTTGTCTCTCCCAGGGGGATAATGTTTCCTCCGATGGTGGTGGAGGCATATCAGTTATGGCATTTGGATCCACAGTATCACCATAGCTGACATAGAAAAACTCACATTTACATCTAGAGACAATGCGTTGCAATTGGATCGGTTGACTTCCACCGGAATTTTCACTCGATGAAGCACCCACTGTTTCACTAACCACACCACCAACACTACGTCCACTTCCAACCAAATGGGGAATATCAGGCAAATCGTTTATGACGGCATCACCCTTGTCCTGAATATTATCAACTGTCAGCCACATGATTTCTTTTTCTAAAAGAGAATCATGTTCGCCGGCACTAACTGTGGCATAGTACTGCATGCATTCCAGCAAGCCCTTCCATGTGGTTTTTGATACCAATGAGCGATCACGCCAAACGGGACGATGTACTCGCTGTAGTATTTCCGCTTTAGCAGCACTAATAATAACATAACCCGATGTCTCGGAACCTTTTAGTAATACCTGAGAGTTTACCAACGATATCGACCAGTTCTCGTGAATGACATCGTGTGCAGAACATGCCTGCAGTCCCTGCAATTGCAGTTCTCGGGATTGCGAAGTTTGATCATCGCTATACACATTGAATTTGTGGTCTGCTTCGGCGATAAGTTGCTGCAACATTGCCGTTGCATGGCTTGCCGGTTGTGGTTTGTTGATTGTGGTATTTGTTGTTGTAACTGAAAATAATAGGTTAAAATGTTACGATATTGTGTACTGCGGTCTTATATCTTCTATAAAGCACTTACTTGGTAAAACTTCTGCTGACGAACCGGACAAGGTGCTGTCGCTGCGTTTGTTCTTCATGAGAGTAGAATTTCCCTCCTTCCTATAACTCTTGACGGCTTCCGTGGAGAGGTTATTTTTAAGCTTTTGAGATTTCATAAATGAATCGAACAAAGCAAAGGCCACATCACGATTGTTTTTCGTCCAAGCTCCCTTCAGATCATATACCACCAATTTGTGTGTTGGTGTACTCGATTTGGTTTTTGTCGACTCTTCATCATTGCTCGATTGTATAAGAGCCTCACGACCATAGGAGACACGTCCAACGCTGAGAAAATAGAAACGCACCGTAATACATTTGTCGGCATTGGTTATGTTCTCTGAGGAGCTATCAAATTTCTCAGGTTCAATACTCTTCAGCCAGATCTCGGCATCATTCAATTCACAATTCATGTACACCGTGGACCAATCGGCTCGTGGACGATGTATTAAGCCATCGTCTATGGGCGACAGAGATAAAAGGTATTCGGAACTAAACGATACACGACCACCATTCAATTGAAAACCTTTGTGGCGGGCATGAGACATCCAATAAAGTACTTGGAAACGATGTAAACTCATTTGTAAATTTGCCTTTTTGTAATGGCGACTAAGTTGCTTCTTGCGCGGCCGTACATTATCAAAGACCGGACCACGACGAGTTGGTCGGGTTACTCCCGAAAGTATGAGTTTTAAACTCTCAAACCATCTCAGTGTACTTCCATATAACACCAAACTGGGTATGTCATATTCTATCTCAACACCAGGCTTTGGTTTTGTCTCAAACGATATCCATATATTCAGACTTATCGAACGAAAAGCCCTGAAGGAGTCATGTACTTGATTACTCGAATATTCGGGCAATTTGTCAGGAGCACAAGGCATAACAGCATGATGATCATTGGGATTGGCCAAACAAATCCAATTCAATTTAAAGGTCAGCTTCAAATGTGGAAAATGCAGCAGCCGGCAATCGTCATAACGTGAAGCAGTTCTCACTGTTACATTTAATTCACCTCGGAACATTATTTTGGCATTTGTCCAAACGATGCCGGCATTATTCCATGTTAGTTCCATTTCCTCCGTGGTATTGTATGGATCCAACGAGGCATGCAGTAGAACAGTGAATTGTTTAACAATCATTGTCAAACGTCCATGGAAGAGTAAACGCATTTTATCCCAAAATGGCAGCGGCGGACTGGGGTCTTTGGAAGGTGCAGATATTTTCTCAAAGCTCAAATTACACTGGGCCATTACAGGCTCCCAACATGGGCCAAAGGCATAACTACAAAATTCCAAATCACAATTGAAGTCGTGATAGAATTTCAAGGCGGTCATGCTGCGTTGCACCACATCTGTTCCGAACGGCTCACCAACATCGATGTAGACATCACGTTTAGCCCGCTTCGAGGCAGCCTGTTCGGCACCACACAGAGTACCAAATAAGCTCATTGTTTTCACATAAAACATGGGCTGGGGAAAATCTCTTAACATAAACTTCCATTCTGAACAGCTCACATGTACATTACGACACCAAAGCGTTGTAAATTCAAGACCCTCCTCGGGCCAAGGACTTTCTGAATCAATTTCACGCATAATTCGTGTTACATTATCGGTTCCATGAATCGATGGATCAGCCATAGCCATAATCTCTACATCATTCATAATCCATGCCAACAGACGTGTACGCACCGGTCCACTTTCCCTTATCTTCTTCGATCGTTGAATATAGATTTCGGAATTTTTCTTCACCAATGTTGCATGCAGGCTCTCAATAGTTCCAGCCGGCACCAACAGGGTTTTCGAACAGATCTCTGCAATTTTCTTATCAAATAATGTTTTACGTTTAAGGCCCTCAAGGTATTCATCAACTAATAGAACATAGTTATCGCGAAGTTTGACTTCAAAAGGATCATCACTGATTTCCAATAAGAATTCTTTTATCTAAAAAAGAAATTATTACCAATTAGATAAACATGTATAAAATGTGAAACAAAAAATAGAAAAGAATAGAGAATCAACAATGATAACCTTGGCAGGATTCCACAATTCATTGTAAAGTATACTTTTGCTAAGTCGTCTTTTTATACATTGAATTTCAAACAAAAATTAAAAAGTATTTTGGTATTGTTTATTTTGCATGCTTATCGGAACATAATATTTACTTTCTTAACAAAACAAGTGACCTTGTGGAATTTAGCCTTACATTTTTAATTGACTCCCATTTAAGATTAAGTAGAGATTTATTAATTTAATAGTAATTACCTGTATCACCATGTCGCTAGGAAGTGGTGAACTGGCCGTAAAAGGTTTCTTTTTATAATTATGAACCAGTTTCAACCATTTAAAATGGGAAATAAATTGATTATTTACAGCATCATAAAAGTCATGGTCATATGGGAATATAGCCTGAAAAGAAATAAGAAATATTTTAGATAATTCGTAAATTTCATTGCAATAATAATAGTACAGCAACTCACCTTGAAACTCCCAATTGTTGTAACCCAAACTTTATTTGTTGGCAAAACAAAACCCTCACAGTTCAAACGTTCTTGTGTTAGCATTTCCAATTTCGCCAACGAATGTATATCGACATCTTTCACCGTAAATATATGTTCATCATCAATTTTAATGAATATATTTTCAGCTGATATAAAATTGCCTTCTTTGCGACTAAAGAATAGATTTTCCACAAACCATTGCATGGAGTGACGATCAGATAATTTGATTTCGAAAATGGTACTTCGTTCAGCTGACAGTTCGATAATCAATTCCTTGGAAGGACTATCCATTGTGGGTTGATTAGATGGGGTGAATGTTGGGGATTTGGCCTTTGCCGGCAAGGCCAGGGAAGCCTTTAAATCCTGCATATCCCGGGCCAGGGTGAGAATATGCATGTGTAAATTGGAATTCCAAATAGCTTCAATGCTGCCCGGAATATATACCGATAGCTTTGGTCTCTTCTGTTCTGGTGTCTCATACTCCAAACGTATTAGCTTACAATTTGCAAATATATCAGTGAAATCGGTAAGACACAGCGACGAAGCTGTCATGGAACGCATTATTGCCATTTGGAATTCTTCCAGTTTTAGGTGGGTTAACTGATGAGTTCGTGCCAAGGCAATTTCGGAAAAGCTTAACAGTAAACAAGCTTTGTGATGATTTATAAAATATGCTGTAATATCTTTTATTTTTGCTGAAATCAATAAAGCATTGGAGGCGTTTTGTTGTTGCTTTGCATTTGATTTAGTTTTTACATTTCCTTCGGCTTTGAGACCACCATATTGTTTAATGCAACAAACTGTTTTTATGACAAATGTTGCCAATGTCATGCTGTACTCTGTCCTCAGTGTGTGTATTGATACTTCCAATTTGGTGGCATTGGAATAAGAACTTAGTTTTACTAAACTAACACCTATGAAGAATGGTGAACCCGGAGAATGTGACTTCTTCAAATTGTTGGTATCATTTATGGAATTTCCCAGGGACCACCACAGCGATTCTATCATTAGTTCTACGCTCCAATGACGCTGATTAAACAACATATTGAATATTTTGGTTTTATAAAAGGAACTTCTTTTCTCGTCGGTTTGTTCCAGCACCAAACGTGTATGACTGACACTCATGCCGGCATGTTCGTCATCATCCAGCTTCATTAACATTGAAACATTCCACAGTTCCGCACAACCTTTTACCACAATGTGTTTCATAACCCATTCTAGTAGACCATTTCTGGGACCATTGTCGCCAATCGCTGATATTTTTGTATTGCCTGGACATTGCCATGTATGCGGTAAGGAACCCAAATTATCTGGTAATGATTTCTGTTGCAACAGCATGGGTTGCTGCTGTTGTTGTTGCCGTTTTCGCGCTAAAAAGTTGTTGTGTACCCAATCATAGATCTCACAATGATTGTATATGATTTGGAAGGTTTTCAGTTTCACATATAAATTCAGAATATCATTTTTAAGCTACAATTAAAAAATATTATTCTTAGGTCTTTGGACTTACGCAGTTGACTCACCATGGAATCTATAGTAAATTGTTCTATGAAAAGTAATTTTTCATATTTCGTATCGATATCTAAATGTTGCAGTGTTACTTTGGTAAATAAGGTGGGTAAATGGACGTCTTCATTAAATGATTTTGAATTAAATTCACCGGTTATCTGAAAAATAAATTAAATACCAAGATATTATCAAAATCTTTTCATGGAAGGTCATTGTGAGGCTCTTCCTCTTAATACTCACGCTAAACAATTGCATTTTTGCACTGAAATCATTTTGTGAATTCTCCTTTACAGCCGAAAATGTAGCAGCTTTTATGATGAAACTAAAATTCTTTGGTATTATTGGTGCTATCTTATGATAGGATTCGTTGTTATAACTTGATTCATTTGCAGTGTGTTGAGGAATATGTTGCTCGGGGGTAATATATTCATCCACTTTTGCAGTTGTTGTGGGGAAATTACTTGCGCTGTCTTTGGTAAAACTATGTGAGGTTCGTTTTTTGGCTTCACTCAGGAATTCATACAATCCGCCATGTATTGTAGACTTGGCATTGTTCATAGCTAAAGACAGTTTCTGCAAAAATACATGGTTTTTAGAAATAATTAAATTGGCTTAAATTAAACATATTTACATCGACAGAAAGTTGACCGTGTGATAGTATGGTGGCATCCAAAGATATATCGAAACTTAGCTCACCCAAACAGGGCCGTATTTTATTTACATTCTCCAAAGATTGTCTGCGAGTTGGACAATGCCTGAGCATTTTCGCCTGCAAATATAAAAAGAAATTAAAACACGGCAATCTAATGACGACTAATGTTTCCCTCTTACCTGTGCTTCATTTAATACTGCATTAATTAGCAGAATTTTGGCATTTTGAACGATGCTTCCGTCCAAATGTAGCTCTTTGGCTGTGGCATGTATAAACCAGCCCGGGTCAAAATCATTATTCATTAGCACCACAGATATGTTATTGATATGAACGGCCATGAATTGAGCACAAGTTAATATACTTGGCGGAACTTTGGCATGTCTAAAATCTGGCACTCCCTTCCCTCCTCCAATGTCTCGTCGGAAGTTGGATTTCCGTGACGTTTCCTGAGCCGGGCCATCATGTTTTGCCGTTTGTATATCCTTGTTGATACGAATATCTCGGATATATATGGAGACAAGTTTAGTTACTTCAGTATTGAAGAAACTACTTCGTAAGCAAATTTCCTCGATTTGCTAAAACAAAACGAAATAAATAGGTAATAAGGTTTTTTTAAGAACTGCAGTTCGCTGTTATAATTTGCCAGAAATGTCAAATATCAGTTGTATCCTATGGGTTATTTGCTTTAATCCATGTAATAAGTCATTTTCTATTATTATTGTCTTTAAACCCATAGAAAACTCCCATGGTTATTTTCGGAATTTTCTTGTAATGCTCCAATTAATGTTGTTAATTTATCGAAACACGTCATCGTGCGTACATCCAAGTCTAATTAGTTTTATCTCAATTTTTTAGGTAAACTTACAACGGAAAATCCACTTTTGCTGACGTGAACATTTTTCAAAGCCAAATAGGGTAGATGTATACGACCAATACGGACTTTAACTCGAAACTTTTTAACCAAAATCCAACTTATAAAGGCAGGCAATATCCTGAAAGAAGAAATAACATTATGGAATTACTCATCATATTCCACCGAGGAAATATTTTTCAAATACATACCAATATGTAAAAGCAAACAGGAAACATGAGAATATAAACAATTTCAGCATCATTTTATCAGAATTTGGAAAAAACCAAAAAAATAAACAATTCCAATAACATTTTTTCAAGAATCAGTTGTGGTAAATCAAAACGAAAGACGTACCCAACAAAACGAATATGAACGTCAAAATAGAATACCCGATAAAAAAAAATAAACAGAAAGCACAAAATCTCGGGGTACTATGTTGTTTACGAATGAGGGTAATGCATAAGGAATAGGCAATCAGACTGAACACATTCCTTAAATGAGCTGCGGGACTAGCTTATCATTCACAATAACGAATAAAATTATCGATGTTATTAACTTGCGATTTAAATTTTAATCGGTTATGATAACAGAAATTACAATAGAAAGGAAATTATAGTATATTTACATCAGAACGTTTGACATCCAACATTATTTATAATTGGTCTGTCCAAAAATCTACAAGAATCCTTGGTACAATGATATCAAGGTAGGGCTATGATACCATATGATTTTAATTTTTTTTTTTATTTTCTTGGCTTAATATGTAATCTTTATTTGTTTATGTAGGTGTTTTCTTTTCAATAACAAAAAAATTGTTCAGAAAATATTCAAATTCGGGTGTTTTCAAAATGTTTATTTCAACGTATGGATCGACAAAATCTAGAGTTTTTGTAGCGAAATAATCCTTTAGAGATATATAGTACATGATTTTGAAAAGAAGTGCTGGCCTTCCATTCAGTTATCGCGTTTTTCAAATATTTATTCAAAATAAAAGCAACAAGTTGTTTGATATTTTATTGTTTTGATACTAATTCTGACATTACAAGCCAAACAGGTAGACCTCTATACTTGCAATTTTTTCAAAGTTGGCCTACCTTCTCTTCATTGTACCATGCAAGAATCTAATTGTTTTGTTGAGTAGAAAAACTTTTATATTCTTGCAGTTCTGGAACAGAACAAGAATGGTTGCACTGCATACAAAAATACCCACCTTTTTACCACAATCAAGTATTTTGTATGACTCACTCAATATCCCTTACACGTCAGGGATCAACTCTCGTTCTATGAAAAAGTGAAAAAAAACTAAAGGAATAATAAGTGCATAGAAGAGTACATGGTAGAGGAATATAGGTAGTCGCATCGACACAGCTGCTGGGAAAATGAACTATCAAACCAATTTTGGAATTGAAATTTTTGAATGAAAAATTATTCAAATTTGTAAAAATTATTAAAAAATGCATATCATAACAACCTTTGATTGGTGTCATATAGGAAAACATATACAAATCTACTTATTTTTGAAGAAACATGAACATTTTTTGACATATCAAAGCTCCTAAGCGTTGATACATCTACCTGTATTCTTCTACCATGGTAGAATCAAGAAGGTGAAGTCATTTCAAATAAGTATTGCCAGCTTGGCATCTCCTGTAATTTACCGTGTCAATTTTAACTCCATAGAATACGAATTCCCATCTCTGATTTGTGCATATACATTGGATTTATGTATAAGGCTGCAAATACATAAAAAGCTTGAAGTCATGGCTAGGCATATTAATGCCAAATTATAATGAAAAACGACGGCAGGATTTTAGTGCGGCTCTGTAATTCCTTTGTGAAATGTCACAAAATAGGCCGTGCCATGACTTCAAGCTTCTTATGTACTTAGCCCTTAAACATTTGAAACAATTCGAATGCATTACGTTTAATAAATCATCATAAAGAAGATTAACCCGCTAAAAATATCTAATATAAACATACTCTAAGCCCATTCAAGCTTGGTTGCTTGAAGAACATTTGAGACATATAAAATAGGCTGTGGATAGAGAACATATAGCGCGCCAATAGTTTTATACACAATTTTGTTAAAAAATTAAAAAAAATTGAAGAAAAAAATATTTTTTAATAAATTTTATTTATATTTATTCTTCTGCGCCAAAATTTCACCGCCGTCGTTAAAATAATCAGCCCGCCGCCACCAATTGGTTTACACCTGATGAGCCGCCGCCGCCGAAAAATCGTTCCGCTTCGTTGTCTGCTTGTGTGTAATGAATTGATTAAAGAAAATTTTCTGAAATTTCATTTTTTTCATTCCTAAAAGTATTCCGCAATATACAAACGCGAAAATGTTTGAAACGAGAATCAGCAAAGGATAAATTCTATAGATTTCGCGTTAGATGTAAAAAAAGAATAAATTAAAAGTGAAAATCTTCTGGTTTTGCTCTGAAGTCACGACGAAAGCGAGTGGCCTTAGTTGGTTTGGTTGCCACTAAGGTAAAAAAATTGTGTACGTTTATTCGGTATTGATGGTGGTGGCGGTGGTGGTAGTCGACCATCATCATCATCGCGAGCACTGCGATTCTGTTAACCCTATACCAAAGAGGAAAGTGTTTGTTTGAATGTAAAAAAACATTGTTTTACAAGCTGATATCAAAGTGAAAATCAAAGGATACCGAATTGGCAGTGTCTTGTTTAAAATAAAACACCAATATACAACAACTTCGCTCAAAAGATATAAAAACTAATTATATTGGTTGCAAAACGATTTTTCCAAGATTATTGTGCTTGCTACATCCAAGTTTCAACATACAGTAACAAAACATGATCATACAAGAGCCTGTACAGGTATATAGTTTTGATGACCTATACATGTGAAAAATCTATTAAATATTGCATTTTATTCCCAGGCTGCCATATGGCATTGTCTTAATCACTATGATCACAAGGATGCAGTATTTTTGGCTGAACGTTTATGCTCCGAAGGTTAGTAAAAAATATATGTTACTGTTAAAAATAAAGAATTTCTTGCAACGAATCTTCCTACCAGAAAGTCAATTATATCCTTTAGTGTGGGGTAATCTTTGATACATTGAAGTTTCAAGTACCAAATATCCCAATTTTTTGATGGGAAAATATTCGATGTGTAGATAATAAAGTAAACTAGTGTACCTTCTGCCTTTTTTCCACCTTAAGAGGTGGTTGCTTAATTTGACAATTTTAGAAAAATATATATATATTTAGCCTGGACTAAGAACGAACTGGATTCCACAATGTTATAGAAGTTGGTATCGATATTTGGAACTAATATTGTACTATCTGTATATTCAATACCCTTTGCCGATCGTGAATTGGGTCACTGATGTTTATCAAATTTTGCATTTCTCAATACTTCTAAAAATACAAGATCTACAACAAACGTGAGATGGCTATATAGTTCCGAATCTTCGACATTTCCCTCCACGAACGTTGAAAAATCGAAAAAAATCATAATAATAAAAAGCCCAGGATTTGGGCCGAAGCTCGCACATATAATTGTTACCGATTTTAGACAAAAAAAAACAAGTAAGCAAAGGCTATAGTCGTGCGGGGCCGACCATGTGATACCCTACAACACTACAATATATTAGGAGCCTCCTTATGTCCAAATCCATTTTGGAAAATTTCGCTTTTGAAATTAAGTCACGGAACACTGCCCAGATATTACCCTTAGCATTTTGACCAGGAATATTTGCCCAATATTTATGCACTTCATCGCGCTGTTAGTTTTTGTGGTCCATTTTACAGCTAAATATAATCCTATGGTCATCCAAAATGCTAGACTTCTTCCCTGTCTTTAACTCTCTTCTCAGGCGTGTTTATTGGGTTCAATTGTTTGATCAGGAATTTTTTTCTATTTTTGGTTCATTGAACCCCTAAATATTTCGCGATCATCTCCAAAAGTAAGCGTCCCCCTGTATCTTGTCTACGATATTAGGCTATATTCGTCAACGAAATCAGCATAAAGAAGCCAGTTCGCCTTTTGTGTACTTGGGATATCGCCTGTAAGTAATGTTGGTATTTTTTCACACAAAAATGGTGGTCTATTCTACCCGCTGTCCCGAATTCTAACTTCATGCGAGATTTCGTGTCCTTTGGTTTCTATTTGTGACCTTTATAAGGGCTGCAAAATCAGGAACATTTTTAGTTGTTGGTCCATTTCAACCCCTAAATATATTGCGGGCATCTTTGAAAACAATAGGCCTAGCCCTTCTGAGCCTTACCCTACCCTTGTGAAAATTTTCGTGAGGATCGAACGATAATTGCAATCTGTATATAATAACCCCAACCTGTGTTGTAAAGTGCAAAAATATTACAAAATATACACTTCAATATTATAAGTCAAATTAAAAAAATCGCATGCTATAAAAAATATGAAAAAATAAAAAATGTCACAAAATACTACAAAATCTATAGTTACATTGGTTCATCTTTTTATGCGATTTTTTCAGATTTTATACTTTTATGCCAAAATTGACTAAATTGACAAAATTTGTCAAAATCGCTCGAGCCATTCTGGAGATATAAGCATTCTAGCTAACATCCCCTTCCTTTGTATAAATATATTGCATACTTATATTTCGCTATATATACCCGATATTTTTACTATCGGCACGATTAGAATTGACCCATGCTAACTTTCGCTTCGATTGGTCTACAATTGTGACATGTAGAGCAACTGCAAAATCAGGATTTTTTTCAGTTTTTGGTCCATTTCAACTCCTAAATATTATGCGATCATCTTCATCGATCATCTCAATGAAATAGGGTTCTATTATGACCATAACCCCACCTACGTTTTAAATTTCGTAAAGATCGGGCCATAATTGCGACCTGTAGAGTGATTACAAATTAACATGGACTGACGGACAGGCGGACGGACATACATAGCTAGATCGACTCAGCTCTGCGAGATAGGAAGATCCATATATACTTTCCTATGTGGGAAACCAATATTTCGTGGTGTTACATAATTTTTGGCCCAATCAAACTTATAATACCCCCAACACAAAGTGTTGTAGGGTATAATAATATATATTTTTGCCTGGACTAAGAACCTCCTGGATTGCACAATGTTATAGAAGTTTGTACTGATATTTAAAGCGAATATGGTGCTATCTGTATACTCAATATCTTTTGCAGAGCGCAATTGGGTTAAGGTTTTTTATCAAACTTTGCAAATCCTATTGGGTTCAAAAAGGCAAGATATACAGCAATCGTAATATAATATAATAACCTATACAGTTCCACATCTTCGAAAGTTTCCTTCACGTACCGTATCGAATAATATCATAAATCATATAAGGCCAATTATTTGTACCGAACTTCGCATATCTTATTGTTATCGGGCGTAGCAAATATAAAGATGATTCAAAGGGTTCATTTATTGAAAAATAAATATATATAGAAATATGGCGAAAATTAAATTTAGTTTGGTCCAAACTATGGGCCCTGTACAATTTAATAAAAATTAAATGTTCACATAAATACTACTTTCCAGAGAATGGATCAATCAAAAATATAATAACTAAAACTCAGTGTTGTATGGTATACATAAAGTATAAAATGTTAATATTTTTACAGCTTTTTCGGGTTTCGGACCAATATATTTACGGTAAATATTGATTAGGAAAATTGGTTCGACGATCTTTATGCCTTGTAAATATAGATCACCAATTTTATGCCACAAAGTTTGACTCTAACAGAACATCATATTTCTGATGAATTACTTTTAATTTTTTCATTTATAATTATCTTTTTTCTTCTATTCTTATAATTTTTACATTTTTTTAAGATTAAGATTATATTTGCCGAAAATTCTCACCAAACGTTTCGCTTTTTTACCTTACTTTTCAGTGGAGACAGACGAAACCATTTTCATCTTAGCCACAAGTTATTACAGATCAAATCTCATACATCAAACGTATTGGCTGTTACGTGAAAAATCTCGTCGTTCTCCCCAATGTCGTTTCCTACAAGCAAAATGTGCATACCAACTAAAGAAATACTCCGAAGCTGAGTGTGCTCTAACCAGTAATGGCTTTGGTGACATGAAGAACAGCTTTGAGGACATTATCAAGGAGTTTGGCGAAATTGCATGCTTCGTCTTACAGTTGATCGCACAGATCTGTGTCAAAACGGAACGTAATAAAATCGCGGCAATGGCGTTACGAAAGGCCCTTAAACTGAATCCATTTATGTGGCAAGCATTTGCCGATCTATGCCAATTGGGCGAATATCCAGATGCCAATAGTATATTTCAAATACCCAACACAGATATTTTCAACACCTGCCAAGGCAATATCAATACCAGTTCGATGATTCTCTTTGGTGGTGGTGGTGGTGGAGCGGGAAATTTAAACGAATGTGGTAGTATGAACTATTCAAATTTTGGACCAGCAAATTCAACGGATGGAGGCTTTGTTAGCCAATTGTGTAATAGTTCAAATTATATACTCTCCACACCCGTAGAACAACAAATCCAGCCACCGACAAATAACAATGGCCTGGGCGCTTTGCAGAATCTGATCACACCAAATAATAACAACAACAATCTAAATAGTTCCATATCAATGCTTAGAGGTACCACGACAGGAATGAACGTTGGCAATGGCCTGAATCAAAATCTGCAGAATGCCAGTATGATGATGTTGGACGACACACCGGTTGGTTATACTGCAAATTCTGAGCAAACAGGCGGTTTAAACACACAAGGGGGCGATGGTGGTGGTGCTGGTACACCATTCCGCAAACAATTCAAATATCTGTCAGCTATGTCACCTACAACGCCCAGTTTCGGTGTATTGCCCATTAACAGTCCGTGCGGTGGGGATTCATCGTTTTTGGGTAGTTTCAGTGGTGCTGGTCACACACAATCAAATCTCAACATAACAAACTCACCCTTGCCCCAGACATTGGCCGAAGTGAACCAGGAACAGAAAGTTATAGGTAAAAAGATGAAGGGCCATGTTAGCAGTTTGATAAATCGCAAGGATACTTCATCGAACTCTGGAAGTGGCAGCAAACCAGCCGTGTTCACACAAACTGGAAACATAACACCACGAACTCCTAATAATACAGGAAACGCTTCCAGCGGTAAGTTGACATAGTTTTTAACTGACTTTCTTTAATTTGGCAAGATGACTAATTTATTATTCTTGCTCCTCCTTTTACAGGTACAAATATTCCTAACGCTGCAGTGAGGCGTAGTTCGCGTCTCTTTAGTCATAGTGGATATTCCGTAAAAGAGAACAACAAATCGCCAAATATATCGAACAAATTTGTGCAGCCTCGTTCACCGCCACGCAAAACTAAAACCCGCATGGGTAAAATTTGTCTAAACAATGAACTGATTGAAGACAAATCAAACAGCAATCAAAGTAATAACGAAAAGATTTCGGATAAAACTATGCGTAAAGACAAGGAAAAGGTTGAGACCATAACATCAGCGCAGTCAGCAACAAATCGCACCTCGGAGGACGTCAAAGTGCAACTGAACAATAGTCTTAATAATGCCCAAACAGTGGCCCATCATTTGCTATCGCTAAAGAAACAGTCAGCCGATGGTCTTATGGCACTGCTCAGAGACCTGGGCGAGGGCTATAAGCTTTTGGCTCATTTTCAATGTAAAGCCTGCATTAAGCACTTAGAGTCTACAATTCCAAAACATCACTTTTCCGCCAGTTGGGTGCAATCGCTAATTGGGATGTGCCACTATGAGTTGAGGGAGTATGAAAACGCCGTTGCGATATTTAAGCGTATACATGAGCAAGAACCCTACCGCTTGGACTACATGGAAATATATTCCTCCTCGTTGTGGCATCTCCAAAAAGAAGTTAGCCTATCTGCATTGGCCCAAGATTTAATAAATCAAAATAAAACTTCGCCCATAACCTGGTGTGTGGCTGGAAATTGTTTTTCGTTGCATAAAGAACACGAGACTGCAATTAAGTTCTTTAAGCGAGCCGTGCAAGTTGATCCCGAGTTTGTCTACAGCTACACACTGTTGGGTCATGAACTTGTTTTGACCGAGGAACTAGATAAGGCTATGGATTATTTCCGCGCCGCAGTTGTAAGAGACCCACGTCATTATAATGCCTGGTTCGGCATCGGCACGATATACTCGAAGCAGGAAAAATACGAACTGGCTGAGTTACATTACATCAAGGCCTTGAAAATCAATCCACAAAACTCAGTTATTCTTGTCCACATTGGAGCTATGCAATACTTTATGCAGAAGAAGGAACAGGCATTACAAACACTTAACACAGCTGCCACTCTAGATCCTAAGAATCCCTTGGCCCGTTTCCACCGAGGCTCCATTTACTTCTCATTGGGTCGACATCAAGAAGCCCTCAAAGAACTGGAAGAACTCAAAGAGATCGTACCCAAAGAGTCAGTGGTGTTCTATTTAATAGGAAAAATTCATAAAACATTAGGCAACGTAGACTCAGCTCTTATGCACTTTAGCTGGGCCACCGATTTAGATCCCAAGGGAGCCAACAATCAAATAAAGGATGCCTTTGACTCGATGTCGAATCCATGCTGCCCCTCCACCATGAACGAGCCCGGTTTAGATGCCGACCTAGAACCCATTTCGGAGCGTTCAGACGAATCGACGCAAGCTCAAGACGTCAACTATGATAGCGACTTTTAAGAAGCCACCAAACATCGTACATTTTCTAAAGCAACGACTGATCGAGCGAGGGCGTAATCCTGTTGGCTGAGTTGTGACGAAGTTGAATAGTGAAAAAATGCAACTTGTAATATTGTTTTCTTTATGCTTTCGTTTACTACCTTTTTTGTTGATTTTATTTTTAATGCTATTATGATTATATATATAGTTTATTCCCTGGGCCCCTTTTGTGTGTATTTTGAGCTATGTAAAACATTTATCAGTTAATTAAAACAATTTGTAATTTTCATTTCTTGCTATAACTATACCATAAACATTAATCACTTTAAACTAAATCAAATAAAATAAAAAGAAAAGAAATGCAATTGTAATATTTGGTAATCAATCTTTGACTGTCTATTGTCTACCGCATTATGTACGGCAATAAAAAAAAAATAATTAATAGTGTTGCGACTTCAAAGAAAGACATCATCTCACCATCATCAATGAAAATTGCTGACTATACACTTTATTTGCATATTTAAAAAAAAATACAAACGATTTAAATTTGAAGTAGTAGTTTTATTAAAACACAACAACAACAACAAACAAATTCACTGAAATATAAAACATACAAAAATAATAAAAAAAACATTAGCATGTAAAACCAAATCTAATGTTTTATCTAAAATAAAAGAAAAAGAAATGATTATGTTCTCAAAACTGTCTTTTTGATGGGCATTCCGTTGGGGAAAGTTGCAGACATGTCAGAGTCTCCTGTGTCTGAAATCTAAAAAACTAGTACTAGAAAATCGAACATTTCTATCAAATTTATAGAAAATCATAAATTCCATATTCTTCTCAGGTTTCTGGTTGAGAGACATATATTTAGATATAGAAAGTTGTAAAGAGTCGCTGAGTTGTTTCGCAATTTGTCAGATAAAAAATGTATTGAAAATTGTCACCCTTTGTGGGTGATGTACCAGATGCGGTTCGCAGATATATATCGTCTTCACAACAGAAAAACCGTGAACCCTATGTGGGGTAGCTAGCAAAAAAATGGTCCGATCTCTACCATCTTTATAACAGATCTTGGTGATGTAAAAAGATGAACCAAGTCTGGAATGGAATCGGATGTTGATTTCGATTTTAAGAGCTCCATGGATATTCAAAATGTTGACCCCTTGTGGGGGAGGTATAAGAAGGAGAGGACCGATATATTCCATCTTCACAACAGACTTTGGGTTAATAAAATTATTGGGATGTGTGACATTTGTAGACAATCGGACCCTTACATCACATTTTATAAGAGTTGTAATTATTCAAAATTTTGACTCTTTGTGGGAGAGGCACTTGATAGAGTTATCGATATTGTCCATTTTCGCACCTGACCTAGTAAGACGCAAATGTTTGTATTTGCAGAGTTAGAGCAGAATCGGATTATCGTTTCTCTTTCTGTGCAGAAAATATATTTTTTGGAAATTTCGAACTTTCGTGGGAGAGGTACCAGAAGGAGTGGACCGATATATTCCATCCGAACACTAGACCTTGGGTTAATAAAATTATTGTGACTTTTACATCATATTTTATAAGAGTTGTAATTATACAAAAATTTGACCCTTTGTGGGGGATGTACTTGATAGAGTGGATCGATTTTGTCCATTTTGCACCTGACCAGCACTGATGCAAATATTCGAAGTTTGACAAAAATATTACTATGTACCAAGTTTAGATCAAATCGGATACTCCCTTCGAGAGCAAAGGCTATAGTCGTGCGGGGTCATAGAGCCCTCCCCAGATGTTACCCTTACTTTTTAACCGGAGGTTTTTGTGCAAAATTTACGCCCCGTGGTGTTGATATGTATTCAAAACTATTTCTGAAGAAAGTTGTGGTACATTTTACAGCTAAATATAATCCAATGATCATTCATAATTTTAGACTTCCTCCCTGGCCTTAACGCTCACCTCGTGCAAAATTCCGTGTCGATTGGTTTTCAATTGTGGCCTGTAGAGCCAACAAAATCAGAAAATTTTGAATTTTTTTGATCCATTTGATGTACTATTACATCTTCAAAGTGAACAATACGATTTAATTCTGACCTTAATCCTACCCCATGCAAAATTTCGTGAGGATCGGAC
Organism: Musca domestica; assembly: GCF_030504385.1. Taxonomy (NCBI): domain Eukaryota; kingdom Metazoa; phylum Arthropoda; class Insecta; order Diptera; family Muscidae; genus Musca; species Musca domestica. The sequence continues at coordinate 7,281,118 of NW_026712318.1, read as the reverse complement.
GATAATTGCGACCTGTAAATAATACCATCAACACATAGTGTTGCAGGGTGTAGAAAAACTTTAGAAAATGTATAAATTGAAATTATAAGTCATATTGAAAAATCGCTTGCGATAAAAAATATCACAACAAATCGATTCCTCGGTCGATTTTTCTTTTATCTCCTCAATCGTAACAAAATGCAATCTGGATTTGTCGTTAATGAGGTCCAAAGCTCCTGCTTAAATTTTAACAAACGTTTCTTGCTTAAAATATCTATAAAAGTGGCATATCATCAGCCCAACGTATGCTGCCTTGGTATCAGGGTAATTTTGTCGCAATTACGTTCAGGATCATTGATAAAGATGTGCGAAACCTCTACCCAGATTGTGATACAGGCCCGTACAATACAGGGTGAGATAAAAAAATGCAACAAAGTCAAACGCCATAGTTTTTTATTTATTTTTTTTTTTTAATTTTATTGAATGAAAGCAAAAAATGTCCGAAATAGCATCAAACTTTAGAATAAGTTTAGATTTGTTCGAATTGGTTACCTTTGGCACCAATTATGGACTTCAAACGGCCAATGAAACTGTCACATGCCCGAATGTTGCTCTGCGGTATTTTGGACCATTCCCAGCGAAGCGCTTGCTTGTGGTGATCGACGCTTTGGTATTTTTTAGTGCCAACCTTGCTTTCCAAAATACTTCAGACACAATAGTCCAACGGATTGGTATCCGGAGATTTTGGAGTTCTGTTGGCCAACCGAAGGTGCACATTTTCAGCTGACCTCTTTGGCAAGTAAACACCATAATTTTGTTTGTTTACAAACTGCTGGACAACGAATGTTTTCTCATCGAAGAAAACCAAATTCGGCCAAGCGAAGCAACTCTTTAGCCCTTTTGAGTCTATTTTCTCTCAATTGTGGTGTAAGTTCTTGCACTTTTTGGAATTTCAATGGCCTTACCCCGAGCTTATTTTTCAATATTTTCCGAATGGAATATTGCGATATGTTCAGCTCACGAGCCATTTTTCGGCCACTGCGACGCGGGTTTCGATCAAGCCGCTTCTTTACTTTTCGAACCATTTCTGCTGATGTTGCTGTTTCTTTCGTCCACTTTCATGACGTTGGGCTACGCTACCAGTATTACGGTAACGAGAGATTGTACGAGACACAAAATATTTTTTCACATTTAAATGCTGGGGTGCTCTAACCACTTGTGGTTTTCCAGCCAAATATAAAGAAATAACCCTATAACGCTTTAATTCCATCACGAATAACTTTTTTCTGGAAAATTCTCAGCAAAATGCTTTTGTGCGCTTATAAACAATGTAATGAGGTGTCAGTCGAATAATGTTAACAGCTGTATGTAGATCCTCAAAAGTAACTATGGGTCTATCTCGATTCCTTCTTCATGTTACAAAGACATAATACCTTGACCACTATGTGGTGTGGGGTATAAAAATAAACATCAACACAAAATAAGTGCAATACATAATATTTTATTTGTAATTAATACAATCAATTATTATTATTGTTATTACTTTTTAATATGTGCTTTTTTGTTTTGTTTTTTTTTTGTATAAAATGAAAACTATGCGCAATATTATGAAATATGAGAAAAGTAGAGGGAGATATACATAGAAAATGAGATATATTATATATTATTTTATAAACGTTATGTACAAATTTTATTTCTTCTTTCGCTTTTATGTGTGTGTGGGTTTTGGAGCTAGTTTACAATTAAATACTTAAGTTTATATATATTTTTTACATATGTTTGTATGTATATATCTCTCCCCTACATGCATTAAAATATACATATGTTTTTTTTTGTTTTGTTTTTGCACGCCGTACGTTAACATAATAGAATAATAATATCAAAACAACTCAATTTATTTTTAAATTTTATTACATCCTTTTTTCTTTTTGATGGTTCTTCAATTATATTATTATTATTTTAATAGATGCAATTGTACAATAATAGATTGAAAAGTAGATTTTCCTTATTGCTATTTTTCAAGTAATATTTACATGTCGTAAAGTATTTTTTTTATATGTATGTATATTAAATATACTAGGCTTGGCTTATAGAATGAATATTTTGTAAAAAATAATAATTTAAAAAAAAAACACATTGAAAACAAAATTTTGTCTAAATTTTTCCATGTTTTTTGTACGGGAAAACAAAAAGGAATAGATAGATAAAACACATAATGTAATAACATAAATTACAAAAATCTACGAAACAATATTAAGTTGATTGGTTGCTTGTATGTATATCTTTTGTTTGTTATTAACTTAAAAAAAGTTTGTATTTTTTTTCTTAATTTTTGCTATTTTTTATTTGTTTAAGTAGATGTTATTTAGTTGATTTTATTCTAAATATAAAATACATTTTTTTAATTACAGTTAAATATTGTTTTTGAAAATCCAAAAACAAAATGGTATTTTAATGTTATTTTTGTGTGTGTGTTTTTTTTTAGTTGAAACTTTTTGTATTTGTAGCGAACCTTTACATAGTTTTCGTCTTAAAATCTAAAAAAAAAACTTCTTAAAATGTATTTTGTTTTACTTAAAATTATGCTAAAAAAGTTTATTTCTGCTTACTTAAAAATGTTAACACTTAATTTTTAGCATTTACATCTAATTTAATATTTAAGCAATTGTTTTACAAATGGTTCCACATCTTCTTCATTTTTGCTTGTTTTGTTCTATGAGTTTTTTTGTTTGTTTTGTTTATTTACCTTATACTTTTTCTAATTTATAAAACTGTATTTTCCGCTTAATTGTACTAAACTCTTTCTTATTGGCTTAATTACTATGAAATAATTTAATATTTTTTAATATATATATATGCATACAATAATATTTGTAGATAATTGCATTATGAATATAATTGCAGAAATGAATTGTTGTTGTTGTGGTTTTTGTTGACAATCAATAATAATGATTATGGTTTTTCTTTGTAAGTTGTTCGGTAAATGATTTCTTTTTGCCCTACCATAAAGTTAAAGAATGTTTTTTTTTCAATTTGTTTTCAAATTATCCTCTTTTTGGATTTTTCTTATACTAAGAATTGTTCTTTTTTTCGTTTTATTTACAATATAAGATTTAGTTTGATGAGTATTTCAAATAAATGTATACAGAAAAAACATGATTCCAGAGGGGTTAAAAACGAGGGAATAGGAAACTCTGTATCTATCGAAAAAGAGAAATGGAATTGCTTAAATTTGTAAAATTATACTTAATTTAAATGTAATTGTAATGCAAACTAAAAGGATCATTGGTAAATCTTGAACTATTGCCATACACACTCGGATTTTTATGTTTAACTATGTCAGGGCAGTTATGTTTATTTGGGTGGTTTTTATTCAGAATATCTTTGAAGAATGAAGGGGGAGGGGGTGGGTTTTGTTTATGGATCGAAAATTGAACTAAGTTAAAATGTAATTTTAATGCAAACTATAAGGACCATTGGTAAATCTTGAACTATTCCCATCTATACTCGGATTTTTACGTTTAACAATGTCAGAGCAAATTATGTGTATTTGGGTAATTTTAATTCAGAATAATTTTAAAAAAATGAGGGGGGTTTGTTTCGGAATAAGAAACGTGGACAATGGGCAATATAATTATGTCATCCCTTTGACAATACACTATACACGACCGGCGGCAACATTTTCTCTTGAGGGGAAATTTTCACTTTCCCAAAATTGCCTTTAAACTGGCAGGAGCCCAAAAAGCAGTTCTAAAGGTGAGGGTACATAAGCAGCCTGAAGTCTTCGCATGACATATTTTGTGACACATCATAAAGGGATACCAGAGCAAAGACATGGAAATATAAAGATAGGACAAGATAGAATCAAAGTATGACAACCCTGTGAAAATGCCTCTGTTGTTATGATATCATAGCAACATAGTTACCAATGTTAACTGATTTAATGAAATAAATGAAATAAATGATTTATGAAATAAATTTTGGAAAGTTGCATGGAATAGAATTTTGAAACCACATTTTTGAAGTTTTTCAACTTTTATTTGTCATTCGTTTCGGCAATTATGGTTTTTGTTTTGACATGCCTCTGTCATGAGTCAAGCTGCTTATAATAATTAATTCAAACAGAGTAGAGAAAATTTAAAAATCGAGCGATATGTATGGGAACAGCTATAGCTATATCTCAGCTGGTTTTTACCAAATTTGATATACTTGTTTCTACTCTCAACTTTGGTCGTAAGTGTAAGTTACACGTTTGATGCACAATAAAAGGCAAATCGGACGAAAAGATATATATGGGAGTTATATCCAAATCTGAACCGATCTCGATAAAATTTAGCCAAGGTATTTCTGAGCTGTATTTGATATATTATCCCAAATATCGTTGTTACAGGGTGTATATTACGGCTGCGGAAGACAAAAATATCAAATCGGATGAATAAAATATATATGGGAGCTATAGCTATATCTGAGCAGATTTTGATCAAATTTGGCATACATATTTCCAAGCTTAATTTGGTGGTATATGCATAATTCCAGGCTATTTTGGCTGATATTACATGTTTGGTGCACAATAAAAGGCAAATCAGACGAAGAAATATATAGGAAGTTAATTTAAATTTTGACCGATTATGTCCAATTTCAATAGAGATTGTACTTGGGCCGAACCAACGACCGGTGCAAAATTTAATCTGGATCAGGCAATGAATGCGACCTGTACCTTGTTTACAAAAATACATGGACAGACGGACGGACATGCATAAATAGACTCAGAATGTGATTCTATGCAGATCATCAAAAAAAACTATGGGGGTCTATCTCGTTTCTTTTTGCCTGTTACAAACAAATATACAAAGACATAATTCCCTGACCACCCACCTTGTGGTGTAGGTTATAAAAATTAATAATGTAACAGAAATTATTAAAATACCGAATGCAGGTTTGTGGGGCCTATACAAAAACGTGGATGAATATAGCCCATTTTTAATACCAAAAGTCATGTAGAACGGAGAATACATCGCTAAATCGACATAGTTTCGAGATGGTACAAGCGGACACAAATTATTAAAATACCGAAAACAGTTATATGGGGCCTATACCAAAAACGTGGGTCAATGTAGCCCACTTTTCAATACCAAAAGTCACGTAGACCGAAAAATACATCTGAGTAAAATGTTATCAACCTATTTTGATTGGGATTTCCACAGACGGACAGACAGACATCGTTAAATTTACATAGTTTCGAGATGTTACAAACGGACACAAATTATTGAAATACCGAATACAGTTATATGGGGCCTATACCAAAACGTGGATCAATATAGCCCATTTTCAATACCAAAAGTGATGTAGACCAAAAAATACAATTGAGTAGAATATTATCAACCTACTTTGAATGTGATTTTCACAGACGGACAGAGAGACAGCGCTAAATCGACATAGTTTCGAGATGTTACAAACGGAATGGCAATAACCTCCACCATAGCATGACGGATATAAAAACATTAAAATATGGGAAAGGGATGCACTCTATGACAAAAACTTGCAAAAGGGAAACATTTAAATCATACACTTATTTGAAATACAACTGCTGCTATTTTTGTTAAATATTTTAATATTTCATTTCTAACTAACATTGCTTTTATCTGTACCTTTGTTTACATAAAAATATTTATATTACAATTCTCCAACGTATAACAAAAATTCTTCTTCTTCTTTACAATAGAACAAATAATTACTTTGTGATAAAAAAAAATAATACCCATTTTGGAAACATATTAAGGTATGTATGTTGGTGTGTGCGAGGAGGCCGCCTCTTCAATATTCGACATTGAGAGAAATCATGATTGGAAGTCAATTTTGGGATAATAAAAAGGAAAAAAAGGAAGCATTAATTTCACACAAATTTTGTTAAGGTTTCTATACTCGGTTTTTGGAAACACATGGGAACATATATATAAAGTTAAATATGCCATGTAATTTTATACTCGATCCAATAATCCAAATTCAATTTAAAAATATCCTTTACACACAAGATGGCGGAGACAGGAATCAAACACATTTTTTTGTTTCTAATTGAATACACATGCACACATTGTTTTTCTTTTCACTTTTCTTTCCTAATTTTTCTGAATATCACAGAAATTGAATCAATCTTTTTTGTATAGAGAGAAAAAAATATAAGGAGGAGAGTAGAAATTGAAACCATTCCTAGATTAAAAAAAGTGTAAAGTAAGACAGACAATAGGGAACAGAATAATAATAATAATGCACACAAAAAGTTAATAGACTTGAAATTCAAGTAAAAGCATGGAAAATAAATATGTAAATATAAATAAATATTATATATCATTACAATCATTTACAAGTCGTTCATGTCGTTCTTCCCTGCTTTTTTTGTGAGTACTACCACTACACTATATCCTTCTTGAGGGAGGGGCGTGGGGCTTAAGTAATCGCAGCTGTTAAATAGTAGAGATCCATCAGTGTCTGTACATTGATGGGCAAACATGATAGACGATCATGTGTATTCGAGTCTAGGGCCAACCATGACAATGCATTGTAACCTTCCAGTACATAACGCAGGACATCAGCTGTCAGTGTGGAATCCAGCGGATGGTCGGTAGCTGATGAATGGGCATTTGTGGAATTCAAAATATCATCGGTGGTCTGTATATTCGGTACGTGCAAATGTAAGGCGGTCTTCAAAAATACCGGACATACATCTTCCAGATGTGGACAGGCTGCCCAAAACCAGGCTGGCATTCGTCCAGTTGGTGCTGTTGAAACCATATAGCCAACCGCCAGAGGTTGTTGATTGATTGAACCCACCTGAAAAAAAAATAGTGATGAAAAATTATATGCTAAATAGTTACTAATATTTCAAAACAAGCAAAAAAACAAGTTAAAAAGCATCTGGAGATTTTGACGACACATGTATATCCTCAGCCAATGTCCGTTTATCTATATGCAAGGTGAGATGAAAAAACTGCAACCAACTTCAGACTGCTGCTGTAATTTCTAAGCCACTCGTCTGACAGTTGTAAATTTATTCCAGTGATAAAATTTGAAAAAAATGTAGAAATTATGGCGTTTGACTTTGTTGCAGTTTTTTTTATCTCACCCTGTAATATTACAATGTACCAAGTTTGGATCAAATCGGATACTCTATTTTTTTCTTTTTAAATTTTTTTACCCTTTGTGGGGGGTGTACAGAAGGAGCGGTCCGCTTTAACCCGCCTTCGCACAAGATTTTGTGTTGATAAAAATATAGGAATGTGCGAATTTTTTATGACAGTCATCATTAATCAAAGGCAGGGGGTACTCGATGGAGTGGGGTGATATTCTTCATTTTCGGAGGTTCAATTGATATTTATAAGGACAATAGAAATAACTTGACGTCACCTCGTTGACTTATTTTAATTTATAACTCACCTCTTCAATATCCTGATGCTGATTGGTGTTGAAATTATTACCGCCAACGCTTTGCCAACTTCGATTGTCTTCCATGCGGTCCGGACTGTTGTGGTTGGACATACCACGAGCTGTATTGAAAATAAATAAAAAAATGTATTAAAATTGTTCTTACACAATCAATATGTTATAAACTAATTACCTGTGCCACCGCCATCCCATTGTCCTAAAAGATCATCCATTAGGTCCGCATCCTTGAAAACATCATTTTCATCTTCATCGTTGCCAAAGTTGATAAAGTCCTCGTCAAGATCGACTTGAGGTTCGTTAGGAAACTGGCGGGTAAAGGACTGGAAAGAAAAGTAGGTTTTTTAGATAAAAAATCAAAAATATAACACAGGCAATGAGCATATATTATGCATATCAAGGGAAAATGAATGCGAAAGAAGAACACGATTTGTATATATGTTTTTTTTTTTTCAAAATTGTTCAATTGAATAACATTTTGAACACAACATAGCCAGCAATTGTATTTTCCTTTCCCATTCACTTTCACATACCATTTGTACATGTGTATGTATATTCAACACTTACCAAGCATACGGCACTTGTGGGAAACACCAAAATATGTGTACATGTTACATCCTGTGGTGTCGACAATGGATTTTGTATAGAAAATCGTTCGTCGGGTGTAAATTGGTCCGGCATAACACGTAATTTGGCATCTGGTTCCAGTGTTACCAAACAGGCACTCAGTATAGTAGGTGGATACATCAATTGACACTGTTTACACATATCTCGCAATTGTTTGGTGGCTTTTTGTAGATTTTGTTTGCCTAGCAGATATGACCAGGACTTCAACTCATTGTGGCCTATGCGTCCGATACGTCCCACAACCAGGCGCCATGTTTGCGTTGTCTGCGATATGAGACCGAGTATAAAGTCCATTAGTTTATTCAAACCAATACGACGTGCTGGAGCACGGCGGCGCTTTGTCCGATTGGGCACATCGATGTTGATACACACTTTCTCCAACATTTCACCACGATCATCTGTCACAGTGGCCAAGAGCCAAGACTGATCTTCACTGAGGCAATAGTTGCAGTACATTACGGAATATTTCTGTTCGTTGGGACTGCCGCGCATTCCGCCCCAAGCCGCTCTCGAGAAATCGGTCTTCTCGTTTTTCTCATGCATTGGGGCAAGAATATACGGAGGTGTATACATTTTATACGGTCTGCGGTTCTTTTCATCTTTGGTCTTGAGGAAAGCTTCAACGTTGGCAGCGGTTCCGAAACCAGTTAAACTTTTCACCGACTGGGCGTGAACCATATGACGCTTGCATTGCGAGAAGATGTTGAGAGCTAAGCATTTAATTTCATCTGATGTTCGTTTACGACTCCTTGATCTTCCAAGTTCTAGTATGGACTCCAGGGAGATTATTTGTATATTAATGTGAGCCTTTACAGAATCAGGTATCATTTTAAGTAGTTCTGAGTACATGCGCAGCAAAGCAATGCAAGCCAATCGCTCCAGTTCAGGAGAGTCGGAGCCGAAGGTAAATGGCTCCACCACATAAAGAACAATGGCCGAAGGATTGACTTCCTCCAAACAATCGGCAACTCCCAGCGGATCTCCAAGGACCAAAGGTGGTTTCACATCGGGCTTAAGGTCAGTTGGTTTTGCATCACCTGAGGAATTACCCTGCGAATCGCTGCTGCTGTTTGTTCCCGTCGCATGTTGAGAATGTTCATTGGTGTCCATGGGTTGTGAGTGGTCTGCGGCACCCGCTCCCTGACCAGTATTGTCCATGCCCCCGGTGGTATTGGAGTTATTAACTCCACCCATCATGAATGAGGAAGACGACGACGATGAGGAATTTGTGGACGACGATGTTGCCGTGCTATAGCCCTGACTACATCTTGCACTAGTTTCCGGTGGATTAAGTAAAGTCTTATCACCTGGTACCCTATTTAGATAAGGTGCCAGCTGGTGTTGAAAGGCATGTGCATATAAACGTAATTGTTCCGCCAATCGCGCATCATCTAAGCTCTTCAACCAATTGTCCATATTTGTGGAGAATGCCTTGTCGTTTGCGGGCCTTTGCTGCACTGCCAACAAACCATTCCAGCCGCAAATGGGAGTGTGACGACCCAGTTTACACATTTCGTAGATGGTACTCAGTTCCTTAAAATAGCTCTTTGTCTTGCTTAATACGTAATCGTTGTCCGGCGCCATCACCAGGTAAACCACATCGCGGGCATAGGAGTAGGGCTCCAGCAGAAATTTATCCCAATAGTGTATGGCTGGAGGCGCCACAGATATCCAATCCTTGTCGTGGCCGACAATGACCGAAGGTATGGGTTGTGGTTCACATTGTCCCGATGCTCGGCCAGCGAGACGATGAAACTGCCGCCACGTTAGGGGACCACTAACCGTATATGTGGCATCTCGGGATCCGGCGGTGCGAGACTTGACGTGGAATGCATTTTGTAACATGGGTTGAATGGATTTCATGGTGGAAACAATATCTTTATTGCTACGCGAAAAACCAACGGGTATATAAGGCCATTTATGTACATTGATGCGCCCTGTCAGAGCCAAAGCCACTTGTGTGTTATTAGAAGTTTTTCGATGTGATGAGAAGGGAATCATCTGTTGTTCCATTATGTCCATGCGATTGCTGCTGTCGTATGCTAGGCGGGCCTGCTCCAGAGCCAAGGCAATGATGTCGTTGGCATCTATGTATTCCAAAACATTAACAATCCCCGCAACGGATTGTGGCTTTTGGGAACGTTTCGAGAGTCGACGCCGATGACGCTGCAATGCACGGTGTATCGCACTGCTGGAAGTCTGAATAATCGAACACTGTTCGAGAAGCAAATCGAACAAGGAATACGCAACCTGTTCTGCGGTCTTGTCAACAATGCCATTGCTATTTGTGTTATTGTTGTTGCTGCTGTTGTTATTGGCTTTGGAGGATAGGTTGATTAATAAAGTAAGCAGGGAATGTTTTTTATGTCGCCCGGGATCCTCGGCTATACCGGTTATTTCCATTTCATCTTCGTAGAAGAGACCAGCCTTACAGGCGAGACGGCGGTTGATCACGGCGCTAAAGCCACAGGTGCACTCGACGGCATCATCATCGACATAGCCGGTGATATACTGTTGGGCATTATTGGCGGGTGTGGCTGTGGATGGTGTGGTCGATGAGCTGGAGCCAGCTCCAGCCAGTGATGCAGGAGAGTCTAATGAATTGGCTATGCCGGCGGCACTAACACTTCCTAGAATGCTGCCACCACCCGCAGTACTTCCTAGTGCCACCCCCATCGAACTACCACCACCACCAAAGGCACTTAGAGCACGCATTGCGTTGGCTGTTGACAGGGAGGGCGCTGTAGGATTAAACGATGTGCCCGGCAGCGGTACATATACCCCCGAATCCGAGCCTCGAATGTTTCCAATACGTTGGTTATCGGCATTACACACGCACACAGTACTGCTGTCAAAGTTATGGTCACGGAAAACATTCAGCGCCGTATCGTAGAGCAGTATATTCACAATGACCGAACTGACCTCGGGCAGCTCTTGAATAATGGAATTTATATTGTTTGCTGGTGCATAGAATCCCATGTTGGACGATTCGCGATTATTGCCCTGAACGCTGGGCGGGCCTCCTATTGTCTGTATATGGTTGGGGACAGATTGCGGAGTTTGCGGCGGCTCTTGCGAATGATATTGTTTATTGAGATATGCTGGAGTGGAAGAGGCTGTCGATAAGGCGGGACTGGCTACGGCAACTTCATACGGCGGCGGCGGATGTATGGGTGTTTGCCGATGCTGCTGCATCATGGGACTTGTGTGCGGGAAGGGTACATGCGTGGCAGGAGAAATTGGTGACATACCGGGTCGCTGCATTATGTGTTGCATGGTGAGTGGATTATTGGTGAGGGCCGCCTGTGGGCAATTTAGCTGATTCAGAAGTAGACTGCTGCTACCACCACCTCCGCTGCTCAACGGTGTTGGGACCGTTGTATTGTGCATGGGCGAAGAAGACATGGGTCCCAAAGGTGTACGCGGTTGCTGCTGTAGCGGGGTACGAGGAGCCGCCGATAGTAATTCATGCAACTGTTGATGTTGTTGTTGCTGTTGAAGTTGCTGCTGCTGCTGTTGTTGCATGTGTTGTTGCTGTTGTTGCTGCTGCTGCTGCTGTTGATGAGCACTACGCGGCTGCTGCCAAGAAGGTTTGTATCGACAATTGCTGGGCATACTCAAGGGGGCCATTGACTGACTGGGCAAATTTGTTAGCGGAGCATATTTTGATGATCCCACAAAGATGGCTTGGGCAGGGGGCCTATAGACATAAGTCCAATCTTCAATGGGCCCTTCAATGGGACTACCCAATTCACTGGAATATTCTTGTTTGACCTTTGTCATGGCGCTTATGCCCAGACCAGTATCCAATGTTTGGCCACCCATTATATTTGTCGAGGTCATGACATTCAAATCAGTCATTTGAATGTCCATTTGACATGGACTGGAGTTGGGATGATGCTGTTCATGCGATGGAGGAGTTGGAAACATTTTTGTCAGGTCTTCGGCTTGAATGGTATTAGGACCAACGCCCAAGCCACCAGGGCCACCTCCAGTCAAACTACCACCACTATTATTCAATGAAGCCATGCCCGATGTTGTGGCGTTCACCACACTATTGCAATTCTGCAACGCGGCCATGACAGCGGCACTATTCCCCTGAACATTGACAGCGCCAACCAGTCCGGAATTGGTGGATCTTTTGAGTTCATCAATGGTATTGGTGGTTACAGCACATCCGTTGGATGGGTTATTCGAATCGGGTGGTGTGTGTATCTGAACACTGCCACACTCGTCATTCGAAGATGTTTCGAATAATTGTTCCAAATCGTTTGGTGATGGATTCAGACCCTCCACTGTAAAAAGATTTCCGCCGATACCACTTTTGGAATCCTTGCTGGGCGATATAGATGAAGCACCCACTGCAGGCGGTACTTCAGTTTTGATATCAAGCTCTTCAAAAATGCTACCTCCACTGGCCGTTGTGGTGCTGTTCATCATGCCACCACCAGAATTCTCATTATTATTGATTTTATTGTTGGCCATGGGATTGGGGGCTATGCCAACGAGACCTGTTCCCACCATACCACAGTTACCAGCACCACCACTTCCCTCCATACCCGATGAACCTGTTCCTGCCGCCGCAGCTGCAGTTGGATCTATCGCTAACAATTGGTCTCCGTACAAAGAACGTGGTGATAGTAGTAGGGGTTTTATGTGCGTATGTCTTTCATACAGAGCTTTTGTGCGTGGAACACGGTTATGTTTCGAGATTTCGTTTGGTTTAAAACGTTTCGCCGGATGATTGGCCCTATAACAAACAAATGAAAAAAAAACATTATTGTATTTGTATGCATAATAGGAGCTGGATTATACATAGATATAAGCAATGTATGACTAGATGTTAAGACAATGCAATAGCATAATCACCATAATCTTCGGTATGATCAATTATTGCCCAAGTCATGGTATGGCTTTATCTTAGAGCCAAAGATAATAACAACACAAAACTTGCAGTTTATTATTCCTTAAAAGCTCTATTCCGTTTATTTATATATCTGCAGTGTACTTGGAACTTACCAGATATCTTGTGTGGGGAAATCGTAGAGATTCTCTAACTTCAGACAATCTTCATTGGCAATAGCATCGATGTCCTTTACACTAATCTTGGGTGGCTTGCACAAATTATAGAAATCATGCATTGCATTTGTGGCCGATGGCGCAGTGTTGTTACGACTAAAGTTGTTATTGGGTAATGCCGTCCTGCTATTTGGCATTGTTTTCACTGAGTCCGGTTTGTCATCTGTGGGGGCGCCGCCGCCAGCAACCGGATTAGAGGAATTATTATTGCCACCGGAACCTAACAATAATGGAGTGCCTGGTTGAACATCGAACTTTTTTACGGAAATTGAACCGCATTGTTGTTGCGCCTGTGTTGGCTGTGATGATTGGTGTTGCTGTTGTTGTTGGTGCAGGGTGGGAGTGCAGCGACCCACACTTGGTGGCTGGGCGCCTACACTTGCGGGACCCATACCGCCATTGCCACCTCCCAAGTTACCACAATGCATACCCTCAACAGAGGGTGGAGCCTCAACACTAGGAGTGGGATGGATATACGGTGATGCAGTTATACTTTTGTTGTCATGCTGATCGGTAGGCGTGGGTGCAGGAGTATTTTTATCCAATAAATGATCTATTGGTGTTGTTGGTTGCTGCAAATTCGGTACAGATGTTGGAGCGCGGGGACTCATCAGTAGCTAAAATAGAAGGATAACAACAATTAATGGCACTTCTAATAGATATTTAAGCTAATATATGAACTTACTTGATCTGCAGGCGGTACTGAGGTGGGTTGAGAAAGTGCTGAATTCGGATGTGGAGATGGAGCTGGAGTTCCTGGCGAACCCACCGATGGTATTTGCATGCAATCCATAATGGAATTTCGCGAATAACTTGAAATACCGCCTTGTAAGGGTGTACCATTTCCGGGCGTTTGTCCCGATAAGGATGTTGATGTCTGAGAAGATCTATAAAATAAAGGAGAGCATGTTAGACAACATAATAGAAAGTAACAAAAAAATAGGATCGTATAAGCCTTGTATCGTGGTGGTGGTTTCACAATATGATTACTAATTTTCGTGTTGACTACTTCGATAGAACGAGCACAAACGGAAGGTATAAACTTACTTTGTGCATATGCATGTTGATTTTTGTGTTGGATCAACAAAACCCCATATTTGTTGTTGCTGTGATTGAGATAGAGCCGTTGTGGTGGTGTTAAGATTTGGTTTAATGTCCATCATATTTGATGCATTGTCAGTTTGATCACCAGCATCGGTATTCATTGGTATGGTGGTACTGTTGTTGTCATTGCCACTACCCATCATGGTATTTAACGATGGTGACACGCTGCTGGTGTTGTTATTCGGATTGCTTGTAGAGGCCGATGTTGTTGTCCCCGAAGACGAGGTGGCGGTATTACAGATCGTGCCATTCTGTAAATGTAACGTATTTGTGACACAATCTTGCCAGACTCGTTCGGGCATTTCACATGCAGCTTGAGGCGGAGCATGAGTATTTGTCGTATTGCAGGTGAAATTTTGTGTCTGGGTGTCGTAGTATTGTTGAACTTTAGTGTGATCAATTTTAAGGCGCTCAATCATGTGCGCCAAGGATGATTTGGTGGTTGCAGCATTCGATGTGGGCGATGAAGACGATGTTGTCATTGCATTCGCCACCGAAGATGCAAGTTTGTTGTTGTTGGTGACAGATTCCGTTAAGGGTTTTCTTGTATCGTTGGTATGGCTGTTGGCCGATGATGATAGGGCTGCAATGGCGGCAGCAGCTTCGGCTGAGGATGTCGAACCTAGTGATGACTTTTGTGATGCAGCCGCTTCCATTTCTTCCATATCATCCAAATCAGTGACTAGTACATAAATGGAAGGATGATACATTTTATGTCCACCTATGAAGAATTAAAAGTGAAAAGTTAATCATTATACTAAGATGATTTGTTAACCACACTTACCAGCTATAACCTCCACAACGGGTGGGACTTCACTATTCTCTTTATTGCACAATGGGAAAAAGGAAGCCCAGTCTTCGAGAATTTTTTCTGCCATTGGATCATTATGCTTGTAACTATTACCCGTTAGGGTGGCTGCCATGCCAAAGGGTGCCAATATAACTTTTCGCGGCTTTGGAGTGCCGCCACTACCATTGGCATTATTAGAAGTTGTGGAGTTATTACCACTACCACTGCTGCTATTCCCTCCAGCAGCATTATTAGCTACGGCAGGGGAATTGCTACCTGCATTCTCTTTAGCCCCCACCTCGGTGGCACCATTAGGCGAATTTGGTGATGTTTGTTCTGGAGAATTGGCATTTGATGCGGCTGCATTAAAAGCTGCCGCCGCTTCAGCTAAATGTTCTTTGGTTAACGGACGAACTGCTGGATGTTCGCGCAAATCAATGGACGCACATACTGTATCGCCATGTACAAAGAATGTAAATGAGAATGATAAATGTTGCGAGCTGAAAGTGAATGCAAATAAAATGAGTGATTGTTTTGGAACAGGAAAATTTTATAATTTGCAAAAGCTTATTTGATTTTGTAACAAGGTGAACGATGATCTGATTTACTACTTCATAATCAAACCACAGAGATCTTGTCTTTTTTTTCTATAGGATGTCGCTTGTTCAAAACTCTAATCAAAAATTTCAAGAAAAAAGCATTAAAAGAACAACATCCATATAAAGGAGAGAGATAAAATTGGTCAAAGCAACATACCGAAATAGTATATTTTTTCCAAATTTCCATCTTTGTCTAACTTATTATACCACGTTCTTACGCTCACACTTGGATTTATGCACCTTGTTGACTGTCAATTGGGTCCCCAGATCTAAATCGCCTATTTAAACATTTGCATGGAGTAATCTTCGATCATTTAATTATATGACCGTAGTATAAATGATTTTTTGTACCCTCCTCCACACTAGTATGGAGGGTATATTAAGTTCGTAATTCCGTTTGAAACTCATCGAAATAATAATTTTAGATTTGACAAGGTTCTTGATCAGCGTAAAATTCTAAGACGATTAAGCCATGTCCGTCTGTACGTATGTTGTAATCACGCTCCAGTCAAAACGAATTAAGATAGGAAGCTAAAATTACCCCCTGGAAGAGCATTACCTATATAGATCGATCCACGATATCGTACATCCTCCATATAACGGTACCTCTCTATGGAGAAATATAGCCAAATTTTTCAATGGAATTGTCTTAAATTCTACACAAGGAGTTCTTTGTGGGTACTTTGCCTCCGGAAAGAGTAATGTCAATATCGGTCCTCCATATGGTATAAGCCCCATATAACGGTAACCTCCCGATATTCGATATTTTGATGATTTTAGCCACATTTTTCAATGGAATTTTCTGAAATTCTACACAAGGAGTCCTATGGGTACTTTAAGGAATTTTCTTCATCGGCCCACGTTACCGTATATACCGCCCGATATTCGGTATTTTGACGATTATAGCCAAAAATTTCAATAGAATTGCTTAAAAATCCAAGTCAGGAGTTTCTTCCGAGTAGTTTGCCCACTGGAAGAGAATTGTCTACGATATCGTATATCCTCCATATAATGGTACCTACCGATATTCGGTATTTTCATGACTTTAGCCACATTTTTCACTGGTATTGTCTGAAAATCCACACCAGGAGTTCCTTCTGAGTACTTCACCCCCAGGATTGTATATCCCCAAATATAACGGTACCTCTCGAAATTCGGTATTTTAATTATTATAGCGATATTTTTGACCAAAATTGTTTCAAATTTCGTATATAAAGTTTGAACTCGTAATAAGTACTACAACTTATGACGAAAAATTGTCTATGCAGGTCCATGTCTTCGTATAGCGGTATTTTGATTATATTAGCAACATTATTCACCGGAATTGTTTCAAATTTTATAATATTAGCCACATTATTATTAAATTTTGTATTTGAAGTTCGGAATCGGTACTACATTTAACGGTTTTCATTTATGTGGTATTTTTCGAACGTGTATTGTGGTTTTGTTTGCTAAATCCTTTTCGAAAATAATTTTTCCTCTACATCTGTGATGATGCACACACATAATGAAATGATAAGCACATTTTTCCATACATACATACCTCCTACAAAATATTCGTTCATTTGATGTACAAGGTTGAACAAACCACTTTCCAAAACGTACAATATCCTTGGTTAAGACAAATCTAAAAAGACAAAAAAAAAAAGAATATTAATTATTAAATAATTTTAAATAGTGGAAATGATAATGACATACCTTTCCATAAGATTGTGTAGAGCCTTAAAAAGTAATGAGCGACATTCATAGGTTAGACCTCGTTCCCATGTACCATTCCATAGCATTTGATTTCCTGTAAGCAAAAAAGAAGAAAAGTAGGTATAAAAAAATAACTCATTTTAAGTAGCATAAAAGAAACTTGAAAAAGATAGTTTCTAATTCGAAGGGAAGCAACCTGAGTTTTGTTGGCAAGAAAAACAAAATTTTTTTTCAGACCTATTTCCTAAAAATCATTTTTCTTCACGGCAAACTTCCCACGTGTACTTAGTTTATTATAAAAATGTTACATGTTGAACGATGGTTTCAATTTTATATTCACATTGATACCACAGAGAACATGTTGCATTAATATAGGATGATATGGTATTGCTTATCAAATTATAGCTTTGAATTTAATAGCAATGAATATTTATCATCCAAAATTATGTATTAGAAAAGAAATAGGACATATTTGTAAACCCAGCAAACAAAAAATTAAACTAGTTCAGAGTAAAGTAGCAATAAACAAGTAAAGAAAGGCCAAAGTCGGACTGGACCGAGTTTCACATAACAAATATAAGTTTTTATGGGGAATTTGTGAGAATTAAATCATACTATGATTATGGGTATAATTTAAAGTCCAAAAAAACTAAACTTGTCGAGGCATTTGTGTCTTTTCAATTAGGGCTTTTATTAACATGAAATCGAATAAAGATATATATGGGAGCTATATCCAAATCAGAACCGATCTCGATAAAATTTGGTAAAGGTATTTCTGAGCTGGTTTTAATATATTTCCCTGAATATCGTTGTTACGGAGTTCATATTACGGCTGTGGAGAACAAAAATAACAAATCGGATGAACAATATATATGGGAGCTATAGCAATATCTGAAACAATTTTCACTTCACAACTTGACATACTAGTTTCTTGACTCAATCTGGTCGTGTCAAACTACATCCAATTGGTGCTAATATTACACGTTTGGTGCACAATTAAATGTAAATCAAAAGAAGTTATATGAGGGAGTTATATCTAAATCTGAACCGATCTCGATTAAATTCGGGAAAGGTATTGCTGTGCAGTATTTGATAGATTTCCCCAAATATTGTTGTTACAGAGCGCATATTACGGCTGTGGAAGACAATATAGCTATATCTGAACCGATCAAATTTGGCATACATATTTCCAAGCTTAATTTGGTCGGATATGCAAAATTCCACGCTATTTTGGCTAATATTACACGTTTGGTGCACAATAAAAGGCAAATCAGACGAAGAAATATATGGGAGCTTAATCTAAATTTTGAGCGATTATGTTCAATTTCAATAGGAGTTGTTCTTGGGCCGAACAAACGATCGGTGCAAAATATCATCTCGATCGGGCAATAAATGCGACCTGTACTTTGTTTACAAAAATACATGGAAGCGATGTGCCAATATTGTCCATTTTCACACCTGATCTAGGACTGATAAAAAATATTGGGATTTACAAAGTTTGCACAAAATTGAATGATTCTTTCCTATTCTATGAGGTAATTTTTTTCTCTGTGAAAATGCCCATCTCCGAACTCGATCTAACGAAATCGGACACTTTCTTCGAGAGATATCATGCGCATCAGCATGGGTGTCCGCCTGACTCCTAGATCGACTTCAAATGTACTGAAACGAATTTGGTCCAAAGACATTTAAGCTTCAAGACAGTTATTCGTTTTTTGCCGTATCAAATTATATAAACCCTCAGTAGCCATCTGTCAATCAAGCTATAAATATGTTTAATTTTAATAGCATATACATTTCCGATTTTATCCCGATTTTTGGGATAAAGTGCCAATTATGTCGATATTTTTAGAATTGGCGATTTTTCTTCAAATTTTATTTATTTATTTTTTTTTTTTTTCATTTGCATATAAATTTCCGTTTTTATACCGATTTTTAGGATGCAAGTGTCGATTATGCCGACTTTTTCGAAAGTGACGATTTTTCTTGAAATTTTGTTGGCAGCCCTGCATCCCACTGTCATTGAGAATGCTAATTGCCCAAGCATTTTTTAATCTCTCTCTCACTATCTCTTCCTACCTCTCTCTCTTTATATATTTGCAAACGATGACGTTTTGCAGGAATTTTTGCTGCTATGTGAAAGTCATGAACAGTTGTTTGTTGGTAGATAGGCAGGGGCACGTAATAATTATTTATTTTGAGTGTTTTTCTTTAATTTCTCATTACTCCGAGTGGAATTTAATCAATTATGCCCACGGTAACGAGGGAATATTTATACGGACATAATCATTTCTCAAAGAAAAATTATCAAGGCGATAAAAAAATCGCCTGAACGTTTAGTCGACATGATATTTGGGATACGCTGCATCTGTAATTTTTTCCCAAAAGGTCACAGGTCATTACTGGAGGAACTTCTCACAAAATTAACGAAGACTTGGAATAAAGTTACTCGCTACTAGCCCCTAAAATTTTCCAAATACACTACCTACCTATTTTTTAGGAATTTCACTTAATGATTTAACTCCCAATTCAATTACGATTAATTCGTAATTCCCATATTTAATGTATATACATGTTTGTGCGTGTGTGAGTTTTGATTTTTTAATCAGTTTCCTGGACATAACAAAACAAATAAATTATAAAAATGAAAAGAAAATAAACAATAACAAACAAATATATTTTTGTTATAATTGAATTATCGTATCTTGCAGCACGTGTGGTCGTGCACATGTTGCTGTATATACACAACACAAACGAACAACAACGAAGACCGGACCGACCTCGAGTGTGTTGGAGAGGACAGCGAGAGAAGAACAAATGCATGATTGAGAGAAGCGAAACAAGAATTGGACGCAATGTGAGGAAAATTTTGTTGTCAGTGTTGCCACTATCGTTAATAATAATTATTCGACTAAATTGAGCTAAAACTTTCGAAAATTCCTCTTCCGACATGTTAAAATGCATTTGAAACATTATCATTTGATAAGGCCTAAACGTGCCTCATCAAAAAAACGGCTTTAGACCCTAGGTCTCTTTGGACAAAATCCGTTTCAGGACATTAGGAGTCGATTTAGCGATGTCCGTCCGCCGGTCCGTCTGCCTGTCTGGCTGGCTAGTGCGCACGATAGCCCTCGAAGGGAGTATCCGATATGATCCATACTTGGTACATCGTAATATTATTGTCAAACTTGGATCGAGTTCGGAGATGGGCAATATATCCGTCCACTCCTTCTGGTACCTCCCCGAAAAATGTCAACATTTTCAAAGAAAGTAAATAATTTTCTTCGGTTTTGCTCAAACTTTGCAAATCCTAATATTTCCACCAGTGCTACAGCAGGTGCTAAAATGGACAATATCGGTCCACTCCATGCAGTCTCGTAGCATCGCATGCAGCAGTCTCGTAGCATCGCTCGTTACCGTGATACTGGTAGCGTAGCCCGACGTCAAGGAAGTAGACCGAAGAAAACAGCAACATCAGCAGAAATGGTTCGAACAGTAAAGAAGCGACTTGATGGAAACCCGCGGCCACCATAACAGCCGCTCGTATTAATCGTCCGTGGCATCAGAATAAATGCCGAATATTATCGCGAAAATATTCTGGAGGGTGTGTTAAAGCGTTGGGCACGCAAACATTTTGACCGAAGACCTTGGACATTTCAACAAAACTCAGAACCATCGCACTCAGCACGCGCCACCCAAGAATGGTTACAAAATTAGGTTCCTCGCTGCATTTCCGTTGGACTATTGTGTCTGGAGTATTTTGGAAAGCAAAGTTGTCAATAAAAAATACCAAAGTGTCGATCACCTCAAGCAAGCGCTTCGCAGGGAATGAGCCAAAATACCACAGAGCAAAGGTGACCAATTCGAACAAATCTAAACTTATTCCAAAATTTGATGCTATTTCCGACATTTTTTGCTTTCATTCAATAATTTGTTTTTTTTTAAATAAGTTACAAAATGATGGCGTTTGACATTGTTGCAGTTTTTTTATCTCACCCTGTATATACTTTATAGGGTCTACGATGAATATTTAGGGATGTTACAAGCGGAATGACAAAGTTAATATACCCTCCTTTTCAAAGTGGAGGGTATAAATATTTATATATGAACATATGATGATAGTCAGCCATGTTGGCAACACTGTTTCAAACTATTATCTCCTCGCCTTAGTCATCTCATGACGACACCACTGACATATATGCACAGCTTAAAACAATGTTGCCAAATTTCTTTTCTATTCTCATATACTCAAGAGAGAGAGAACATAATTGAGCGAAATATTTTTTCTTGAAATGCAGAAATGAGTAGAAGTTGTCCACCTGTGTGTGAGAGCCTAAAATGGCAAACAACGTAAATAGTAGCCAGCTAGCCCATGTTTTATCTGACAATGATAAACAACAACAAAAAAGAGACGCCGCAAATTGAGAGGGAGTTTCCTTTTGGTATTTCTAAAATTTACACCTATGTGGGTATGTCTCTTCAGATAGATGTCAAAAGCAACGACATCGGCATTTTTTTTTTGTTTATACCGTTTTCGCTAACCAGTTATTTCTTTGTAGATACCTACCTATTTGGTTCATAAAAACAGAAAGTTCATATTTGAAGTGCGAGTGGACAGAATGTTACCATTTTGCCTTAGTTTTGTTATGGCTATGTATTATTGAGCAAGCAAAAAAACAAACGCAAAAAGTTAATTGCCTTGAAATTATCTATTGAATGGTTACTAAAAACTTAGTCACAGGCACACACGCACGCAACAACGTGCATGTGTGTGTGAGGAAATATCTATAGCATAGCCGAGAAGTAAACAACAAAAGCCCCACAACTACTGCTCTCTGTGGTGCGTTTTAATCGTTGCTCCATTGCTTCGGTGTTTGTTATGTTTACAACAATGTAGATGACGCGCAAGCGGCATATGATGAACATACATTTTTGAGGTTATTCAACTTAGCCTGGCATTGTTTAAATATAGGTATCATCAGTAATTTGCTTTCATTATGATTAGACAAGAAAAAAAAATGCACAAAACTACCCAATGTATTATTCATGCCATGAGTACATATCCAGTTACAATGGAAATTTTTGAAATCGGATTGATCCCAACTTTTCTTAAACAATCGGTATTAAACTTCGTTATCGGAGGTTACATCGAAATTAAGTAGATTAAACTTATATTCATAGTTCATATTAAAAAATGAAGCTCGAAATAAGTCGATCCAAGAAAACTGTCAGAATCCGCAATTCACAATATGGATGGATGGCGAGATGGCAGGATGTATTAAGAATATGGAGAACTCCAACAATCCATAACGCTCACAGAAATAAATACATTCTTCTAACTTCCAACAAAGTTTTTATGAAGCAAATAAGAAAAAAACTACGTTTGGCCAGGCCAGGAATTTTTAATACCCTCCAACTTTTTCAAGGAACTTAAAAAAATGCAAAAAAATATCCGTAGAAAAATAACTCTCAAATGTAAGCCGTTATATGGGAGCTATATAAAGACGTGCCCCTTAATAATTGTTTGTCATAGGCTATAGTACCGATTCCAAACTTCAAATACGAAAATCTGGGAAAATCTAGCAATAAACAATAAATATTCTAAAATTACATATTTCCCAGCCGCCATAAAATATCACATGTGAACAGAATTGAACTAATACCCTAACGAACCGGTTGTATTTCTTTCTCATCACAGAATAGAGAATAGATTTGACAATCGAAGAGGGAGATTGGACTCTATTCTCCTTTACAGAGAGTTATCGTTATATGGGTGCTATACGAAAATGTGGACTTGCATTCGCAATTTTTTTTTTCGTCATATGCTGAAGTACCCTTTACGAATTTCAAATACGAAACTTGAAACATTTCCGGTTAAAAACATCGCTAAAATCGTCAAAATACCGTATATTGAGAGGTACCGTTATATGACGACTATATGAAAACGTAGACCGACATGGCCTATTTATGTACGAACTTAACCTGCCTACTGGCAAAATACACATGTATTCAAAATATTAGGCTTCTATTTCAATTCGTTCCAAAGATAGCGTGATTTCAACAGACAGACGTCCGTCTATTGTGATCACGCCTGGTTCAGAACGAATTACGATAGGAAGCAATAATTTTGCACATAACAGTCTTTTGCCTGGTCAAGTTCGAAAATGGGCTTTTTCGGTCCACGATATCGTATAGCCCCCATATAACGGTACATTTTCAATGGAATTGTTTGAAATTCTACACAAGGAGTTCTGTGTGAGTACTTTACCCCCTGAAAGAGAACCGTCTACGATATCGTATATTCCCCATATAACGGTACCACCCGATATTCGGAATTTTGATGATTTTAGCCACGTTTTTCAATGGAATTGTCTGAAAATCCACACAAAAATTTCCTTCCGAATTCTTTACCTCCTGAAAAAGTATTGTCTATGTAGGTCCACTATATCGTATAGCCCCAGTACAGTACAGTCTCCCCCGATATTAGGTATTTTTCATTATTTTAGTGACATCCATCATCGGAATTGCTTCAAATTTCGTATTTGAACTTCGTTATGGGTACTTTAACCCATGACGGAAAATTGTCTATGCTAATCCATGTCTTCGTATAGCTCCCATATAACGAGATACCTCCCGATATTCTGTATTTTGATGATTTTAGAAACATTATTAACCAGAGTTGTTTCAAATTTCGTATTTGATGTTCCTGATGGGTACTATAACCATAACGCGTTAGCCATTGTGGGACATACCCAGAGGAAAAAATGTCAGAAAAAAATTTTAGTTCGCGTAGCCGGTTGAACGTACCCAGCAGAGAATATCTCTGGACCCAGAAAAGGTATTAGCACAAATTGTAGCATTTTGGAAAGGTAAGAGTGTCAGCAATAATTTGGCCCCATGATGTTCCCTATTTCGACATTTAGAGGGTTTTATAAAAAATCCGTGTCCAAAACATCGATAATTTGAATATAACTTCCAAACCGTGACCATTTACCCAATAATGTGACCACTTGTTGGATTGGTATTTCCAACGATACCTATATTGTCTACATCGGGTAAATGGATCCGTGTCTAGTCGGGTTCTTGAACCCGGACTTTTGGGTCAAAAATCTAGAGCCCCGGGTCCGTCCCCCAAGAAAAATTGGATCAGGCAAAAATACCTACCACTGGAAAAAAATTCGAAAAAAAATATTTACTAAACAAGAATTTAGCTGCTTTTTTGCTTGTTATTTTATTTATTTTTTTTATTTTCATATATCCCAAACAAAAAAATTCCAAGTCAATCCCTGAAGTAATTTTCCTAAACAATTGAGCTAAGTCTTGCACAATGTTCGGCTATTAAATGCTCTCTGACGTTAAAGTATTTATATGGCCCTAATGGACTCACTAGTTCCAATATCTCCGTATGTTTTCGTGAGAACTACTGACTTGCTACTGGCAATGTTATACGTGACTTCTGGATGCCAAGCTAATACAAAATGTCGAAAGGAAAAAGCATTGCTTGTCTAAGTCAATATTGATTGGCTATTGGCACTTCTTACAAGGGAGGTGGGTCATAAGACCCGAAAATAATAGAGGTATTTTACAGAACAGTGTTGGCATATTTGTTTGGTATATCGTAGTATTTTGTTGCTGCAAAAACCCATTATTGTTGTTTCTATAAAAATAGCGTTTGTTTATTAGTGTTTACCGAGGGTAAGGCAGGGAATACCTAGGTTTCGGATGGGTATTTAACGTTAGAAATATATTCATATGTACATAGATACCTTATTGGTGGGGGTTCTGAAATGTTACTAAGCAAATGAGAAGTTATTCATTTATATCTCCTCTGGCATCACATTACGATGGTTACGCAGAAAAACTATTCTGAACACTCTAGTAGGGGTCTTTCCACAAATTAAATTCACTCAAATGGTATTTCATACAAAAAAACACAATGAATACCTACGTACAACAAAAAACACTCCAATTGTATTTGGAGTAAAAGAGATAAATGAGCGTGTCACACATAAATTACTCATTCGCTCTGAAAAGAAAAAAACAAGTTTGGAGATTCTTTTTACAGTCTCTCTCTCTGGGGGAAAAACTTTGGGGGCAGCAAACTGCCGTCAATGTTCAAAAAGACATCGATAAGAATGTTACTATTAACAGCAACAACAACAACAACAACAAGAATAACATCTACAAGATATTTCTTCAAACTAAAGATGTTGGAGAAAAATGTTTGGAAAGAGAGCAACGGAGAGAACGAATGTCGGGCAAAACCAAAAGAAAAACTCAAATGTAATGTTATTCAGAAGAATGCCTGCTATATGTAGATATGTATGTTTGTATGACTTGACCGCTGCAGACGACAACAACGATGCCATTGAGTAGCGAGAACGAGTGAACGAGCTAGCGCACGCGACTGCGATAGAAATAAAGTAGCCGCCGTCGAAGATGAAGACGAAAAATAATAACAAAAGAAAGAACAGCACACGCACACATAATAAGCCGGGTGGGTTGCAGATACAATAAACGAACGAATGGGTAGTACAACAACAAGAACAACTAATTGTAAATATTACCTCCACCCAAGCAATAAAGAAGAGATATTTGTGTAGGTTTGTGACTTTTGCGATTTGTATTTGGGTATCTGTGTGTGTTTGCGGTGTGGTGTGTGAGAGTTTGTGTGTTTCAATGGCCTTGAAATAATGCGAAAGCGTCCCACTAAAGGAAATTTACCTATAAACAAACCAAATTACAATGAGCTAAATGACGCTCAACAATTGCAGTGTAAAAAAAGTAGCAAAGAACCTTATCTTCGGGAAGAGAAAGTTATGGGCTCGATACGAAAATTAATGTGGGAGGCATTCTTGGGTTTCTATATCTTCCCTGTTGGAAATTTCAATAATGAATCACTATTGACTTACTATAGACTTTGTCGCCAGTTCGATGATCAAGAGTAACCACCAAGTAAAAGTAAAAAACGGGTGGAAAGACCCACAAAGGTATTAGCACACATTGTAGCATTATAGAAAGGTAAGAGTGTCAGCTATAATTTGACATCAATTTTGTTGACCCGATAATGGGTCCATTTTTATACCCTCCACCATTCTATGGAGGGTATATTAGCTTTGTCATTCCGTTTGTAACTCCTCGAAATATTAATAATATACCCTAAAAAGTATATATATTCTGAATCAGAGTAAAATTCTAAGACGATCTAGCGATGTCCATATCTGTCCACGTCTTCGTATAGCCCATATATGACGGTACCTCACGATACTTGGTATTTTCATGATTTTTGTGACATTATTCACCGGACTTATTTCAAATTTGGTATTTGAAGTTCGCAAAGGGTACTACAGCCTATGACAAAAAAATCGTATGCAGGTCCACGTCTTCGTATAGTCGTTTTCGGATTTTTTTTTTTTTTGAAAATTTTCAAGTTCCTTCCAAATGGTAAAGGATATTAAAAGTTCAGCCCAACCGGAACTTAGCTGCTGTTTTTACTTATAGACTTTTTGGGGGTTTTATATAAAATCCGGGTCCAAAAAATCGATAATTTGACTATAACTTCCGAACCGCTTTAAATAGGTATTTTCATAAGATTCCTATAACATAAGAGGATCCGGGTTTAGCCCGGGAACTTGGTCCCTGGTCAGTCCAAGAAAAAATTTGTTCCACGGAATCAGGGTAAAAATACCTACCTCTGGAGAACAAAGAGCTTTTACTAAACTAGAGTTAAGCCCTACCTATTGCCATTTTGTATGAACTTGTCACTCGGAAGTCACTATTGAAATTGCCAGTAGTACGTCAGTGATTCTTACGAAGACATATGGAGACATTGGAAGTAGTGAATGAGAAGTCCATGAGGGCCATATAATTACCAAAGTAGAATGTAGAAGCTAAAGTCATTTTAAATATCTATTATCTCTGCTCAAGTTTCGTGTTTTGTTTCACTGTCAAATATCCTCAGTTTGTTTGGGGTAGGTTTGGCAGGAAAAAGGTTTCGCAAAAGTACCCTTTTTTGTCTATCTAGGCAAGCGCTACCGTGGGATGATATATACTTTTATGTTGGCCCAAAATACAAGAGCATGACTTGCAGGACATGTAGTTTCACAATGCAACACAGACGTGCAACAATGGACTTATCAAGAGCGAGTTCGGTGAAAATTTTATTTTACGTTCGTGGCTAATGGCGATTTTTGGCCTTTAGATTATTTTTTGTTGGGCTATGTTAAAGATCATGTCTATACAGACGAGCCCTCCTTCAATTGACGCCTTTGAAGACAACTAGATAGTGCGATTTTACGCCATTAGACCATTTTGTTGGGCTATGTTAAAGCTCTTTCAATAAACGCATTGGAAGACAATATTGAACCGTTTTTTTTTCGTGAGATACCTCCCAAAATGTAGTAGAGTAAAATTGAACTAGGCGAATGGGACCATTTGAGGCGCAGTCGCGGGATCGCTCTGATAATGAAAATAAAGATTTCATGTATGCAAAATCATTCTTTTAATCTTGACCAGTTTCACAGTTGGGCGCCATTTTTCGAATTTTCACTTCATCGATATAGTATGTATGACCTCCGGATGGCATTCTTTCCGACACGTGAGCTGATAATCCAGACTCCCCTAAACCTCTTAATTTTCTCTATATAGTTGATGTATTTATAAAGAATATCTACGTTACATGTACTTACCAGCAACTTTCAAGAGTTCCGCATCGACCAGATCCGTTAGATCCGGTTCTTCGCCATACCAAAATAACCATAATTCTTTGGCCGCAGCTAACGACAAGGGTGGATGTACTTTAGATGTATTGACAACTTCAAAGATGGCGTTTGGATCCGAATTGTCCTGTCGCGTGGACTGAACTCGTCGCCAAACGCATAAGATATCAGCTTGCATACATCGTGAATAGGATCGTAAGATTGGATCGTCCAGTGGATCACTGGACGCATTTGGGCGCTCACTGTTAACAAATTTGCGCCATTTTATTCCGCATAAATCAGTCTGAAAATTGAAAAACAAAGAAAAATGTTAAACAAGTGTAGAGAATTTAGGAAATTTAATTTTTCAAAAATTTTAAAAATGTATGCCGTTTTGTTTTCAAAAATTAAGAGTACATTTTACAATTTTGGGATAAAAAAATATTAAATCCGTTAAAAATTCTGTTAAAATCGTCTATACCGGGAGGTACCGTAATATGGGGGCTATACGAAGACGTGGACCTGCACAGACAATTTTCTGTCTTAAGCTGTAGTATCCATTTCGAACTTCAAATACCAAATTTGTAACAATTCCGGTGAATAATGTCGCTGAAATCGTCAAAATACCGAATATCGGGAGGTGCCGATATATGGGAGCTATACGAAGACGTGGACCTGCACAGACAATTTTCTGTCTTAAACTGTAGAATCCATTTCGAACTTCAAATACAAAATTTGAGACAATTCCTGTGAATAATGTCGCTAAAATCAGCAAATATCGGGAAGTACCGTTATATGGGCGCTATACCTATAAGGTGGACCTGCAAAGACAATTTTCTGTCTTAGGCTGTAGTATCCATTACGAACTTCAAATACCAATCTTGAAACAATTCCGGTTAATAATGTCGCTTAAATCACCAAAATACCGAGGGGGGGAGTACCATTATATGGGGACTATACCAAAACGTGGACCTACATGACCCATTTTTAATACCAAAAATCCTGCAGACATAATATACATTTCTGTAAAATTTTATCAACCTACTTCATTTCGCTCGGAAGCTAGAGTGATTTCCACAGACGGGCGGACATAGCTAAATCGACATAGAATTTTATGCTGATCAAGAATATATATACTTTGCGGGGTCTAAAATGTATATTTCGAGGTGTTACAAATGGAATGACAAACTTAATCTACCCCCATTTTATGGTGGAGGTTATAAAAATTTAACATTTCGGAGGGGATCCTGATTCCGATTCCGATTCCGTTTGTGTTTTCTTGTTTTTAAAATTAACAAATGGCACAAAAAGACTCTAGAGCACAGGCTTAAATTTATCCCCACCACAGTTCTATGAGGAAAGGGAAAAGTTCCGCAAGCTTTTTTGAGAGATTTGTCATGAATATGGTGGTATGGTTTTAAGGAATATCAATCGGGAAGTTGTAACATTGCTACACAGCGCCGCATAACAACATCAACTACGGTCAATTATTTGTTGTAAGCTTTTTTTTTTGGCTTAAGCAAGATATTTTCCCCCATGCCTATCTTGATTTCATTTGTTGCGAATTTATCTTTCTTTCTTGTCTCCCTTGGCTTTACTCCAACTTTCATTTTGGTTTTGGCGTAGGAAGAAAATAAAGAAAGAAAGATAAAATACAAACTAACTCCAAAGCATAGAGATAAAATTGTTGTTGTGTAGACGAATGGATGGTTCACCGTTTCTATGTCAAACGCACATCGACTCAATTCCCCACCGCAAGTATTGCAGCAATTTCACCACAACAGCAGTTTGTACCATTTTTTGTTCTTTACTACCCATCCTTTCATGCTTATGGGAAAACTGGGGGTTAACTTTCGCAAAAAGGAAGTGAACAAATGGAAATAAGAGTACCGATGGATGGCATATGTGGAGGAGAAAATTTTTACGGTGTACATGGATGTAATTTGTTGTCAATTTTTTTTGTTTGTTTTATTTTCGCACATTTTATTTGCTCTTTCTCTCTCTCTTCCCGGCATAGTTGGGCAGAATTTCTTGGCGGATAATAAACGTTAATCAAAACACCAATATGGCATAACAAAACTGTTTTTACTCTCATCTCTCTCAACTGTCTGTTTATTGTTTATGTAAAAATATTTTAGGTTTGCATTTTTTATCGCTATTTACAGTGTTGCCAACTAAAGTAAATAGCGGAAAATAGTTTTGGAAAATATTAAAAAAAAAAAAACAGAATCTCCAACTAATATTGTTGTACAAAACGGGGGAAAGCAATGTTTTTTGCAAGAAATCGTGCTAACTCCTAGCAAATATTTGGAACAAAGGATAGCTGGATCCCTTTGTTAATATTTTTAGGCAAATAAATACGATAGCCATAAGTATAAAGTATCAATGCACCCAGAAAAAGTCACAATTTTGTGCGATTTATTGGACCGAACTTTTTCTAAGATACTGCGACTCGTAACGTAGCAGTAAATGGAAAGCTCTGGCGTGAAATTGTACCGATCTTTTTTATACCCTTCACCATACATACATAGTATGGAGGGTATATTAAGTTCGTCATTTCGTTTGTAACTCATCGAAATAATAATTTTAGACCCAACAAAGTACATATATTCTTGATCAGCGTAAAATTCTAAGATGATTTAGCCCTGTCCGTCCGTCGGTCTGTTGTACTCACGCTAGAGTTAAAACGAATTAAGATATGAAGCTAAAATTTTTCATAGATCTGCCTTTTGTCTGCAGGGAGGTCAAGTTCGAAGATGGGCTATATCGGTCCACGATATCGTATAGTCCCCATATAACGGCACCTCCCGATATTCGGTATTTTAATGATTTCAGCCAAATTTTTCAATGGCATTGTCTGAAAATCCACACAAGGAGTTCCTTGTGAGAACTTTAACCCCTGGGCGAGAATTGTCTATATAGTTTCACGATATCGTATATCCCCCATATAACGGTACCTCCCGATATTCGCTATTTTGATGATTTTAGCCACATTTTCAACGGAATTGTCTGAAAACAAAAGTTGTTTCTTGTGAGTACTTTATCCCCTAGAAAAGAATTGTCTATATAGGTCCACGATTTCGTATAGTCCCCATATAATGGTATCCTCGATATTCGGTATTTTAGAAAGTTCAGCCAAAATTTTCAATGGAATTGTCTTAATATCCACAAAAGGAGGTCCTTGTGAGTACATAACATTCTGGAAGAGAATTGTCTATATAGATCCACCATATCATACATCCCCTATATAACGGCACCTCCCGTTATTCGGTATTTTGATGATTTTAGCCACATTTTTCAACGGAATTGTCTGAAAATCCACACAAGGATTTTTCCTGTGAGTACTTTATTCCCTCGAAGAGAGTTGTCTATATAGGTCCGCGATATCGTATAGCCCCTTATAACGGTATCCCCCGATATCCGGGGTGGCTATTTTCATGATTTTTACGACATTTTTCACCGGAATTTTTTAAATTTCGTGTTTCATGTTCGTAAGTAGGTTTGTGATAAACCGTTGGTTTTGGAAATGTGTACTACAAGTGCGCGAAAAGTACAATATTGTACTATTTTAGTACAATTAAGTATTTGGTGAACAGATAGTGCTTGAAATCTGAAATTTGGTATTAGGGTCGCTGTTCATGTGTAGTCTGGACATATGTGGTGGTTTCGAAAATGTTTGATTTAATTGTACCAAAAGTACTGAATGGTACTATGTTTGGTATTGGGTGAAGGAATAGAGGTAAAATTCAGAAATCACACTCAAATCCTCAAATTTTATATAGTTGTCACTGCTGGTGTTGAGATATGGAGGTGGTTTTGGAAATGCGCACTATAATTGTTCGAAAAGTACTAAGTGGTATTTAATTGAGATTGGAATCCCGAAATTTGATATTAAAGTCTATGTTTGTATCTGGATTTGGATTTGGGTAAAGGAATAGAGCTGAAATCCCGAAATTTGATATTGAGGTTCTGTTGGTGTCTGGGTGGTGGTTTTGAAAATGTGAACCATAATTGTTCGAAATGTACTAAATGGTACTACATTTGGTGTTAGGTAAAGGGATGGTGCTGGAATGCCGAAATTTGATATTGGGATCTCTGTTGGTATCTGGGATTGAGATATGAGGGGAGGGGGTTTGGAAATATGTACTATAAATGTACGAAAAATTCTAAATAGTACTAATTGTGGTATTTTGTGAAGGACTCGAGCTGAAACCTTGAAAATAGATATGAATGTCACTGTTGGTATATGTGGTTGAGAGAAAGAGCTGGTTCTGATAAGCGTACTATAACTGTACTAAATGATACTAAAATTGCTGATTTGGGGAAATTTGGTATCTAAGGATGAGATATTTGTACCAAAAAGCCTGACTCGAACTTTTTCAATGAATCTTACATTTTAAGGTGGACTTCATCCTTCTAAAATGATGTCTTGCGGGAGAATTTTTAATAAATCGATGTCCAATCTAAAAAATGGACCAAAAAGATCCATTTGGTGACTCCGTTACAAGTGTAATATTCACTTTAAATGTGGAAGAGTTTTTAGTTTTTTATACCCTATACCACAAGGTGGTCAGGGTATAATGTCTTTTTGCATTTGTTTGTAATAGGCAATAGGAAACTGGATAGACCCGCAGTTCCTTTTGGTGATCTGCATAGAATCACTTTCTGCGTCGATTTATGCATATACATCCGTCCGTCTGTCCATGTATTTTTGTAAACAAAATACAGATCGCATTTATTGCCCGATCCAGATGAAATTTTGCACAAATCATTTGTTTGACCCAAGGATTTGTTTGACACATAAGATTTATTCACATTTAAAGGCTGGAGTGCTCTAACGATAGCCACTTGTGGTTTTCCAGCCAAATATAAAGAAATCACACTATCACGCTTGAATTCCATCACGAATAACTTTTTTTCTGGAAAATTTTCACCAAAATGCTTTTGTACGCTTGTAAATAATATAATGAGCTGACACTGGAATAATTTTAACAGTTGTCGAACGAGTGGCTTTGAAATGTCAGCGGTCTGAAATTGGTTGCAGGTTTTTCATCTCACCCTGTTTGTATATTCTCATTTTCTTAGAACAATTCTAGTTTATTTGAATTAAATTATAAAAATACCTACTACTGCGGAATGCCGATAGAACATTGTTTTGAAAAGAAGTCTGCATTTAGGTTTTCAATATTTGTTTATTTAATCAAATTAACAAAACAATTGGTGCCATATGCGATTATGGCATTTATGAACGTACAACCCATTCAGGTATGGCTTCTTTCATATAACTTTCTAAAACCTATCCTGGTATTAATTGTACCATAAGTTCTACGCCTATTTATAATAAAAAAATATAAATATTATTCTATTATTTGAACAATCAGTTAATTGTGTAAAGGTGTGGTGTGTGCGATTGTTCATATTCCGTTTATTAACACCGGATACAAAGCCGTTATTCAGATTGGAATATTGTAATATTTTCAGAATGAAAAACATTTGTATCCCCCCACCAGCTTCTATCTGTAAACGAAATATAACATTTCATCATATGGAGGTCAATATCACCAACAACAACAATTGTTGATCGTAAATGGAAAAGGAAAAATAAAGCTCTCGCAAAGTGCCACACACATGCAGTGGAGAGAGAAGAACACAGTCAAAACTTGCACATTCGATAAAAAAACGTCAGCGGGCAAGTAAGATAACAACACCTGTTCCTACCGTGACAGCAGCAACAGCAGCGGAGGTTATTGTCGTTCGTTTGTTCGTCGCCAATGCTCTTGTTGTTGTTGCTTTCTTTCCAACATTTATGCTATTTTAACTAAAACAGCAACAGTTATAGCAGCAGAGTAATCTAAACAATTGTCCACCACACACACACGCACACACGTCCCCAACTGGAGAGAAGACTAGACAAACAAGTTTATAACAGCAACCGCACCAAAACAAGTCAAAAGTGGCATATCTCTCATAATAGTAATCGGAACAAACACTCTCACCGATTATCTTTCTCTCTCTCTTAAACTGTTTTCATGTACAACGCACTTCTATAAATAGATTTGTATACAAACGAACTCATCATAATAGGGTCAACACTTCGTAGATTTGAAAAACACCCAAAATATTTACAGAGATTCGTTAGAAAAAAACTACATCATTTATCAATTTTAAGAATTTCAATACTATACCTTTACCGAATACAAAATGCTGTACCATTTAGTACTTTTCGTACAAATATAGGACGGATATCCAGAACACCGCCAAATTTTAAATACAAATACCAAATTTTATAATTCCAGCCCATTCTGCAATATAAGTAAAACGTTTGCAAAGTAACCTAAATGGAGTGAAGAATTTTCCCCATGTTCATAATTCTTTGAAATTTTCGGACTAAGATTCCTTAGCGAATCAGCTACGACGTTTGAACCTAGTATGACCAAAAAATACTCTCCAAGCTATAAAAAAACATTTCATTCATAAATTCTTTTGTATTTTTTTTTTTTTTTTTTTTTTTTTTGAAACAAATTTTGACAGTTTACTATGTCATAAGCATTTTTCAAAATATCCCTTCGTATAAACGAAGAACGGCATCAAAAGATTTGTTTCGAAAAAAAATATTTAAAGCAAAACCATGACGACATACATTTTCACTTTAAGTACTAAGGTACTAGAAAAACAAAAAAAAGAAGCAAATATGCTATTTGTTGTTTTTGCTTGTTGTATATATCTCACAGATGGGTAACTACACTACTAGGCTACTTACCAGGGCAAAAAAGTTGGTATGGCAATCCTCCAAACTTGCGCCGTTTGTCTGATGTGATTGATGCGTCATAGTTCATAGATTTCAACAACAATACAGCAGCTCCTCATTTTCTTAATTATCATTAAGGTTTTGTTTTGTTGTTGCGTTTGCGTTTGTTGATAAATAGGCTATAAGCGGCGGCGTTAGCGGCCACAAATAAAGACACATAAACATACACACAACAATGAAAAACCAAAACAAATACGGTAATGTACGTTCGCACACACACGCGCGCACTCTCAACAGCAACAACGTTAGGCTTGATGACAGGTAGGGTAGTGCGCTGAGTGAGTGAACGAATGAGATTTCGACGGCGATGTTGTGTCTGCGGCGGCGATATATTGACGAAAACGAGTTTAAAACGCAACGACGACGCGTTTTTTGTTTTCTTGTTATTGATGTGATGTTTTGTAGAGTTGTAGTTGTTTTTATTTTATTGTTGTTATTGAAACGTTATATTTATTTGTTTTATTTTTTAAATCTTTATTGTTGTATTTTTTAAAGCTCTTCTCTTCCACTACTATTCAAATGAAAATGGGCAATTTGGTCATACATTTTTGTAGTAGTTGTTTGGTTTTTTCTTTTGTTTGCAAATTTTATTATTCACCATTGAGATTTTCACTGTAAACTGTTGCTGCTGCTAATGCTCTTTACACTTATTATCCGCTTGACTATAATGTAACAAAAAAAATAAGAACAACAAATTTAATAAAATTTATTCCGTTTCATTCAAGTAACATATTAATGTATTTTGATAGTCATTCGAATTGCATCATTTCAGTTTATTGTTTCTTTAAGGATTTAAATTACTTTTCACTTATTTCACAAATTACTTAGCACCAATGATGCTCGAATTTTTTATTTTTTAACAATTTCCACTACACCCCCCTTAACATCAATACCCCTAGTTGTGGGCGCTAAAAAATCACACAAAATAACACTATAAATTTCATTTATGTCCCCCTTTTTATTTTTCTTCTTTCCACTACAAAAACACTCAATTTTGCATTGTTTTTTTATTTTCCTCTTATTTTTTTGTTTTCTTTTTTACACAAAAACACGTTTAATAATTTAGTTTATTTGTTTATTTGCCGTTCTTGTCACGTCGCTGGGGTCTGGGGGCGGTTTGTTAATAATAAACGTCAATATACCCACCAACCAAATGCCGTTCGTTTGATCATTGTTTTCTCTCGTTTTGTTCTTGTTTTCTTTTCTCCTATTTCTACATTTTTATTTTTCATGTTATTCTTTTACCTTACTTTTATTTTGGTTTTTGTTTTGCTCACAGTAATCTGGCGAAAAAATAAATACAACATGAACGTGAAGAACACAGAGAGAAAGAGAGGAAGCAATCAATGAACGAATGAGTGAAACCGTAATATTTCTTGTTGGTCGGCTGAGAAGGGAAAAAAACACACACATAAACAACAACAACTAGACTAACGCAAACTCATTTCAATGAGAGAAGAGAGCCAACGAAAAAGGTGCCGAATCAAAGCAGAGCAGAGGAAGAAGAGTAGTCTCAACACAAAAAAAAACGTCATAAACCAAAGATGAGAGCAATATTTGTCATTTTCTGTGTTCTGTGGGAGTGTGTTGTATATTTTTCTACATAGTAGATTAAAATGATTTGGTGTGGTTGTTGTTGCTGTTATTACTGCTGCTGTTTGTGGTTGATATCGCAATGTAGACGACACCACCAACCCGACAAACAAAGATAATACAATAACGATATGAAAAACAGAAAAACAACACAAACTTTTTTTATTACACACTATAGTAGTTTCTTG
Organism: Musca domestica; assembly: GCF_030504385.1. Taxonomy (NCBI): domain Eukaryota; kingdom Metazoa; phylum Arthropoda; class Insecta; order Diptera; family Muscidae; genus Musca; species Musca domestica. Next base: position 7,244,519 of record NW_026712318.1, on the reverse strand, counting down.
TTAAAACATGTTGTTGGTATAAGTAAGTGTGTACGTGTGTGTCTGCACAGTAAAGTTGTTGCTGTATATTTTGCTCAGTCGATTAGTATGTTGCTACATACGTTTGATATTAACTTGCACTTGTTGTTGTTGCTGCTGTTGTTGGCATTTCTTAATTTTTTCTTTCAATTTTTTTTGTCTGTGGGAGAAGAGTTCACACAAATCAACTGGCCGTAGGCTCATCCAAACTAGGGCTGGGCGATACAGAGAGTGAGAGAGAGAGGAGGGAGTGTGTTAAGCCGTGTTTATTCTATTATTTTATTAAATTTTAACACCCTTTTTTATCCGAGGGGGTAGTTTTCACTTTTAATTCCTTAATGTTTCACATGAAACGACAACGTCAACAAACCACTTACTTTAAATGTCCCCTAATAATTGTTTTGGCAAACTGTTTTTTTCCCCACTCTACTGATGGGATGTTGTTTTATTCTTTTCTTTTGCAAAATACAGACTGGTACTGTTGTTTTAACACATATTTCAACAATTTTTCACAACTGACTGATATTTTTCATAATTTTGTATTACTCAAGAAAAAATTTCTTTTTGCACTCATTTCAAAAGACTTGAAACAACACAATTGTTAACCGTGTATACGAGTGACGAGTAGAAAACAACGAATGAACGAGACGACGACTTCGTTCGCTGTCTACACAATGGAAATTTTGCTTTGTTGCCGCTGTTATTAACTGTGTGTGCGTCCAACGAATGTTTGTGTGTTTTGTATTAACAACAACAAGAAGCAGTGTTACCAACTTCAATAGATAGTACATATGTGGGAATTGGCTATTTGAACACACAGTCTGTCAGCCAGCCAGCCAGCCGCTGACACCTAGTTTAGATACAAGATGTAAAATGATGAGATTGATTTTGGGAAATAGAAACTAAAAGAACATGTAAATACTAATTTCACAAGTCTTTGTTTCCAATGAACTTTTCAATGAGAATTGGCAATACTGGTTTCAGATTGTCTTCTCCCCACAGCTCAACTCAATTTGCATGCACTCAGGCAAAAGTGGGGATAGTAAATATAAAAAAACAGCAATGATCAGTAGCCCCCTCCAACAAAAAGCAAAAAAAAAACTAATAAATTAAATTTGTTTTTGTAAAACAATAATAAAGGTCATTAAAACGGTTTAACTCGACTTTACGTTGTATAAAGGTTCCACTCATATCTCTTTCTTGTCCTTTTTTACATATTTTCATTCATTGCTTTGTTTTATGTGATGAGAAAACTTGAAATAAATACAATTTGAAAAAATAAAGAGGAAAATGACAGCAACGACTACGTCGTCGCCGTCGAGGGCGATGCACGACGACGCATACAAATTTTCAACAAAACAACAACGAAAAAAGGAACATCAACTTGAAAACAATGGTGGGCTCAAAGGCAGAAAGAAACAGAAAAAAACAAAACGCAAAACACAAAACACACACATTATATTTGCACTCAATGACAACGCTCTCTCTCTGTCTTTCTCTCTCTCACTGTGAGTTTCTGTATTGTCCTCTCCTCTTTTGTAAAAATCACGTCTCAACCAAATTTAAACATGCTTGGAGGAAAAGAAGCTGCTCTCATATGGGAGAGGACGACCAGGTTTTCTTTTAACAAGAAAAAAATGGTAATGGGGCACGGAAACATTATTGGAGTCCCATCACTTAACATTTGTTTTTGTACATGGCCAGAGCCAAGATGGAAAATTATCCAAAGTAGATTCAGTCAAGCATCAAGGCAACTTCAAACATATTTTTGTAAGTTGGTAGGTAGGTATAAAAAGATAAAAAAAACATTTGATTTAATCGTTGTTTTGTTTTCTCCATTCTTTTAAAATGAACCAGCTTCACAGCGGGTTGCTTGTGTCTACATCATATCAAATTACTGTTCGGTAAGCCATATAAATTTAAATATTTCGCAAACTCGGTTATTCGCTTTCTCAGAGTTGTGCTGTAACAAAAAAATGGCAAGTCTTTTCTTGGGTTTGAAAGAAAAGACTTACAAACAACAACATTTGAAAACAATAACAAATTGTTGGGATTGTTGAACATCTCTCAGGTGTGTACGACAACATGAATATATATTTTCAACAGAGTAAAGAAGAGATATTTAAGGTGCGTTTACATGTCAACAGATTTAGTAAACCCAGTGGATTTAAATTATTCGCCAAAAAGTTCTAATGAAAACATAACTTTCTACCTATCAACTGTTACAAATTACAAACAGAAAAAGTCAAATTGTAAATGAATAGAATTCAAATTAGGAATTTCAATAAAAAAAACCATTATCGAAGTACCTACAACCAAGCCAATTTATTAAGGTCAAACAGAATGAGACAAGGCTTAAGGTGAGAGTACATAAAAGGCTTTTTTGACTGGCTAAAGTCATTCATTGCAAAGAAAAAATCAATTCTCCAAAAAAGAATGAGCCAACATCGTTTTTTAAAAATTTCAAACAGAATAATCGACATTTATCGATGACAGCAATTTTTCAATTGTTTATATTTTCGATAATTTCCGAAATTAACATATTCGCTAAGACATGCCGATAGGTAACTATTTGGTCAATGTTACCGATTTTTGTTAGTAATGCCAAAAAAAAGTTAGGCAGGCGTATGGATTTCAATATTTACAACTTTTACAACAAATAAAGTTTTAGTCATTGACAAGAATATTTATGAAAATAACTCGTTGCATAATTTGGAGGCAATTTTTTGGAGGAATTTTTCCAATTTTAATAAATACATTTTTTCCTACTACATTGTATTAACGTACGAATTGTGTCGTATGACCCAATAAATTTTGAGTGCGTAATTATATGACAAGAAAGTTTGATATATTCATTTTCCATAACCTGCAGGAGTCCTTGGTACAGTAAGGACAATAATGGTACAATAATAATGGTAAAATAAGGTAGACCAGCTTCATAAAACTACAGAAATACAGCCCGAGGCTATGCCCGCTTTCTGCCAAATTGTCATGCAACAAGTTGTTTTCATTTATTCAATATTTTCCCTCAAAATAAGAATCAGTTAAAACGCGAAAAATTAATAAAATGCCTGGATTATTTTCAAAATATGTTCGATCTTTGAATTACATGACAAAAGTGGTGAATAGCTTCAATACGCGTCTTTCAATCATTAATTTTGAAAATATTTTGTTTTTATTTTTCAAAACAATAAATAAATACATACACAACATTGGCAGAAGTCGGTCACCCTTAAAAAATTGTAATCAGCTGCTAGCTCTACCTCACCTTTTTCTTGTACCATGCAAGAATCTACTTATTTTGCATTTTTTTTTTGATATCATAAAAGAAAAATTTTATTAAACTAGAGTTGTTCCAAAATGTTAGGGTAGGAAAAAATTTTGGAACAACTCTAGTTTAATAAAATCTCTTAAATTATTTCGGTAATATTTTCCAGAGATAAGTTGTTTTTTACGCTGATTCAGGGAAACTATTTTTTTCTTGGGGGACGGACGCGCGACGCTGTTTATGACTGGAAAGTCCTGGTTCAAGACCCAGGCTAGACCCGGATCCATTTACCCGATATAGACATTTAGGTATCGTAAAAATACCTACCCCTGGAAAAATTTCCAAAAAATTGAAGAGTTTTTACTAAACCAGAGTAGGCCAAACTTTTTCATTCTTACAATTCTTGAAAAGAGCAATAATCATCGCAAATTCGTATGAACATGGCATTCCGCCTCCATATGAGCATGGCATAAGGTAAGTCAACGGCCTTACCTTATAGTGAGTTAAGCTGGGAATATATAAAGCGCTTATTTGGCTGGCTTAAGTCATCGGCTGGCTTCTTCGGAAATGAACAAGGAGCCTAGGGCCAAAATCGAACTACCCAAAATCGAAGAAGCCAGCCGATGACTTAAGCCAGCCAAATATGCGCTTTATGTATTTCCAGCCTTAGAAATACCCATGGTAGAAGAATACAGGTAGATGCTTGTCAATGCTTGGGAACATGGATATGTAAAAACTTTTAAAATATTTTCTTCAAAAATAAGTACATTTTTTTGTTTTCCTATAGGACGGCAATCTGAGGTTGTTACGACATGAATTTTTCGACAATTTTAACGAATTTGAATAATATTTCATTGAACATTTTCAATTTTAAAACTGGTTTGAGTTCATACCTGTATTCTTCTACTATGAAAATACCGTTTTCGTTCATTTTGCCGTTACATGCATATGACGGAACAAACTTCACATGCCTTGTACTGGCAACTACATTGAAAAAAAAATTTTCGTAAATATTGCCCATATGAATCACTTCAAGGGGTACTAATACCCTAACTTGAAGCACATATCCATAACAAATACAAACATTTTTGGCAGTGGACATTGTTCATTTATGTCTCCAGAAATGTATGGTTTAGATCGTCAATGTGTCGATTTTTTTAATGGGACACAATTTTTCGTATTTGCAAAATAAGATCTTCTGTCATTGACAGTTTAAAAAAACGCAATACCCAAGCTCTCAGCAATGCTCTTGTTTTTGTTTTGATTCACAGAAAATATACAGTTAATCATATCAACAGCTGTGTTGTCCCGGCTACTTATCAATGATATACCATGTTCCAACTGATAAATGAACAATTATCGATAAGCCGGCATTTCATTTCTCTGGCATTATTGTAAATAAACCCGGTGTTAGACGGTTATAACATCATGCAATTACATTTATAGACAGATGCTCTTTGATTGGGCCATTCCAACCATTTATTTAAAATACTCAATCAAATGAACATACGATAAAGAGTCTTGTCATTAAAATTTCCCAAAGTGTAAGACAAGCGTTTTGCAATAAACTTTGTTTTGCTGTAAAAAATACAAGCACCAAAGTAAAAAAAAAAATTGTTCTTTTCAAAGTTCGACGGAGGATTTAAGATAGGCAGGTGCATGGTACACGAGTGACCGACCACAGACTGACGAATCTCGTCGATAAAACAATAAGTCTGTCACTGAAATTTTTCAATGAATATCATAATTATTTTAAATAATTAAATGAAAATATTTCAAAAATTGCAAAAGGTATAATTTTTACAAATGTCTATGTAAAAAACAACATTTTCAAAAAAAACTACTAAGTATGTAGCCAAAGAGAAGTATTCAAGGCAGCACTGAATTATATGCTTAGGCATGCCCAAACATTTGGGGTTGCATTGATTAAAAAGCAATAATATGGAATGCTCCTGCCTCGAACAAAACAAAATTGGATGGATAAACCCACAAATACTGGCTATCATTTTGAAATATCTATGTAGGTATAAACAACGTTTTGCACCCTCCGTATATATATGTCTACCTATATAGAAATGTAACTGATGACCCCCACCACTTCAAATTCAAATTTCATGTGTTTTTGTGTGTGGTCAACGTAGAAGAAAAACAAATGTCGGCAAACCATATTAACTCTGTCCCAATGACAAAAAGGCGAATAATGTCTATGGTTGGTTGGATGGTTCATGACGATGGTAACAGTGCAGCAGCATACTGAATAGTTGAAGTGAAGAGGGACAAGTGGTGGTGGTGTTGCTGTTCTGTTCATTTACTCGCTACTTTTATGTGTGCTTTCTTCATTTTTGTTTTTTTTTTTTTTTGCAACCTTAAATATTGTATGACCCAACCATCATCTTCCATATCCAAGCCAGCCCAGCTAGCTAGTCAGGCAGAAATCCATCCAGCCAAACAAGCAAAAAAGCCAACCACAGAAGAAACAATAAACTTCTACTTTATGTTGAGTTTATTTTCGCTGCAGCCGTCCTTGTTGCTGTTCGGTACTGCTGCTCTGCTTGCTCATGTCTTGTAGCACTCACTTACTCACTCACTCATTGACATTACACTCTTTTGTGTTTTCGTTGTATTTATTTTTCTTGTTTCTTTCCCCTTTTAACGGAAATGACAAAAGAGAACACAGAGAAAAAAAAACGAGAAAAAACTGAATTGCAAAATTACGCGTCATATAGGAATTTTTTAATTTGATCTTTTATAAAATTGATATTAATTTCGACATTTTCTCTTGATATGATATTTTCCATTTGTCACGCCACAACAGACCCAATTTGATGTCTGGAATTTTTTGAGTACTTCTTTTGCTTTTGAGTGCATTTACATCTGCTCATTAACAATTTTTTATGTTCCACTTTCCATTCAATTGTGATTTCTAATCGATAATTTTCTATTACTTTTCGTAGAATCTTGTAACGAGTTTAGCAACTAAATCATTTTTGGAATTTTCGTATTAACTTTTTGTTTTTTGTTCTTGCGATGTTTTGTATTTAGAGAGACTACTAACCCGTAATAATTAAATTTTTTGCTTAGATACTAAATAAATATACACACAACAACGGCGGATAAAGGAAAATATTTTATAATAACGAACGCGACGACAACGAACAGCGCGTAGAGTAACATTGACGACTAACGTTGACGTTTGCGACTGCGATGAGAAGACTTGAAATGGCGTTGGCGAGCAGAAATACAGATTTTTTCATGTTATACACTCATTCAGGGTTGTATTTTTTGGTATAAATTATAGGTATTTACACAGAGATTTTGGCATTCTTTAATGTATCCATGATGAACTCTTCTTTTTCTTCAATTAATTCTTTTCATTGTAAATATAAACAATTGTTATTTATTTATACATTTTACAAACATTTATCGTTGATACCCTATTATTTCCACCACTGTGTATTTCTCATTTCTTTGGAACGCACACACTCACGCGCCGCACATACAGCCACAGCCATAGACGATAAAATAGCGAAAAATTGATTTTCTCTCACTGCCGCAAATTGGCAACTTTCCCCTCTTTTACTAATCTTTGTCACTTCTCAGTATATTTCAACTTATTCACATAGATGGGCTGAATTTTAGTTTGCGTAGATAATTTTCAATGTTTTATAGCTATAAAGCAACAATTAAAACGTATAAATTTGCGTTTTAATATTCTTTTCTTTTCGTTTCTTTTTTGATATTCCAACTTCTCTTATTCACTTCATTGCCACTATAGTTGTCACTTTCTAGTTGTCGGCAAAAATTCACCCACACACTCTTATTTGTATAGACTTGAGACACACACACACACTCACTCACATACTTGTAGCAACAATCAACCTTGTCACAAAATACTAAGATTAGGGAATATATTCATGAAAATTCACGGAAATACATTATTACACTTCAGTTATAGTCTATTTTTTTAATCCTTAATTCCACAAAAACTGTATTCAACTATAGATTGTCTTTTCAACTTTGCTACGCAAGTTCCCACAGAGCCAGATAGTTCTGCAAAACTGAATTCAATTCGGTCATTTCATTTCCAAACAGGGTTGCCGTCGCCCACCCAAAAGATGTCTATAGTTGTTTGTTGTCATTTAAATGTTGTATGATATGTTTGACGTTATTTCATGTAGGTTCATACCATGGTAGAAGAATATAGGCAGACGCATTGACACAGGTGATGGGAAAATGAACTGTCAAAACAATTTTGTAATTAAAAATTTTGAATGAAAAATTATTCAAAATTGTATAAATTGTTTAAAAAGTCATATTGTAATAAGCTCCGTCTCACGTCGTATAAGAAAACATATAAAAATCTTCTTATTTTTGAGAAATCATTTAAAATTTTTTGAGAAATTAATGTTTCCAAGCGTTGGTGCAACTACCTGTATTATTCTACCATAGTTATAATATAGTGACATAACACCTACCAAAATATAACATATTATTAATATGTAGATCACACCGAACTTAATATTTGTAAATAAATCAAACCATGAACCAAGACATTGTTAAAAAACAGGTGAACCGAAACAAAAGCTGTGTTTGAATTAAAAAAGGTTCCAATCGGTTTAATAATTTGTGCCCCTAAAGGATTTGGTGTCGTAATGTTAACAACGCTTTAATATTTATCTATTTACTTTTTGTTAATAATGATCAATATCATATAAATAAATATATTTTTACAATTAATTTGTTGAAAATTGTTTGGAGGCTTAGTCACCGCGGCTTAAGATGCAAGGACATATAATTTTTATTATTTAAAAAAAATATTTTCAAGATCAATTAACACTATAATTTTGTTTGTTTACAAACTGCTGGACAACGAATGTTTTTTCATCGTTGGGGACGTCTTTCACGCGCATTCGCTCTGTTTTGCAACAACGCAACAGGACAGAAGTGCGCACGCTTTAGAAGCACCATTCAACCACAAAAACAACCAACTCAGCTCACCTTAACAAGGACAATGGTATTGGGGGTATTGGGCACATTAGTTGAATAAGAATTTGAAAAAAAAAAAAAAAAACAGTGAGTGAAGTAATGCTAAGTTCACATGGCACGTGATTCGCTCTCTATTCGTTGTTCGACCATTTTTTTTATGAAATATCTACTTGATTCCCCACACAAAATTTTCTGAGCGAACAAAGATTTTTGTTGTTTGTTCCATTCAAATCACTCTCAGAACTACGATGAAATGTGTACCATTCCTAACAAATGAGAGCATTTATCGAAAAAATTAATTATGACATTTCAATATTCAAAATAGAAAAATTTAATAAAATTGTAAAATTTTTCAGGATGGCTGATAATTGTGAATGAAAAAATATATGGTCTGTTCCAGAACCTGCAAAAATCTACTAGTTTTGCAATTTTTTCGATATCGTAAAATGAAAATCGGTTATCGTAGTAAAAACTTTTAAATTCTTGCAGTTCTGGAACAGACCAATAATGTTGAATGGCGTATGTGCATTCAAACAAAAGTAAATTTTTGTCCACGAGTTGGAAATTTGACAGAAAACTGGAAACAAAGGAGGCATTATTTTCAAAAATTTTTGTCGGTACAAAAAATGAGTCTGCCATCGAATTTATATATTATTAATTCCTATAAAAATTATCAAAAAAAAGGGGCTTAACTCTAGTTTAGTAAAAACTCTACAATTTTTTCGAAAATTTTTTCAGTGGTAGGTATTTTAACCATGATCCCGGAAAACTATTTTTTTCTTGGGGGACGGACCTGGGACCCCAGATTTTTGACCCGAAAGTCCCGGTTCGGGACCCCGACTAGACCCGGATCCACTGACCCGATATAGACAATATGGGTATAGTATGGAAAAGCTTATGAAAATACCTATCCAACAAGTGGTCACATGATGAGGGTAAGATGTTACGGTTCGGAAGTTATAGTCAAATTACCGATTTTTTGGACCCGGATTTTTTATACAACCCCCAAAAAGTCAAAAAAAGGTCCATTATGGGGGACAAAAAAATAGATGCCAAATTATAGCTGACGCTTCTACCTTTCCAAAAAGGTCCAATTTGTGCTAATGCCTTTACTGAGTCCAGAGATATGGGTCTTTCCATCCGCATAATCCGATTCTAACCAGTTCATTAAAACTATGTTTTCAATAAAAAAAGGTATATTTTGCGTAAGAATGAAATTCAGAAATCTTTGGTTCGCGTTAGCCGGTGTAGGACATACCCAGAGGAGAAAATCTCAAGCCCCGGCCGAAGGCCTGCTACTTACAAAAAGTGCCGAAATTATGAACCTTTGGTTCGCGTTAGCCGGTGTGGGACATACCCTGAGGAGAAAATCTCAAGCCCCGGCCGAAGGCCGGCTACTTACAAAAGGTATCCAATTTAGAAAACTTTGGTTCGCGTTAGCCGGTGTGGGACATACCCAGAGGAGAAAATCTCAAGCCCCGGCCGAAGGCCGGCTATATACGAAAAGTGTCAAATTTAGAAAACTTTGGTTCGCGTTAGCCGGTTTAGGACATACCCAGAGGAGAAAATCTCAAGCCCCGGCCGAAGGCCGGCTACTTACAAAAAGTGCCGAAATTATGAACCTTTTGTTCGCGTTAGCCGGTGTCGGACATACCCATGGGCGAAAATCTCAAGCCCCGGCCGAAGGCCGGCTATTTACAAAAAGTGCCAAATTTAGAAAACTTTTGTTATTCCGACGACTGCTAAGCGAAATAAACACTTTTTTTTTATTAAAAACATCATTTTAATGAACTGGTTAGAATCGGGTTATGCGGATGGAAAGACCCATATCTTTGGAACCGAAAAAGGTATTAGCACAAATTGTAGCATTTTGGAAAGGTAAGAGTGTCAGCTATAATTTGAAACAATTTTGTTGACCCCCATAATGGGCCCTTTTTTGACTTTTTGGGGGTTTAATAAAAAATCCGGGTCCAAAAAATCGATAATTTGACTATAACTTCCGAACCATGTCAACTTACCCCTTCATGTGACCATTTGTTGGATAGGTATTTCCATAAGCTTTCAATCGATACCCATATTGTCTATATTGGGTAAGTGGATCCGGGTCCAGGCGGGGTCTTGATCCCGGAATTTCGAGTCAAAAATCTGGGGTCCCGGGTCCGTCCCCCAAGAAAAAAATAGTTTTCCGGGATCAGGGTAAAAATACCTACCTCTGGAAAAAATTACGAAAAAAACTAAGAGTTTTTACTAAACTAGAGTTGTTCCAAAAAAGGAATTATGTTACTATGAATTACGAATCGTGTCGTGTGAACTGGTTAATTCGTGTACCTAATTTCGAGAGAGAACAACGTTATTGAAATTGCAATGAGAACATAGCATAAGTCGAAGAATTGACTGTGAATAGTCGAGTACTCAATTTTCGCCCAAGTCTCAGAACTTTGAGTACTTAAAGTCGATTATTCGATTAATTGGAAGTCGACTTACCTATCCCTACTACAAATAAGTAATTTATTTATGCAAATACAAAATACACAAAAATATCGCTTGATACAATGGCAGATTCAGCGGATAAAAAAAGTTTGGCAATAATAAGGGATCCTAATACAGTAAAGAATCGAATATTTATTGGCAACTTGCCGGTATGCACGCGCGAGGAATTGGAGAGTATATGTTTGCCGTATGCAAAGGTTTTGGCATCATTGGTCCAGAAAAATTTTGGATTTGTGCAATTTGAATCAGAGGAAATAGCCAATAAAGTTGCCAAATCGCTGAATAAGTCCACATTCAAAGGCAATACTATAACTGTGCGTAATGCCAATCAAAAGAAACCAGGAACACAACAACAAGGAGGCAATAAAACGAATGCCAATGCAGCCGGAACAAATCTGGCACAGGGAAATAATGCGACTGGAGCGAATTGGAATCAAAATCAGAAAAATACAAGCATAAAAGCAGTTGGGGACGACGATAATGGCTATAATGGTGGATATAATGATTGCGAGATTATAGTCGTGGATCGAAAGAATACGTAAGTTTGTGAGGAAAACATATGAGGGTGATTTGTTAAAAATAGTTTATTTGTCCACAGCAAATATGCAGAAATGATAGAGGAACGATTGAAAAGACTGAACTTGCGAGTTGATGTTTTATTCCCCAACGAAGATGTACCTTTGGGTAAAGTGGTATGTAATTGGGCAAACAAATAAACCAATATCACGAATTCCTCTAAATTGACATTTTCAGCTTTCCAATATAGCATCACGTGGATGTTTATATGCCATTTTAGTTACAAATCAACACGAAGAACATAACAGTATAACTGTAAATATTTTATATGGCCAACCGGCAGAACACCGTAACATGCCGGTGGAAGATGCCATTTCTTTAATGGCAGACGACTTCAGAAGAAAAATGATGCGTGACAAAAATTCGGCAGCTTTACAGTCAGTTCAAAACAAAGTTGGAAATCTACCAAATCCAGTACCGATAATACCTGCCGCAGCCAATTACATAGCCCCTCCCTTGAAAGAGAGACATCCCGATGCCATACAAAGCCTTTTGAATCTTTTGGCCAACAATATGCCCTTGACAGTGCTGCAATATGATCGTATAATTAAATATTTGCAAGACAGGCGACTTTTACAGCTGAAAGTAGAATTGGGCGACGCTGAAGAGGAGTCACTCGATCAGGGTACACCAGACCCCGAAATTGAGCTACAAAAGAAAATATTAAACATTTTGAATAAGCCATCTGTTGCTGAAACACACTATGATCTAATGTATCCAACATTAGATGCAGTTAAAAGTGATATACGCCTTCTGGCACTGCTCAAAGATATTCGAGTGCAGAAAGCCATAGATTCTCTAATGGATAGTAGTCTAGTGCCAACAGTAGAGGGTCTAATGAAGTTCTAGATTTATGTCAATGATTAAATCTTAAGACAGAATAGCATTTACATTAATATAACAAACAATGTATGTGTATTTATTGGGGTCTAAAAGAAGTCGAATTTAAGGCCATGATTGCTTAGCTTCATTGCCAACATATTTGCCACGATATTTCAGACCCGTTACCAAAGTCGAACTCTTGGGGAATGCAGTTTGGCCGTTGAATTTGGTATCAGTTTCGGAATTGAATCGTAAGTAATCATATTGTATGTGCAAATTTTCGGGAAGTTCCATTGTCTTCAGAGCATCAAGAGGAACTGTAGTATTTACAGATGTTTCGTAGAATTTAATTACATCACCTAAAGAGAATAAAGAAGACTCGGTTATAGAATTGCATTTCCTTTGCCGTCCCATGGTGAATGTGTACATACCAACTGTCTTAATTTCATAGATCTGGGAATTTGGAACACTGTGCTTGAAATCGGCAAAACAAGCTTCTAAAAACTTGAATTTCTCTTCTAATGATTTTAGCTGGTAGTCCGGCTTATTGGATATTTGCAGTGATCCACAAATAGCACGAACTTTATCTGCAGCGTCAGCTGGAGCGTTATAAGGCTTGTGTGGTCTCAAAAAACTGAATAAAGTAAAGAGAATAGGGTTTGTATTAATAAGGATTTCCAATTTATTTTACAGTTGCACATACCCTTTGTCAGCTATAGATTGGCCCATAGAATCAATTTGACTAGTTTTTGGTTTGGTTGAGTAACAACATTTTTGTTCGGCACCCTAAAGTTTGTTGTAGAATTATTAATTAAATATGCTTGATATATAAATTAGTGGCTTACTTACAACTTGGCGCAAAATATTAATGCATGTTTTATTTATATTTCTGAACATGTTTTCTTTAACTCAAGGATATACGAAAGAAATAAATAAAGATATTGTTCACATACAAATAACGTAATGAATATAATGTGGCCAAAGAGAGTTGTTCAGTTTAACAGATGATTTTCATGAAAGGAACTAATGGAGCTAGTTCTGTTTGCCGAATTCATTCGATTTGTGTATTTACCATGGTAGAAGAATATAGGTAGACGCATCGACACAGCTGCTGGGACAATGAATTGTCAAACCAATTTTGGAATTGAAAATGTTGAATGAAAAATTATTTAAATTTGTAAAAATTGTTGAAAAACGCGTATTATAACCTGCGAATGATGTCGTATAAGAAAACATATAAAAATGTACTTATATTTAAAAAGAAATTTAAAATTTTTTGACATATCAATGCTTCCAAGCGTTGATGCATCTACCTGTATTTTTCTACCATGGTATTTACTTAAAACAAATGGGTTATCGTTCTGAATTTTTTGTGCTATGTTCTCATTATACTTTCAATCACGTTGTTCGCTCTCAGTATTAGGTACACGAATTAACCCGTTCATGCGACATGATTCGTATTTCATAGTAACATAATTCCCTTTTTTCAATTTTTTTGTTAATTGATTTTTATAGGAATTTGTACGAAAGTACATGAAATTAGCATTAATAATAATAGAAGAACTTATTGTTTTTCCTCCAAAGATTTATTTTATCTCTCATTTAACAATTTACTATTTTCATTCATGTCTTGAACTTTTTGTATAAATGTTGACATTTTACACACATTTTTGTATTTTTTTTGTTTTTAAATACGGTACGACAATCACTCAACATTATATAGTTGATTGATAATTTTCAGTCTTTCTGAAAAATGTTAAAATTTCATTAAATTTTTCTATTTTGAATTTTGCAATGTCATAATTTTTTTTTTCGATAATTTTTCTCGTTTGTTGGGGATGGCACACATTTCACCATAGTTTTGAGAGTGATTCTTTGTTCGCTCAGAAAATTTCTATGTGGGGAATCAAGAAGATATTTCATAATTAATGGTCGAACAACGAATAGAGAGCGAATCGCGTGCCATGTGATTATGTCACCTATATATATTAAATGTTATCCGGATTAACGCACTTTATCATGATTTATTGCTTCATCCGGATTTATTCAACCAGGTTTACCATACAAAAATAGATCTCATGACAGGGTATATTGGAATCTACATACAACGGAAATGCTTTCGCTGGGTGTAGTGTTATTTACATTTCATTGTTCTGATCCAGAACTACAAGAATCTAAAAGATTATACTACGATAGCCGACTTTCCCTTTATGATATCGTAGAAAATTATAATGCATTAGAAGATGCATTATTTTCCTTGCAGAAGGTCACCAGTGGTTCAATTTTCCATAGCATAAGTGCACAAAAAGAAATAAAAAATAACATATGCAAGCGTGTGATAGCTTGATAAAATTATGAATCATATGTAAAATCATGGTATAATGAAATCAAGGTAGGACACTGAAACTAATCGATTTTAATTGTTTTATTTGCCTGGATTAACATGAAAATATTAAAATTCAGTTGTAATCAAAATGGGTATTACCATGGTACAATAAGAAGGTAGAACAGCTTTGTAAAACTAAAGAAATACAGCCTTGAGGCTATGCCCGATTCCTGTCAGACAAGGTGTTTTCATTTTTTTTCATTTTTAAAATGAGTCTAATATCGCGAAAGATAAATGAAATGTCTGGATATTTTCTTAAAAATATGATCCTAAGCGTTCAATCTTTTAATTCCGTGGCAAATCTGGTTAATATCAAAAATGTGCGCCCCGGAATTTAAGTATCTTCCAATCCTTATTTTGAAAATATTTTGTTTTTTTTTTTTTTCAAAACAATAAATACATACACAAAATAGGCAGAAGTCGAGCACACTTAGAAAAAAATTGTAATCAGCTGGAAGCTTTACCTTACCTTTTTATTGTACCATGCGTATTACAACGTATGTATGGACAAAAATTACATTTTTTGTAGCGAAATAAATCTTGAGAAACAAGTAAAAATGCTGCAAGTTCGGCCTGGTGAATAATGTAGCTTAAATGTGAATAATGTAGCTTAAATGTAATGTAGACTTAAGCCAGTCAGAAAAGCGTTTTATTTTAGAATAATATATTTATTATTAGAATAATATATTTTATTTGAAATATTTGTTCTCTATTTTTAATTTAATAACTTATGTTCTAAAAATGTACATCTTTGAAATTAAAATAATTTATTAAAAAATTATTGTTTTGTTTACTTTCAATAACATTTCTATCAAGTCTACAATCATAATTTATTTAAGTTGCTATATATTTATTGTTTGTAAAAAATACTATTTGTGTCTTGATATTGCACCATGTAAACGTAGCGTAATTTCAATATGATAACAAAGCTGACAATTATACGCAGAATGCCGCCGACAAACTTCAATAGATAAAGAAAAATATGTTACCGTTATTTTGACAATTAAATTTTAATCAATCAAATAATGACAAAAGAATAATGAAAAAAAATAAATTATTCAAGTGCGACAGTCAAGCGACCTATTGTTCTGAGGTGGAAGATATGGCAGAAGGTAATAAATTTTTAATTTTGTTTATCAAAAATTAGTTTTTATTTCATTCTTAGATACCCATTGTGGACTTCGTCGTTCTCAGCGTTTGTTAGAGAAACGTAAACGAATCGAATCATATGCCTTTCAAAAGAAACCGGATGAACAAAACTCATGCATTACACCTCAGTCAAATATTTTTGAGGCAAAAGAATGCACCACAAAATGTAAAACCTTGCCAGAAACACAAGCATTATTTTCCCCGACCGATATAAGAGAAGACGAAGAAGGAATTGCGCTAGTGAATCTAAAGCAAAGTTTTACAACAAATATTAATGTTTGCGAAACATATAGAAAAAACCCAAATTTTAAAAGGAAAAGGAAATTCCGCTTTACGCTTAAAAAAAGTAGAAGGCGTCGTATAAAGAGTACAAATCCTGCATTGACGCCATCCAATAACTATGAAGCATCGAAAACTAGCCAAAAAGAACAGCAAAAGGCTATAACAGATCAAGGAGTTCAAAACTCTTGGGACCTATCAAAAATCAAATCGGAACACACTTTAAATCAACAAAATTGGTAAATATAAGGGAATTTAAATTGTCAAAGATATATGGAGTTGGAAGGGACATTTTTGTGTGCTTAAATTGTAATATAATATTCATAATCTACAAGTTCTTATTATTCCCTCTGAACACTCATTGCTATTATAAAGTTCGGTTTGGAAATATTCATTTCCAAGACAATATGAGCACAAGTTTCGTATGGTAATACATTAAATTGGGGATAGTTATTCAAAAATTAATGCCACCACTTCTGTTTGTATAAAAGAGTTTTATTTAATTTTAAAATTAAATTGTGATATGCATTTTTTCAAAAGTTCTTAAACAATTTACTATTTTACACTTCTTTTGTTTTTTTTTTTCTGTAGCAGTTATTCCAAAGAAAAACTATCTGTTATTACTCAAAGCTGTAATGAAGGTAGTTTTTGTCAGAGATCTGCAGGAATTGACGATAAAATACAGAAATATAGCAAAACTGAAGAAGAAATTGTAACAAATATTCTATCATACGACCATGCAAAATGTTACGCAATTAAGACAAAAGATAGCGAGACCCATACTAATGCAACTACTCAAAATTCTACACAGAAAGATAATCGAAAAAGAGGTGGGAAAAGGAATTTGGAAGAAGATATATTAACAGATTTATTAACACATAAATCTGAAGCGTGCTTGATTGAAACATCGCCTGCCAAAGAAAATAATAAGAATCATGTAAATGCATACCGACGACAGAGCACATTTATTAAGAAAGAAAAATCGGCGAAAATGTCGAATTTATCCGGTGAAAATTCCAATCAAAATGCAAGGTAATTATTACAATTCTATACTGGATGTTGTATTTTTACTTTGTTCTCTCCTTCCACAGTAACATTATGTACATCCCTTAAATTTATTCCTTCCGAAATAATAGCATATGATTTTTTCAGGACCTGTTCTTTACCTTCGGCAACAGAAAGTCAAACAACATCAAACCTTGGTATTAAGAGAAAGAAACGGGAGCCATCAGTAATATCTAATAGGAATAAAAATACCTCTAAACACGCAATTAAGAATTCCAATATCAAAAAAGATCGGTCTTCTATAATACAAAAAAGGGAATCTATGTTGCCGAATATATATCAGCCATTTTTCCAATATCATTTACCTTCAGATGTTCTATACAATCAGCAAAACCGATTTTTTCCAAAAACATCAATGCTGCCCGATATTTATCCACCCCATTTTAAATATCAACTTCCCCCAGATGCAGTACTAAACAAGCCTCTAATAATTCCCCAACCTAACATAATTACACCAGATGAAACGCAATCAATGGATTTAAAAGATTCATCAACATCATCATCACCATCTCTGACTGAATCGTTGCGTTGCGTTTTTAACACGAAAGATTTGAGACATGTTTTGGAAATAGAAAAAATTAAATATCGCTTGTACGACTATCATCTAGACGCCCTGGCGATAGTTTTAAACTTACAAGTAAATTATTTACGTGACTTAGTGGAAAGAATACTTCAGATGAATCCAAATGTTTTGCGAAAACTTAGCTCGTCCTTGAATAAGCCATTTGTACCGGACCATGATTTATTCGAAAGGGATACACCAACGTCCAATTTTTCTTCAGACAATGAAGTTATACCGAGTAGTCAGAAAGAAGATTCGGTTAAAAAATAAATAATTAATTTTAGACGTAATAACGAAATAAAAGATATATGCATGGTTCTATGGTACAATAAAGACAAGGTACCATAAGTTAGGGAAAGTTGTAAAGTAAAGAGACCTACCTTTATGGACTGTATTGTCAGAAGTATTAAATAAACAAAACAACATATTACAATGATTTTGAAAAAAAAAAAAAAACAAAAATATCGAAAGCTGAAGAATGTTTAAGATCTTTAATTCGTCAAATGGTATAAGAGCTATAAAAATAGCTTCACTAATTTTTATATCCTACACCACACAGTGGTAAGGGTATTATGTCTTTGTGCATTTGTTTATAACATTGAGAAGGAAGCGAGATAGACCCATAGTTCTTCATAAAATCACTTTCTGAGTCCATGTATTCCTGTGAACAAAAGCATGTCGCATTTATTATCCGATTGGGATGAAATTTTGCAAACAATATTTGTTTGGCCCAAGGACGAACTCTATTGAAGTTGGTTATAATCGGATCAGATTTAGATATAGCTCCCATATATTTTCAAACGATTTCGGTTTAATTGTGCACCAAATGGCCAGTATAAGTCCAACTAACCTGAATTTTGGTATATACCACCGAATTCAGTCTAGAAGCAAGTACATCAAATTTGGATCGGTTTAGATCTGGATATAACTCCCAAATACATCTTCAACCGATTTCGGGTTAATTGTGCACCAAATGGCCAATATCGGTCCAAATTTTGGTACCTCGGACCAAAGTTACATGTATAGTTTTCTGCAAGAATGTTTCCTACATACTGGGAATACATACTCCTAAATTACAGCAAATTCGTTTTGAAATGATGAAAAAAACATGCAGAAACCGTTAAATTCGCCGGAACAGTTATATGGGGGCTATACGAAGACGTAGACCTACACAGACAATTTTCTGTCGTAGGCTGTAGTATCCATTACGAACTTCAAATACCAAATTTGAAATAATTCCTCTAAAATCATCAAAATACCGAATATCGGGAGGTACCGTTTGGGGGGGGGGGGGGGGGGGATCTATATGAGGACGTAGACTTACACAAACAATTTTATGTACTATTATATGAGGGCTATACCAAAACATGGACTTACATGAGCCATTTTAAATACCAAAAGTACTGCAGGCCTAAGAAACATCTGAGTAAAATTTTACTTAATGTGGTTCGGAAGCTAGAGTGAACACTTCTCCGAGCAGTTGAAACTGCTCCGAACAGTTGAAATCTCATGGATTCATCATTGCTTTATTACTTTGTTTTTTAAAAATGGCAAATACTGCAAAAATAGGGGAGTGCAAATACCACTCTCTTTTGGAAGGAACATTTTTAGAGTAAAGGTGGGAATACACAATGCGCTTATCTGGCTGGCTTAAGTCATCGGCTGGCTTCTTCGGAAATGAACAGAGCCTAGGCCCAAATTCGAACTAAGTCAACCTAAAAACTGTTCATCTACGAAGAAGCCAGCCGATGACTTAAGCCAGCCAAATATGCGCTTTATGTATTTCCAACCTAAGAAGCGTGGTAGAAGAATACAGGTAGATGCATCAACACTAGGAAACATTGATATGTCAAAAGTTTTGAAATATTTTTTTCAAAAATAAGTATTTTTTATATAATGATATTCAGAGATGATTATGATATTCACTTTTCAACAATTTTTACGAATTTGAATAACTTTTAATTCAAAATTTTCAATTTCAAAATTAGTTTGACAGTTCATTGTCCCAGCAGCTGTTTCGATGCGACTATCTGCATTGTTCTACCATGGTTTAGAGTAAGTAGGAAGATTCTTGTATATAAAGGAATAGAGCATGACCCATGGTAGAAGAATATAGGTAGTCGCATCGACACAGCTGCTGGGGCAAGCCGATTATGAAATTGAAAATGTTGAAAATTATTGAAATTTTTAAAAATTGTTGAAAAATTCATATTTTAACAACCTCTATCTGCGTTTTATAAGAAAATATATAAAAACCTACTTAATTTTGACAAAAAAAATTAAAAATTTTGACATATCAATGTTCCCAAGCGTTGGTGCATCTACCTGTATTCTTTCACCATGGCATGGCCCAAATATAAGGTCCCTCTGCCAAGCCAGCTGACTACCAAATGTAATATCAAAATGCATTATTGTGATTGAAATCCCAGAACAAAAGATAAACAATAGCCAAAAAAGTGAAAAAAAATCTTCTCATTTTATATGGTTTTTAAAATTTGTGGGAACACATTGTTTTTTTCCGCAATGGAACAGAGCTAATATGTGCAAATTGTATAGGGGCTGCGTTCTTCTTCTTTCTCCGGTATTGAAACAGCTGTTTGCATTCCATTTCACCCTCTTTCTATACACACGGCGTGTTGCCTCTTGCCTTACCTCTTCACACGTGTTCCATTCGTTTTACTTGTTTACATTTATTTTAAAAAAATCACTAGCGAACATAAAATAAAATGCATTGTGACAAAGACATCTCTATGGAGAACAGCCAAATCTCAAACGATCCATTGGAATCATTTTCTCAGGACAGCACAAAACGGCGCACTGTTGTTGGACCATGGAGAAATGTGTAAGTTGATGTGTTTTTTCACATCATTCTCGAAACTAAAACTTGATATTTTTCCACTTTCAGTTCTGAATTTAACAAAGTTTATGAATGGTTGTTTGGTGACAACTATTCTGCGGAAACGCGACAGCAAGCGCTTTCCCAGATACGTATTTGGAATCTGAGACGGAGTACACAATGCCCAGCGGCAGTTTTGGCAACCGCTGTCATTGTCGAAGTTCAACAAAAAGATCATCCCGATTCAATATATTCCGACGATGATTTACAAACTTTGTATGCGAATGCCTTTACACGCTTCTTCAATTTTATGTCATCCATAATGCAAACCCACAATATGCGAACAATGTACCAGACGGCAAAAGAATTGGGTCTCGAATCATTTGTTGTTGATTTGCGGCACATATGTGCCCACGGTCAGGTGTTGCCTCCTCTCCAGGTGCTAAGAAATACCGCAGAGTATTGCATTGTTTGGCTGCACGATTATTACTGGAGGACGCAGTTGGAGAGTATGCGTGACGTAGATGCCACGCGGATAAGGCGCAAAGATAGAACCGAACTTGATGATAAGGTGTCAACACTATGTGACATTTTTGATGCCGCTTTGGAGGGTCATATGAAAGGTGCAATCAATATTAAGACATTGAAACGACACATGCATGGAAAACGTTTTCACAACCTAAAAGAGTACTATCAAAAGTACAATTTTGAGAAACTACAAGACATTTTTGATCACATTGCACAAGAGTTATATGGCTTGGTTAAACGTGATATTGTCATAAAAGATGTTGCGACAATCTATGTAGGAGCTTTGTTGAGAATGCGCTACTTTTTCTCTGTATCAGGCATTGAGGATTCTTCGGCGGAAATGGAATCTTTAATTACAGCCAATCAAACTCTATTTCGAATGTTGGCAATAAATGGTTTCCTCGATGATTTTTTCTATGCCTTAATCGATATTGCCGAAAGTCCTATTGTGGAGGCCACGAAACGTGCTTCGGCAAGTTTTTGGGCTGTACAGATACTCAAAGGATTTAAGGCGTTCCGCCAGTGTAAACAAATGTATAAGGCCGAAATGGATGAGGTAATAATAGTTCGACAAGAGTATTAAGTTTGTATTTACGTTTTTGTTTTGCTTAACAGAATACCAATATAAAGGAACCAACATTTTCTTTGAATAACCTTAAGGAAATATCTGAGGGTACCCGAGAATTGTATATTTATAGTGGTGTTGGTATGAAGAAAACCCTATTATTCGGTGATCATTTTCGACGACCCTGGGTGTGGGTATTCGAAAGAGATTTTCTCGAGGAACGTCTTGAAGCTGCCAATGAATATACTGCACCCATATTAAAAGGGTAAGTTGAGCTGGAATTATATTTTTAATAAACGAAAAAAAATATTCTTACTTCTTATGATAGTTCCGAAATCGCCATATGTATAATTGATAAAGAATAGCTAAATAGTGCTCATAGTGCACCAGACCGTCATACAAATCTTTATCATAGTCTCCCCGAATACACCATTCGACCCACCATGCTATGAGAAATGTATTTTTAATCACGGATAAGCAAATTGGCGCGGCTTCAAAAGTTTGGCAATCACCGCCTCGACAAATTTCATCGCACGAGAACGTTTCTCAGAAAAGCTCTGGAAATCTGATATCTGATATAAGGACAACTATCAACTAGCTTTCAAATCGATTAACTCCGTAAATAATATGTTAGTAAGACTAAATAAAATATGCTTAGTAAGACTAAAACGAAACCTATGAAAGAGGATAAGTGCAATGAAGTCGACAACATCCGCTCATAATGTGGATCAAAAATTGGACAAACCTCTATAACAAAAAAAAAAAAAAAAAACAGCATTAGCTGAAAACTGACAGAGCACAGACCAATTTTAAGTATGATTCACATTGAAGATATTGCACATTATAAATGTACCAAGCTTTGGTATAGTCCTCATATAACTGTACCTCAAGATATTTGGTATTTTGATGATTTGCGTGATGGGTACTTTCTCCTATGTCAGAAGATTTTCTGTACAGACCCCCGCCTTCGTATAGCCGCCAATAATTTTTTTAACACAATTATCCCAAACATGGTATTTGACTGTAGGAGTCCACGGTCTCGTATACGTCCCATATAACCATATTCTTGATGTTTGAAGCTCGTAATAGGCACCTACTTCTCTGGATTTTAAATTATAGCGGCAATTTCTATTTTTTATTTTACATTTTCGGCATATTTGAGTTTTTTTATTTTTACTTTTGCAAGTTCCTTCCAAATAGAGAGGGTATGCGCTGAGAACGGTTTTCAAAAAAAAAAAAAAACATGTAATATTTTTTTTTATATTTTTCAGAATATTGCCCCTCATAGTTCCGGCATTAAGTGCCACTGAAATGCAAACATTCACCGAATTAATTGATTGCTATTTTAATGCAAACACCGATGTTGGAAATGAAAAATCAAAGAAACAAAATAAGGACAATGTTAATGTCTACACAGCTGAAGATTTGTTAAATCAACTAAAGAAGAATAACATAACAAAAATGGATATCGAGACAGATGAAGACCCAGAATGTAGTGAAAATTGTAAAACCTATGGTTTGTGGACCGAAGTAGAAGGTATGTAATTGCAAATTGATATGGGATAATATAAAAAAATAACTTATGTGTTTTAATTATGTAGAGGATGACTGGAAATCAAGCCCATTGGGACGTGTGCCGTGGGAGCTGTGAAAATATAATGTTAATGCCAAAAACTTCTGTACTGATATTTTGTAATGATATAAATCGAGCATTTATTTTTATGATTAAAATATGAGAAATATTATGTATAAATACAAATATTATGTATAATATAAAATGTTTTAAAAATCTAACAAAACAAGCATATATTTGTTATTTTATTGAAACTTCTTTTGAACAGTAAAATTGTGTAGTTAATTTTTGAATTATAGATTGTCAGTTATATCCAAGTTTGGAACTTCTTTTATTGAATCTTATTTTTGAACAGTAAAATTGTGTAGTTATTTTTTGATTTATAGATTGTGAGTTATATCCAAGTTTGGAACTTCTTTTATTGAATCTTATTTTTGAACAGTAAAATTGTATAATTATTTTTTAAATTATAGATTGTGAGTTATAATTTAAGTTTAATTTGAGTTTATCTCTCCAAGGTCTGACAAAAAAAACTACATTTAACTATAATGTGACATTAAATTTAGTAGATTTTACAGCATTGGGATTGAATTTTCTTTTTCACAATAATTAAAGCTTGTACTCATATGGGATTACTGGCTGACCCAATATAGGCCTTTCCGCCCTCCGTGTTATGGTAACGTCAGGAGAAAGTTTGTTTATATCAACCATTAAAACAGACATTATTAAACGTTTTATTTGGGAAACATGATCATTTATTATTAAAATAACAAATAATAGTCTTAATCCATTATTATGCTGTTAATTGTTCATAAGTCTCAATAGAAAAACTCAACTATATTTTTTCAATTATTTAATTCCTTATTGTTACGATTTATAAATAAAAACAAGTAAAATATTATCAGTCGATTTTGTCGACAGATGTATACCCCCAGCCTTGACTTATGATTATTTAAACTGTTGACTCTTTTCCGAAGCATTTAGCCAATATTGACCAATTTTGACTATATCGAAATTTTGTGCAAAATCATAAATTCCATATTCATTTCAGATATCTGGTTAAGAAAAATATTTAGATATAGCAAGTTGTAATGAATCGCCGACTTGTTTCGCAAGTTATGACAGATATAAGTAATGGAAATTTTAACCCTTTGTGGATGAGGTACCAGAAGGGGCTGGCAAATGTATATCATTTTCATCTTTGCAGAGAACCGAATGATGATTTCGGATGGTTATTCAAAATTTTAACCCTTTGTGGGGGTGATACCAGAAGAAATGGTGCAATCTTTATTTCAGATTTTGTGATGTATCAAGTCTGAATCGAATCGTACGTTATTTTCGCGTTTTATGAACTTCATGAATAATCAAAATGTTGACCATTTGTGGGGGAGGTACGTGATCTTGACCCAAGGATGTTGCGATGTGTGTTATTTGAGGAGATCCAGATGCTTATTTCGGATTTTATGATCATTTTGGTTATTCAAAAATTTTACCCTTTGTGGGGGAGGTACCAGAAGGAATGGTCCGATCTCTGTAATCATTATAACAGATCTTATATTTATGGAAATATTGAGATGCACCAAGTCTGAATGGAATCGGATGTAAATTTCATGTTTTATGAGTTTCCCTTTGTGGAGGAGGTACCAGAAGGAGTCGACCGATATATTCCATCTTCACACCAGACCTTGGGCAAATAAAAATGCTGAGATGTGTGTAATTTTAAGAGAACCGGATGCTTATTTTGGATTTTATGACCGTTTTGTTTATTCAAAATTTTAACCGTTTGTTGGAAAGGTACCAGAAGGAATGGTCCGATCTCTATCATCTTTATAACAGATTTTTTGTTTATGGAAATCATAAGATGTGCGTGAGTATTTTATGAGCTTCATAAATTTTTAGAATTTTGGCCCATTGTGGGTGAGGTACCAGAAGGAGTGGATCGATATATTCCATCTTCACACCAGACCTTGGACTAATAAAAATATTGTGATGTGTGTAATTTGAAGAAGTTTGGATCAAATCGGATACTCCTTTCGAGAGTTATTGTGCGCAACTTCCAGCCAGACAGACGGACGGACATCGCTATATCGACTCCAAATACCCTCTGTAGCCATATGGCTGAAGGCATAATAATTTATAAGTTTTAAATTATAACAACAAATTTTATTTTTTACGAAAAATACTTAAATGTATAAACCATTTGTTTGCATTAAGTACTTTACCTCAAAATACCACTACTTATTTAATCTAAGAACACAGGATTATCGAAAAACACTATAGAAATTGCAACAAGTTGACTATTATCTTAAATCGGAAAAGATTTTTCCGATTTGTAGAAGGAACTCAATTATTTTGTCCAATACTTTTGTCCATTAGAGTGTTATTTTCTATTGTTGAACTTTCTTCAGCCTCAATGTCATTGTCATTGTCATGTTTACCACACTCAACAGATTGAGAGTAGCCATCATTCCATGGTTGTAAAGATGAGTCGGCAAAAAGTAAATACAGCGTACCACACAGGAACAATACACCAGCCGTTATAAGAAACACATTTCTCCAGGCTTCAAATGTTTGCTAATAAAAAAATGATTTGAAAATTATTTTCTAGTTTTCTAATCTATTTTCTGCAACTTACATTATTAAAGGTTACCACACCCACAATATAGGCTGAGATAAAGCCAGGCATGCTGCCAATAGTACCACAAATACCCGAAATGATGCCAGCAAAGTTGGGTGCTATATCGACCATTGATGAGAGTGGACCCGAAGTTCCAGAGCCTTGGAATGTAATCGCCAATGAAATAAATGTTATGGCCAGTATACGATTGGTACCAAAGAATGCCAGTGCCGCCATCATTATGGCATTCGGTATGCAACCTTCATATTAATATTTGATATGGAAGTTCTTAAGATATGAATATTATATTTAAGTACTTACATATTCCGGTTGCCAGTTTTCGAACATTGGTGCGACTCATTTTATTATTACGCAAAAGATAATCGGCAAACAAGGAAAAGGAATAGGCAAAAAACATTCGCAAAATATGAGGAAATCCCGAGAAAACTCCAGTCTGAAATGAAATGTTTTATACCCTCCACCATAGTATGGAGGGTATAATAAGTTTGTCATTCGGTTTGTAACACCTCGAAATATACATTTAAGACCGCACAAAGTATCCGCCCGTCTGTGGAAATCAGTCTAGCTTCCGAACGAAATGAAGTATGTTGATAAAATTTTACTCAAATGTATATTATGTCTGCAGGAATTTTGGTATTGAAAATGGGTCATGTAGGTCCACGTTTTGGTACAGGCCCCATATAATGGTACCTCACTATTTTCGGTATTTTCACAATTTTAGCGACATCATTCCCAGGATTTGTTTCAAATTTGGTATTTGAAGTCCGTAATGGATACTACAGCCTATGACAGAAAATTGTCTGTGCAGGTCTACGTCTTCGTATAGCACCCATATAATGGTACCTCCAAATATTCGGTATTTTGATTATTTTAGCTAAATTTTTTACCGGAATTGTTTCAAATTTGGTATTTGAAGTTCGTAATGGATACTGCAGCCTATGACAGAAAATTGTCTGTGCAGGTCCATGTCTTAGTATAACCTACTTATAACGGTACCTCCCGATATTCGGTATTTTGATGATTTTAGCGGCATTATTCACCGGAATTGTTTCAAGTTTGGTATTTGAAGTTCGTAATGGATACTACAGCCTATGAGAGAAAATTGTCTGTGCAGTTCCACGTCTTCGTATAGCCCCCATATTACGGTAGGTCCCGATATTCGGTATTTTGATGATTTTAGTGACATTATTCACCGGAATTGTTTCAAGTTTGGTATTTGAAGTTCGTAATGGATACTACAGCCTATGACAGAAAATTGTCTGTGCAAGTCCATGTCTTAGTATAACCTCCTTATAACGGTACCTCCCGATATTCGGTATTTTAATGATTTCAGAAACATTATTCAACGGAATTGTTTCATGTTTGGTATTTGAAGTTCGTAATGGACATTACAGCCTACGACAGAAAATTGTCTGTGCCGGTCCACGTTTTTGTATCGTCCTCATGTAATGGTACTTCCCTATATTCGGAATATTGATCATTTTAGCGACATTATTCATCGGAATTGTTTTAAATTTGTTATTTGAAGTTCGTAATGGATACTACAGCCTATGAAAGAAAATTGTCTGTGCAGGTCTACGTCTTCGTATAAGTCACGTCGTCGTATAGACCCTAACATAACGGCTACATTCGGTATTTTTAAGATTCTAACAGAATTTTGAACGGATTTTATTTTTTTGAAAATTGCCAAATTCGTTTCAAATGGTGGAGAGTATTCAAAGTTTGGCCCGACCGAACTTATAGCTTTTTTACTAGTTATACCCTACAACACTATGTGTTGGGGGTATTATAAGTTTGATTGGGCCAAAAATTATGTAACACCACGAAATATTGATTTCCCACATAGGAAAGTATATATGGATCTTCCTAGCTCGCCGAGCTGAGTCGATCTAGCTATGTATGTCCGTCCGTCCGTCTGTCCGTCTGTCCGTCTGTCCGTCTGTCCATGTTAATTTGTAATCACTCTACAGGTCGCAATTGTGGCCCGATCTTCACAAAATTTAGAATGGAGGTGGGGCTAGGGTCAGAATAGAACCCTATTTCTTTTGGAGATGATCGCCAAATGTTTAGGGGTTGAAATGGACCAATTACTAAAAAAATGTCGGATTTTGCAGTAGCTATACAGGTCGCAATTATAGACCAATCGACGCGGAATTTCGCATGTAGCTAGAGTTTAGGGCTGCCAAGAAGCCTACCCATTTGGGTGGTCATCGGATAATATTTAGCGGGTAAAATATACCATATCTTTTTTTTAAATTTTTCATTAAACCGCGAATATTTTATGTCCCGGGGAAATCACAAAGCCATGACAAGGTTACTTCTGATCTTTACATTGATGTTAAGATCCAAAAAATCGGATATATAGCAAAATATGTGCGATATATATGTCTATCAAAGAAGATATGCTTGAAAGGGCTCTTATATGTCGAAAACGGCTGAACTGATTTCCACAGTTCTCATCAATTCAGAATGGCCTCTTGGCAGGAAAGAAAAAACGTCTAAAAAAATCGCATAAAAATATCTCTCTAAAGATGAAAATATTGATTCTGTAAAATTTTCTCATATTTTTTCAATTTTGTCATATTTTTGGCATATTTTCATTTTGAATTAAACATTTGGTAATATTTCTACAGCTAACAAAACTAAGTCGTTAGGATATCAGGATATCATATACAGATCGCATTTATGGCCCGATTCTTACGAAATTTTGCATGGGGATAAGATGAGGGTCAGAATAGAAGCCTACTCTTTTTGGAGATGATCGCCATATATTTAGGGGTTGAAATGGACCAAAAAACTGCAAAATTGTCAGGAGGTCATAATTATCGCCCGATCCTCACGCACATTTGAATGGGGATTACCGGACATTGCAAAAGCCAAGCAGTTTTGGATGGCCATCCAAAAATATTCAATGTGTGAAGGAGTTTGCCAACTTTTGTAGACAAAATACGAAAATGTCCATTCCAGTGACTTTTTGGAGAATTCACAAGCACAGGAAAGGCGCACTTCTGGCTATTTCGTTAACGCTGATTTCGTTGAAGAATATAGTCAAATGACTGTATCTCATATAGATGCGTTTCAGTCAAAAACCAATAATAAATGTTAATCTTTTGCCACTTTTGAGAGATTATAGGTCTTTGGGAAATATTAGTTCCAGATCTAGGAAGACCATTTAAGTGCAACATCTACCAATAAATTGGAAATGAGCAAATTAGTTAAGTTGCTATTATTCGAAAATTAGAGAACGAAACCTGATGGTTTTCTTTTATTATTTGTCACAATATCTTGTGGAATTCTTTCGAGTATCTTGCCTTTATAAACTGTATCGTTTATTTAGTGTTGTAGGGTATTCAACGGTCGGCCCCGCTCGACTGTAGCCTTTGCTTACTTGTTTTTTTTTTAGTTATTACGCAAAAGGTACATGTTCTAAATCACGCCAGAAAAGTTGCCGAAATGAAAAGCGGTCGTTTGGCCCTCTCTAGGAAAAATTTCACTTTCCTTTCCCGTAAACTATCTACTAGTGAATTGGAGTTATGTAAAAACTTTGCTCTTGCACATACCGCTCGTATATCCCAATTATGTATTATTTTGAAATACGTCGGTGCTTGAGTCATTACGGTAAATATACTCCATGCCCCGGCCCATTGTCCGATGACATTCATCCAAACGGGTCTTGATGTAAATATCGCCAACCAGGGAGTTTTCAGATTATGACCACTTTGTATGGCATTTCCCAATGCCGATTGTATATGTTGCAATTCTTTTCTACTGATTCGAGGATGTTCCGCCGGCGTGTCATAGACAAAATATAACCAGGCAAACCACCAAATCGTTCCCACAATGCCAGTTATGTGAAATACCCAAATCCATGAGGCCCAGTGAATGACACATGCAAATAGAGGATATGCCAGGGCCAAACCTACAGCACTCCCAAAATAGGCGGTAATGAATTTGCTGCGCTCATTGGGCGGTATCCACTTGGCCGTCATATTGTGCATTGCTGGCCACGAAAGTCCCTAGAAAGGATAATGAGATTAATGTAAATCTGATCTATTATTAGACAATAATAATTACAGTTAATAGACCTTGTAACATCCTTGCAACCAAGAGGGCATTGAAGTCCAGAAAACAAGCATAGGGTATAAGAAAACATATCCAGCAGCTGATGACATTTGACAAGCCGAATACAAGTTTTGTGCCATATCTCCTGGATAGTATACCGCCAGGTATTTGTGTTATCCAATGTGTCCAGAAAAACGAACCCAACGCTAAGGCTTGTTCGCGTTCGTTCCAATGGAATTTTTTTAAATTTTCCGGAATTGTCTGAAAATAGAAATGTTCACTTGTGGGTTGGAAATATGTATAGAATACCAGATTTTACAGAGTGTGATGAAAAAACTGCAACCAACTCCAGACTGCTGTCATTTCCAAGACAGGTCATTATATTGTTTACAAGCTCACAAAAGCATTTTGGTGAGATTTTTCCAGAAGAAAAAGGAGATGGAATTCAAGCGTGATAGTGTGATTTCTTTATATTTGGCTGGAAAACCACAAGTGACTATCGTTAGAGAACTCCAGCATTTAAATGTGAATAAATCTTTTGTGTCTCGTACCATCGCTCGTTACCGTGATTCTGGCAGCGTAGCCAGAAGTCAAGGAAGTGGACGGAAGAAAACAGCAACATCAGCAGAAATGGTTCGAAAAGTAAAGAAGCGATTTGATAGAAACCCGCGCCGCAGTGGCCGAAAAATGGCTCGTGAGCTGAACATATCGAAATATTCCATTCGGCAAATATTGAAAAATGTGTTCGGGATAAAGCCATTGAAATTCCAAAAAGTGCAAGAACTTACATAGTAACGGAAAGAAAATAGACTCAAAAGAGCTAAAGAGTTGCTTCGCTTGGCCGAAAGTGGTGTGCTGCCGAATTTGGTTTTCTTCGATCAGAAAACATATTTCCGAAATTTTGCTTTCACTCAATAAAATTTAAAAATTACGGCATTTGATTTTGTTACAGTTTTTTTTTATCTCACCCTGTATATTCTTGATCAGCATAAAATCCTATGTCGATTTAGCGATGCCCGTCCGTCTGTGGAAATCGCTCTAGCCTCCGAACGTTTTGAAGTAGGTTGAAAAAATTTCCCTCAGATGTGTCTTTGTCCTGCAGGACTTTTGGTATTGAAAATGGGCTTTATAGGTCCACTATTAGGTATAACCCCCATATAATTGTACCTCCCTATATTCGGTATTTTAATGATTTTAGCGAAATTTTTCATCGAAACTGTTTAAAATTTCGAATTTGCAGTTCCTAATATGTACTAAAGCCTGTGACATAAAATTGCCTTTGCAGGTCAATGTCTTCCTATAGCCCCCATATAACGGTGCATCCCTATATTCGGAATTTGGATGATTTCAGCGTCATTATTCACCGGAAATGTTTTAAATTTCGTATTTAAAGTTCCTAATGTGTACTGCAGACTGTGACAGAAAATTTGCTATGCAGGTCCAGGTCTTCGTATAGCCTACATATACCGCTACCTCCCGATATTCGGTATATTGATGATTTTAGCTACATTATTTACCGGAATGATTTCAAATTTCGTATTTGAAGTTCCTAATGAATACTTCAGCCTGTGACAGAAAATTGTCTATGCAGGTCCAGGAATCCTTATAGTCCCCATAAAATGGTACCTTCCTTTTTTTGGTATTTTGGTGATTTAAGAGACATTATTTACCGGAAAAGTTTTTAAATTTCGCATTTGAAGTTCCTATGGGTACTAAAGCCTGTGAAAGAAAATTCTGGGAGTCCACGTTTTGGTGTAACCCCCATATATTCCGTATTTTGATGATTTTAGCGACTTTATTCACCTGAATTGATTCAAATTTGCTATTTAATGTTCGTAATTGAAATTATAGCCGATGATGAAAAAATGATCTTTGCGGGTCCACCACGACTTCGTATAGCCCCCATATAACAGTACCTCCCTATATTCGATATTTTGATGATTTTAGCTACATTATTTACCGGAATTATTTCAAATTTCGTATTTGAAGTTCGTTTCAATGGTAGTTTTCGGCATTTTTTTGAAATTTTTCAATTTCCTTCCAAATGGTGAAGGGTATTAAAAGTTTGGACGGCCGAACTTAGCTACTTTTTTACTTGTTTAATATAATCCATCTCATGCACTCTATAGCAATGTTATTTGGTATAAAAGATTAATATGTCTCCGTCAATTTTAGTGAAAATCGATTCAGAATTGGATATGTCTCCCCTATATTAGTTTCCCCTGAGACCAAATTATAACTGTTCTAAAGCCAAATGTTGATAGGTGGTATGATCTACTTCAAGTAAATTCTCTTATTACGGGAGCTCTACTTAATATGAATAGTGGTGTAGGGTATCATATAGTCGGGTCCGCCCGACTTTTGAATTTTCCTTACTGGTTTTACCATGAGTTTACATATAAAAGACAAGAACAAATGTTTGAATTTGATGTTTGCTTACGTGATTCTCTGAGACATACAAATCCGAAATTTGATTTTCTATAGTTCCATTGTTTGTTGCATTAATGAAATTCGACTTCCCAAGGGTCAAGCTGACATTGGTCAGCTCTACTGATGGCAGATTCAAATCATTTGTTGTATAGCGAGATGGTGGAACCACCACCATATCCACAATTGTAATATTCAGATTAATGCATATCAGATAGTTTATGATAAAGCCAACAAATACGACATGCCATAAAACTGTTCGACACTGGACTGAAAATTGACATAGTTGGAGATTAATTTAAAAATGTATCTTTCACACACATACAGGGTTGCATTACAAAAATTAATTATTACCCATTTTTTTATTAATTATAAATTAAGTATTCCGCGACTAAATTCTTGACGTCGATTTTGATACAGTTATCAGAAAAAAAAACAAACAAAATCGCATATCACATTTTCACGTCGTACGACAAATAGATTTTTATTGCGATCAGAGGTTAACGCACTTGAATTTGAACGCGAACGTATGTTACGAAATTAAAGTAAATATTAAATTTTACTTCTATTTGGTTTAAAATAATAATAATAATAAAAATACTAAGTATTTTTGCGAGAGATTGCCGACTCTTGATTTCAATGTTTAATGTTGGAGCTGTGCTCTCCAACTGTTTTTCGATTTATCATTTAAAAAATGTAGGTCGTAATTTCATACGAAAGATTAGCAGCTCGCTAGACTCAGATAAGAAATTCTATTTAATCAGAATGCATCGAAGTAAGAAAATTGTGAATGAGCTAAGTATTGCCTTTAAAAACACTGTGAAACAATATTGAAATAAATTGCAAATCTTTAAGGTTATCCGTAAATTTAGGAACAGTTCAACATTTGAGAAATTTTATTCCATTGTAAGTTTGTTTTTTCTTGCGGTTGTGAAAATGTTATAGAGAATAGATTTACAGGGCAGATTGATTTACTAAAAATTCAAACCAAAACTTATTGCATATCTTAAGGCTAGACTATAGATTCATTATACCCTCAGCCATATGGCTACAGAGGGTGTAAATCATTTGAAATAACGGTTTTAGACCTTAGGTTTCTTTGGACCAAATCCGTTTCAGGTCGTTTGGAGTCGATCTAGCGATGTCCGTCTGTCCGTATGTCTACCTGGCTTGTGCGCTCGATAACTCTCGAAGAGAGTATCCTATTTGGTCCAAACTTGGTACATCGTAATATTATTATCAAACTTAGATCGAGTTCGGGGATGGGCAATATCGGTCCACTCTTTCTGGTACCTCCCACGCAAAATGTCAAAATTTTCAAAGAAAATAATTTACTGCACAGAAAGAGAAAGGATTATCCGATGTTGTTCCAACTTTGAATATCCTAATATTTGCATCAGTGCTATTTCAGGTGCGAGAATGGACAATATCGATCCACTCCATCAAGTTCCTCCCCCACAGAGAGATCAAAATTTCACGCATCCCAATAATTTTATTAATCCAATGTCTGGTGTGAAGATGGAATACATCGGTCCACTCCACTGCTACCTCCAAGCGTCAAAGTTTTGAATAACAAAAACGGTTACTAAATCCGAAATAAGCATCCGATTCTTTTCACATTTTATACATCCCATTGTTTCTATTAACACAAGATCTGGTGTGAAGATGAGATGTATCGATCTACCCCTTCTGGTACAAAGGTATCAAAGGACGAACCCTATTAAAATTGGTGATAATCGGATCAGATTATATATAGCTCCCATAGAGAGTAGGATGAAAAAACTGCAACCAACTAAAGACTGCTGTAATTTCTAAGCTACTTGTCCGACAGCTGTTAAAATTATTCCAGTGACAGCTCATTATATTGTTTACAAGCGTACAAAAGTATTTTGGTGAGAATTTTCCAGAAAAAAAGTTATTCGTGATGGAATTCAAGCGTGATAGTGTGATTTCTTTATATTTGGCTGGAAAGCCACAAGCGGCTATCGTTAGAGCACTCCAGCATTTAAATGTGAATAAATCTTTTGTGTCTCGTACCATCGCTCGTAATCGTAACACTGGTAGCGTAGCCCGACGTGAAGGAAGTGAGTGGAAGAATACAGCAACATCAGCAGAAATGGTTTGAAAAGTAAAGAGGTCGCAGTGGCCGAAAAATGGCTCGTGATCTGAACATATCGCAATATTCCATTCGGCAAATATTGAAAAACGAGCTCGGGGTAAAGCCATTGAAATTTCAAAAAGGGCAAGAACTTACACCGCAAAAGAAAGAAAATAGACTCAAAAGAGCTAAAGAGTTTCTTCGCTTGGCCGAAAGTGGTGGACTGCCGAATTTGGTTTTCTCCGATGAGAAAACCTTCGTTGTCCAGCAGTTTGTAAACAACCAAAATGATCGTGTTTACTTGCCAAAAAGGTCAGCCGAAAATGTGCACCTTCGGTTGGCCACCAGAGCTCAAGCGCCGGCAATGGAGATGGTGTGGCCCGCCATAACAGCCGATGGTCGCTCTCCGCTCGTATTAATCAGAATAAATGTCGAATATTATTGCGAAAATATTCTGGAGGGTGTATTAATGTCATGGGCACGCAAACATTTTGGCCGCAGACCATGGACATTTCAACAGGTCTCAGCACCATCGCACTTAGCACGCGCTACCCAAGAATGGTTAGAAAATGAGGTTCCTTGCTTCATTACCAGCGCACCATGGCCACCACAATCTCCAGATACCAATCCGTTGTACAATTGTGTCTGGAGTATTTTTGCAAAGCAAGGTTGGCACTAAAAAATACCAGAGTGTCGATCACCTCAAGCTAAGGTTTCGCCAGGAATGGGCCAAATACCGCATTCGGGCAGCGTGTGACGGTTTCATTCGCCGTTTGAAGGCCATAATTTGTGTCAAAGGTGACCAATTCGAACAAATATAAACTTATTCTATAATTTGATGCTATTTCCGACATTTTTGCTTTCATTCAAAATGAAATTTAAAACCAGTAAAGAAAGTCTTAAAGTCGGGCGGGGCCAACTTTATGATACCCTACACCACTTTGCTAATTTAGTAGAGCTCCACATAACAATTAAAAGTATTTATGGGAGAATTCAATCATACACGCTATGATTATAATTATAATTTAAAGTTCAAAGGACTAAACATGCCGAAGCATTTGTATCTTTTAAATTCGGACTTGTATTGCCCATTTGGTGCACAATTAATTTGAAATCGGAAAAAAATATGTATGGGAGCTATATCCAAATCGGAACCGATCTCGATAAAATTTGGCAAAGATATTTCTGAGCTGTAATTGATGTATTTCCTTGAATATCGTTGTTACGGAGTGCATATTACGGTTGTGGTTAGCAAATATAACAAATCGGATGAATAATATATATGGAGGCTATAGCTATATCTGAACCGATATTCACCAAATTTGACATACTAGCTTCTAGACTCAATTCGGTCGTATGTGCCAAATTCCATCCCATTTGGACAAATATTAGACGTTTGGTGCACAATAAAAGGTAAATCGGCCGAAGTTATATATGGGAGCTATATCCAAATCTGAACCGATCTCGATAAAATTTTGCAAATGTATTTCTGAGCTGTATTTGATATATTTCCCTAAATATTGATGTTGCAGAGTGCATATTACGGCGGCGGTGGACAAAAATAACAAATCGGATGAACAATATATATGGGAGCTATAGCTATATCTGAACCGATTTCGATCAAATTTGGCATACTTATTTTCAGGTCCAATCTGATTGTACGTGCAAAATTCCATACTATTCGGACTGATATTACACGTTTGGTGCACAATAAAAGGCAAATCGGACGAAGATATATATAGCAGCTATATCTAAATTTTGACCGATTATCTTCAATTTCAATAGGGTTCGTGCTTTGGCCAAACAAATGATTTGTGCAAAATTTCATCTGGATAGGGCAATAAATGCGAACTGTACTTTGTTTACAAAAATACATGGACAAACGGACGGACGGACATGCATAAATCGACTCAGAATGTGATTCTATGCAGATCATCAAAAGGAACTATGGGTCTATCTCGTTTCCTTTTGCCTGTTACAAACAAATGCACAAAGACATAATACCCTGACTACCTTGTGGTGTAGGGTATAAACAAAAAAATGTAAAAATCATGGCGTCTGACTTTGTTGCAGTTTTTTTATCTCACCCTGTACATTCTTTTTGCCAAGTTTGATTAATCAAAATAATCACGATTCTCCATATAATAAAAGTTAACTCTATTCTAGTCTTAATTTTGTTTACGTTACAGCCATTAACTAGACCTACTTATGTTGTACACCCCGTGTGAAGCAAGAAGATGGTTTAAATTCTCTAAAGATGGAATTCTTAAATTCCTCTATTAATGGAATTAGTTAGTTAGCCGGCACAATGACCATGACGAATTCCCGCTGACAACAACTCTAATTAATGATATATTTACACTGTGTCTGCATGCACCTATTCGAATGTTGGAAGGTAAGTTATTGCACCCACAATGCGCGCTTCATAATGGCGGTCATGGTTGCAAGGAAATTGTAAGAGGATAAATAAAATGTAGACTAGAAGGATTGAAGCGAAACGAATGAATTATGGAATATTGGTTGCAAAATCTAGTCTGGAACTGTCAACAATGTTGGCATTAAAAGAAGCAAAAAATACATATAATTTGAGGCACAAATGTATGCATGGGACAGATATTGGGGATATATGATATCGGAGCGAGAGCGAGCGAATATATACATTTTGGCAACTGAATTACTGAAAATTTGTTTATTTCTAGTGGGAAATTGTTCTCAATAAGAATTATCATCAGCTGATTGACAATTACCTGCATTGGTGGTCGATTTGCAAGTTTTAAAACTATTTTAATTTTTTTTTGAAAATAAGTGATTGATTGGGTGAGGCAATATTCACATTTAAGGGGGCTTTTCTAAGCCAAGCCAAACTTTGAATACCCTCCACCATTTGGTACAGATTTGGAAATTTTCAAAAAATTAAAATCCATTAAAAATTCTGTTAAAATCTTAAAAATACCGAATGCATCCGTATATTAGTTTCTGCATGCGCAACTTTTGTTATAAGCCTGCACAGACAATTTTCTGGCATAGGCAGTAGTATCCATTACGGACTTCATATACAAAATCATCAAAATACCGAATATCAGGGGGTACCGATATATGGGGGCTATACGAAGACGTGGACCTGCACAGACAATTTTTGTCATAGGCTGTAGTATTCATTACGAACTTCAAATACAAAATTTGAAATAGTTCCGGCAATGTCGCTAAAATCATCAAAATACCGCATATCGAGAGGTACCGTTATATGGGGACTATACGAAGATGTGGACCTACATAGCCCATTTTCAATACCAAAAGACATGCAGATATAATACACATTTGAGTAAATATTTATCAACTTACTTCATTTCGTTCGGAAGCTAGAGTGATTTCCACAGACGGACAGATGGACGGACATTGTTAAATCGACATAGAATGTTATGCTGATCAAGAATATATATACTTTTTGGGGTCTGAAATGTGTATTTCGAGGTGTTACAAACGGAATGGAAACGGACAAACTTAATATACCCTCCATACTATGGTGGAGGGTATAAAAAATATTTGTTTGTTGATTTCTCTCTTTTCGAGATTTGACTTATGAAGTTCTGACCGATACATTATGCATAATTGGAAATTTGATGAAAATAAAGAACATTTTTTGGAAAAAATGAGGAGTATAAATGGAATAGGTAAAAAAACAGTTAAGTTCGGACTTTCGCCGTTTTGAAGGATCTTGAATAATTTCAAAAAATCCATCGAAAAATACCAGTTAAATAAAAATCGTTGTATGGGAGATATACAGGGTGAGATGAAAAAACTGCAATCAACTTCAGACAGCTGTCATTACCAAGCCACTTGTCCGACAGCTGTTCAAATTATTCCAGTTATAGCTCATTATATTGTTTACAAGCGCACAAAAGCATATTGGTGAGAATTTTCCAGAAAAAAAAATTATTCGTGATGGAATTCAAGCGTGATAGTGTGATTTCTTTATATTTGGCTGGAAAACAACAAGAGACTATCGGTCAAGCCCTCTAGTATTTTCCGCAACAGAAAGAAAATAGACTCAGAAGAGCTAAAGGGTGCACCTTCGGTTGGCCACAAGAACTCAAGCGCCGGCTATGGTGATGGTGTGGGCCGCCATAACAGCCTATGGTCGCTCTCCGCTCGTATTAATCAACCGTGGCATCAGAATAAATGCCGAATATTATCGCAAAAATATTCTGGAGGGTGTATTAAAGCTTTGGACACGCAAACATTGGATAATCCAACAGGACTCAGCACCATCGCACTCAACGCGCGCCACCCAAGAATGGTTATAAAATGAGGTTCCTCGCTTTATTTCCAGCGCACAATGGCCACCAAAATCTCCGGATACCAATCCGTTGGACTATTGTGTCTGGAGTATTTTGGAGCGAAGCAAGGTTGACACTAAAAATACCACTGTCGATCATCGCAAGCAAGCGCTTCGACGGGAATGGGCCAAAGTACCGAAGAACAATATTCGGGCAGCGTGTGAAGGTTTCATTGGCCGTTTGAAGGCCATAATTCGTGCCAAAGGTGACCAATTCGAACAAATCTAAACTTATTATAAAATTTGATGCTATTTCCGACATTTTTTGCCTTCATTCAATAAAATTAAAAAAAATGTAAAAATTATGGCGTTCGATTTTGTTGCAGTTTTTTATCTCACCCTGTATGTTGGGGGAGGTACCAAAAAAAATGGTCCGATCTGTACCATCTTATAACAGATCTTGTGTTGATGAAAATATTGAGATGTACCAAGTCTGAATGGAATCGAATGTTAATTTCACGTTTTATGATCTTCACGGATATTCAAAATTTTGACACTTTGTGGGGGAGGTACCAGAAGAAGTGGACCGATGTACCCAATTTCACACCAGACCTTGTGTCAATAAAAATATTGTATTTTGTGTAATTTTAAGACAATCGGGCATCATATTTTTTTAGAGTTATAATTATTCAAATTATTGACCCTTTGTGGGGCATGTACTTGATGGAGTGGACCGATATTGTCAAGTTTCGCACCTGATCTAGCACTGATGCAAATATTAGGATGTGCAAAGTTGAAGTAAAATCCGATCATCTTTTCTGTTTTTGTGCAGTAAATTATTTTTTTTGAAAATATTGACACTTTGTGGGGCAGGTACCAGAAGGAGTGGACCGATGTTGCCCATCTCCGAATTAAATCTAAGTTTGACAATAATATTACGATGTACCAAATTTGGATCAAATCGAATACTTCTTTCGAGAGTTATCATGCGCCAGCACTAGAAAGCTAGATCCACTCCAAATGTGCTAAAACGGATTTGGTCCAAATAGACCTAGGGTTTTGGCCCTATCAAGTGACATATACCCTCTCAAGCCATATGGCTGAGGGTATAATTATAGTACTGTAAATGTTAATGTTGTTTGTGAATAGGGAGTTATCCTAAAGGCGATGAGGTGAGTGTGTGTTGGGATATGGGATTTCCAGCAAAATTGTAATTTAAAGGAAACATTGAAAAACATGATTAGGAGGGAGCAATGTGGGAGTAAATCAATACCTCCTTGCCAAGGTCGTCGATTGTGTTTAATTGTTGTGATTGTTGATCGTTTAGACCACAAAACTTAGTAAATTTCCAATCAGATACATTCCCAAAAATAGTCTATGGCTATGACTTAGCCCTATTGCATTCTGTAACACAAATTAATGGAAGGACCCACCAATGACATTCTATTTCAGTGGCACCCAGTGCTATAAATAAGTCAAAATAAAGCGAATGGATGGGACACAAACCCACCCATACTCACATCATTTGTAATAAAGAGCACATAAAGAACAGAGATTCCATAAAAATCTTAACAAAATTGTAAAAGTGACACGACAAAGCAAAAAAAAAAAAAAAATTAACTGCCGCCAGAAAAAGGAAATAAAGAAAAGCCATGAAAAACATTGTAAATTCGCACAAATTGACGGTAACAAACCTTTAATGTTGTGGCCATGGTGCGCTCTGTGCTATGCAGCTGCAGAGGAGGTTTGTGTTATTTTAAGTCTGAACTTGATGTGCCATAACGTGTTGTTGTTGTTGTTGTTGTTTTTTGTTTGGATGATTCCATACTGAGGCGTATCGTCGGAAATGCATTGGCTCACAATGAAATATCAAGAATAATCAAGTCAAATGTACATACATGTGTATATACGGATCATGCATGTAGGTAGGTTTCCCTGGATCAATAAATGTAATGAATGCTGTTGAATGTGTCGCAGTTGTCATCATGGTCATTTTTATGACACTGTAGACGAGGTAGATCTACGAAGTCGTCTAATTGCATCTGTCACTATAAGAACTACTGACAATAATATGGAAAAGTCAAAAGTCGGGCAGGTTGGACTATATGATACCCTACACCACTATGCATATTTAGTAGAGCTCCCGTAACAAAAGAATTTACTTGAAGTAGATCATACCACCTATCAACATTTGGCTTTAGAGCAGTTATAATTAGGTTTCAAAGGGAACTAATATATGAGAGGCATATCCAATTCTGAAAAGATTTTCACTAAATTTGATAGAGATATTTTTATTTTTTAAACCAAATAACATTGCACTCACTTCGAGGAGAATAATTTTAAAACAAGTGAAAAAGGTGTAAGTTCGGCCGTCCAAACTTTAAATACCCTCCACCATTTGGAATGGATTTGACAATTATCAAAAAAATAAAATCCGTTAAAAATTCTGTTAAAATCTTAAAAATACCGAATGTAGTCGTTATATTAGGGTCTATACGACGACGTGGACCTGCATAGGCAATTTTTGTCAGAAGCCATTACAATATTCAAAAGCGAAACTTGAAAAAAAATAGGTGAATAATGTAGCTAAAATCATCAAAATACCGAATATCAGGAGGTACTATTATATGGGGCCTATATCAAAACGTGGACTTGCACAGACAATGTTCTGTCTTAGGCTGTAGTACATATTATGATCTTCAAATATCAAATTTGAAACAATTCCGGTGAATAATGTCGCTAAAATCATGAAAATACCGAATATCGGGAGGTACCGTTATATGAGGGCTATACGAAGACATGGACCTGCACAGACAATTTTCTGTCTTAGGCTGTAGTATACATTACGAACTTCAAATACCAAATTTGAAACAATTCCGGTGAATAATGTGGCTAAAATCATGAAAATACCGAATATCGGAACGTACCATTATATGGGGGCTATACCAAAACATAGACTTACAAGGCACATTTTCGATACCAAAAGTCCTGCAGACATAATTTACATTTAAGTAACATTTTATCGACCTACTTAATTTCGTGCGGAAGCTAGAGTGATTTCCATAGACGGACAGACGGACGGACATCGCTAAATCGATATAGAATTTTAGGCTGCTTTAGAATATATATACTTTGTGTGGTGTAAAATGTATGTTTCGAGGAGTTGCAAACGGAATGACAAACCTAATATACCCTCCATAATATGGAGAGTGTATAAATATATATATATATATATATATCGGAGCCGAGTTCCACCAAATGGAAACGTTTGTGCCGAAATCCATTCCATTTGGGTTGATATTAGCCACTATGCGCACAATAAACCTGAAAACGGATTAAAGATATATATGGGAGCTATATTCAAACCTTGAAACAAAGTTATGGGAGATATAGCTATATCTGAACCGATTTTCTGCAAATTTGATGTACTTGCTTCTATGCTTAATTCCGTCGGATGTACCGAAATTCTGGTCATTTGGACTGATATTGGCGATTTGGCGCACAATTAACCCCAAATCGATGGAATTGATTGAATGGGAGCTATATATATATATATATATATATATATATATATATATATATATATATATATATATATATATATATATATATATATCTGGTACCAAATATCATCCCTGTGTGGGGTACGAATGTGAGGGACTTTATTACCTAATCGGATGAATCAAAGATGTTGGCGCTATAGCTATATCTGATCCGATTTTAAGTACTTATTTCTAGGATGAATTCAGTCGGATGTGCTAAAATTCTGGTAATTTGGACCTTTATTGGTCATTTGGTGAAAAATTAACACGAAATCGGTTGAATATATATGGGAGCTATATCTAAATTTGAACCGATTCTCACTAATTTCATAGGGCTCGTCCTTGGTCCAAACAAACATTGTTTGGACAATTCCATCACAATCAGATAATGATTGAGACCTGCATTGTGTTCAGAAGAATACATGGACAGACAGACGGACTGACATGCAATAATCGACTGAGAAAGTGATTCTATAAAGATCCTCAAAAGTAACTATGGGTCTATCTCGCTTCCCACCCCATGTTACAAACAAGTGCACAAAGACTTAATACCCTTACTGTTATGTGGTTTAGGGTATAAAAATTTGGGAGAGCTGGTTCAGATTTTGGACTGAAATTGAACTAAGTCAACTTAAAAGACCTTTGCTCTCTTTACTCCTTCTCATTTACTGGACCTTTAGGTTATCGAACAACATTTAGTGACCAAAAAATCCTGATGTAATATTAATTTCTACCATCCCGATCAAACCACCCTCGGTGGTAGTAACTTTTTATAACCATAGGCAATCAAGCAGTGTATTTTTTTTGCCGCTATTGGTCAACAATATTTTTTCACTTTTTTCGAAGGTAATTTGTTGTTTAAGACACTTTCATGGGATGTAATGCGAAATAAAAAGAAATATCAAAAAACACAAACGTGGCGATTCTGTGGTCCACACACAATGACATTGTGCTGGAGAGAGAGAGAGTGAAGGACATCGACCGCCGTCAAATTAAAATGCGTAGCCATAAAGCATTGATTCTGTCATGACTATACGTATACATGGCCACAAATGTACGTACGGATATATATCTTGGCAATTGCTGTTTGGCATTATGCATTAATTACCATTAATATTTTGATGGAGAGTGAGAGACCATGGCCGCTCATTGTCGTTGTTGTTGTTATTATAGCCGAAAAGAAAAAATACGGCCAATGGTAAAAACGGCATCGATCGTCTTAGAGGATCATTTATCAACAATTACCTTTAAATGGATGATGGTGACCAGCAGGATATTTTGGATTCGTTTCCAGTGCATACTCCTTTTTTTTGGAGGGAAGATACAAAAATGAATATCGTCTGCTTTTAAGAAAAACCAAAAGAAAGAAAAATAAACCAAAGAGAGAATTGAAAATTTTGTAGCCATCATCAACAACGGCTGATGGATGCCAAGAAATGTTGGTAGCTTTAATTTTTATTTTGGAATATTCGAATTTGATTAAAGGCCTAGGGCGTTTGCCCTAAATTTAATTGCCTCCTTGCATCGGATATGTGTGTGCGAGTGTGTGTGTCGGTTTTATGATGGATTTGAAAAATTAGCATTTCTGAGCGCAATATTCAAAGTTCTTTGACTGATCATTAAAAGTGTTTTGCATTGCATGCCAAATTCTAACTTAAGATTCTCAAAACTGCAATTAATTATTATTTATTAGATTTTGCAAATAAATTGGATTTTTGTTTCTGACTTTGACACGCCTGAGAATACAATTTGTTTACCCAGCCAAAGTATTGTAGTCGTCAACTCCATATGACAAGGGTATACATGACCAGCGACCTAATACAAAATTTCTGAATTCAAGCACTATCGTTTCACTCAATACCGAATTGTACCAAATACAAGGTGAGATGAAAATACTGCAACCAATTTCAGACTGCTGTCATTTCTAAGCCACTCGTCCGACAGCTGTTAAAATTATTCCAGGGAAAGCTCATTATATTGTTTACAAGCGTACAAAAGCATTTTGGTGAGAATTTTCCAGAAAAAAAGTTATTCGTGATGGAATTCAAGCGTGATAGCGTTATTTTTTATATTTGGCAGGAAAACCACAAGTGGCTATCGTTAGAGCACTCCAACATTTAAATGTGAAAAAAATCTTACACCGCAACAGAAAGAAAATAGACTCTAAAGAGCTAAAGAGTTGCTTCGCTTGGCCGAAAGTGGTGAACTGCTGAATTTGGTTTTCCTATGGTCCGATGAGAAAACATTCGTTGTTCAGCAGTTTGTAAACAAACAAATTGATCGTGTTCAATTGCCAAAGAGGTCAGCTGAAAATGTGCACCTTCGGTTGACCACCAGAACTCAAGCGGCGGTCATGGTGATGGTATGGGCCGCCATAACAGCCGATGGTCGCTCTCTGCTCGTATTAATCGACCGTGGCATCAGAATAAATACCGAATATTATTACGAAAATATTCTGGAGGGTTTATTGAAGCCTTGGGCACCCAAACATTCTGGCCACAGACCTTGAACATTCAAACAGGACTCAGCACCATCGCACTCAGCACGCGCCACCCAAGAATGGTTACAAATTGAGGTTCCTCGCTTCATTTCCAGCGGACAGTGGCCACCAAAATCTCAGGATACCAATCCGTTGGGTTATTGTGTCTGGAGTATTTTGGAAAGCACTAAAATATACCAAAGTGTCGATGAGATGAAGCA
The DNA here is from genome assembly GCF_030504385.1 of Musca domestica. Lineage (NCBI taxonomy): Eukaryota > Metazoa > Arthropoda > Insecta > Diptera > Muscidae > Musca > Musca domestica. Next base: position 7,199,673 of record NW_026712318.1, on the reverse strand, counting down.
AGCGCTTCGCCGGGAATGGGTCAAAATACCGCAGAGCAACATTCGGGGAGCGTTTCATTGGCCGTTTGAAAGCCATAATTTGTGCCAAAGGTGACCAATTCGAACAAATCTAAACTTATTCTAAAAATTGATGCTAATTCCGAAACCCTGCAGCTACCATATATATCTTCAACCGATTTCGGGTTAATTGCGCACCAAATGGCCAATATCAGCCCAAATGACCTGAATTTTGGCACATCCGACCGAATTCAGTCTAGAAGCAAGTACATCAAATTTGAAGCAAGTACATCACATTCGTAATATGTACCAGATATCATATAGAGCTCGGAAATACCTCTTCCAAATTTTATCAAGATCGGTTCAGATTTGAATATAGTTCTCATGTATATCATCAATCGATTTCGTCCAAATGACCTAAATTTTGAAACATCCGATCGAATTCAGTATAGTATAGAAGCAAGTACATCGAATTCGGAGATAATCGGTTCGGATATAGCTCTGGCTCCCATAGATATTTCATCCGAAAACAATGATTTTATGTCCCAGCTATCTTGTAGAGCTCGAAAATACCATTGCCAAATTTTATCGAGATCGACCAAGATTTGGATATAGCTTCCGTATATATCCCTAATCCGATTTCATGTTTATTGTGCAAATAATGGCTAATATCAGCCCAAATGGATTGCATTTCGGGACGTACATTTCCATTTGGTGGAACTCGGCTCCGACATATATTTATATCCTACACCACAAAGTGGTCAGGGTATTATGTCTTTGTGCATTTGTTTGTAACAGGCAAAAGGAAACGAGATGGACCCATAGTTCCTTTTGATGATCTGCATAGAATCACATTCTAAGTCAATTTATGCATGTCCGTCCGTCAGTCTGTCCATGTATTTTTGTAAACAAAATACAATTCGCATTTATTGCCCTATTCAGATGGAATTTTGCACAAATCATTTGTTTGGCCCAAGGACGAACCCTATTGAAATTGGAGATAATCGATAAAAATTTAGATATAGCTTCCGTATATATCTTCGTCCGATTTGCCTTTAATTGTGCACCAAACGTGTAATATCAGTCAGAATAGTATGGAATTTTGAACGTACGATCAGATTGGACCTGAAAATAAGTATGCCAAATTTGGTCGAAATCGGTTCAGATAAAGCTATAGCTCCCATATATATTGTTCATCCGATCTGTTATTTTTGTCCTCCGCAGCCGTAGTATGCACCCTGTAACAACAATATTTGGGGAAATATATCTAATACAGCTCAGAAATACATTTGCTAAATGTTATCGAGATCGGTTCAGATTTGGATATAGCTCCCATATATATTTTTATCCGATTTCAAATTATTTGTGCACCAAATGGGCAATACAAGTCCGAATTTAAAAGACACAAATGGTTCGACATATTTAGACCTTTGAACTTCAAATTATAATTATAATCATAGGGTGTATGTTTGAATTCTCCCATAAAAATTTTCAATTGTTATGCGCAGCTCTACTAAATTAGCAAAGTGGTGTAGGGTATCATAAAGTCGGCTCCGCCCGACTTTAAGACTTTCTTTACTGGTTTAATATAATCCTTCTCGAAGTGATATCATGCACTCTGTAGCAATGTATTTGGTATAAAAGATAAAAATGTCTACATGCAATTTCGTGAAAATCGATTCAGAATTGGATATGCCTCCGATATATTAGTTCCCTCTGAATCCAAACTATAATAGCTCTAAAGCTAAATGTTGATAGGTGGTATGATCTACTTCAAATAAATTGTTTTGTTACGGGATCTCTACTAAATATGCCCCGCCCGACTTTCGACCTTTTGTTTTTTTTTTCAATGAAAGTCCGGCTTCTAACCAAAGCTCCATTTTTTTAAGGGGACCAAAGTTAGTACTCTTCAGAAAAAGATAGAATGCATCAAAAAAATACTAAAACCCTTGACGCATATCAATTCATATGATTGACTATTTTACTGCACGCAATATATTCAGCAATTATGTATGTATATCGTTCGGATCAAGTGGTTGGCCAATAAACAAACCAAGGAGATTTAGAAAATTTCAAACCGAACCAAAAAACAACTTGATTTTAAACAATTTATTTAATTAATACTCTTCAATCACAGACTTAAACCATATTCACGTTTAATTTATTGCATGTTGTAGGAGGTGAATGAATCGCGTGTGAGTGTGGTGTATGTGTTCAGCTGCCGATAGAATGTCCATCGTCATCATCTGTGTTGGGAGGCATATTGATGAAGTGTTTTCAGACCAGACAGACACTTTTCCATTTGATTTCATTTCATTCTAGTGGCCATAGTTTGTTTCTAAATTAGTTTTGACCATGGCGGAATAATTTATGCAGCCTTACAAACCGATTTCATTTCGAACCGAGCGAGCGACTTGTTTTTCGATTGCTACCAAGCCAACAACCAAAGTCACGCAACAACTTTCAACATTTATAAATGTTCTACATAGTTGGCAACATAAAAAAGTAATTGTTTAAAACATGGCTTCGCGTTGCAGCAACACAGGTTTGGTAGTTGCTATTCTGTCTAGTTCCAGACTACAGTCACAGCTTAGATGGGGTTTAGAGATCAAAATGGGCTTAGACTAAGTGCAACCAACTACAACAAAAAATGGAGTATCAACCTTCATTGTCGGCTGTCGTTTTTTCTGTTATCTGCTGGTCTTTTTTGCCAACATCAGAGCAATTAATTTGAAGCAACAAGTTTACAACAACGCCGGGAGCCGTATGGTGTCTAAATCTTGCCTTGGCGACTTGAGAAAGAGTTTGTTCTATTAAAACCAGGTGTTAGTACAAGTGTTGGAATTGAAAGGTTTAGTTCCAAGCCGTGACCCAAAATAGATTTTAAAATGTTTGGAATTAGGGGTAAAAGCAATGCTTTAGAGGTGGAATTGAATCGAACATTGGGAATCAGACTTTAGCTATTTGAAACTATTTTTGAAGGTCGATCGAGATTGGTAAGTATTGATTTGGATTAAGATATGAATGTCCTCTAAAAATTACCTGTTTTCTAGAAAATTTATTTGTAAAAATTTAAGATGGTAACCACTGGTTGTACTTCGTGATATACCCAGTATTGATTTTTGTTTTAGTTCAAGAACCCCCAGATGGGTCTTTTTCTTTAAAAATGGCTCAAAACTCCCCTAAACGGCATCGCAGCAAACCAAATTTATCAGGGTGAGATGAAAAAACTGCAACCATCTTCAGACTGCTGTCATTTCAAAGCCACTCGTCCGACAGCTGTTAAAATGATTCCAGTGACAGCTCATTATATTGTTTATAAGCGTACAAAAGCATTTTGGTGAGAATTTTCGAGAAAAAAAGTTATTCGAGATGGAATCCAGGCGTTATAATGTGATTTCTTTATATTTGGCTGGAAAACCACAAGTGGCTATCGTTAGAGCACTCCAGCATTGAAATGTGAATAAATCTTTTGTGTCTCGTACCATCGCTCGTTACCGTGATACTGGTAGCGTAGCCTGGCGTCAATTAAGTGGACGGAAGAAAACAACAACATCAGCAGAAATGGTTCGAAAAGTTAAGAAGCGGCTTGATCGAAACCCGCGTCACAGTGGCCGAAAAATGGCTCGTGAGCTGAACATATCGCAATATTCCATTCGGCAAATATTGAAAAATGAGCTCGGGATAATGTCATTGAAATTCCGCAACAGAAAGAAAATAGGATCAAAATGATTCGCTTGGCCGAAAGTGGTGAACTGCCGAATTTGGTTTTCTCCGATGAGAAAACATTCGTTGTTCAGCAATTTGTAAACAAACAAAATTATCGTGTTTACATGCCAAAGAGTTCAGCTGAAAATGTGAAGCTTCGGTTGGCCACCAGAACCCAAGCGCCGGCCATGATGATTATGTGGGCCGCCATAACAGCCGATGGTCGCTCTCCGCTTGTATTAATCGACCGTGGCATCAGAATAAATACCGAATTATCGCGAAAATATTCTGGAGAGTGTATTAAAGCCTTGGGTACGCAATCATTTTGGCCGCAGACCTTGGACATTCTAACAGGACTCAGCACGTGCCACCCAAGAATGGTTACAAAATGAGGTTCTCGCTCATTTCCAGCGCACAATGGCCACCAAAATCTCCGGATACCAATCCGTTGGGCTATTGTGTCAGGAGTATTTTGGAAAGCAAGGGTGGCACTAAAAAATACCAAAGTGTCGATCACCTCAAGCAAGCGGGAATGGGCTAAATTACCGCAGAGCAACATTCGGGCATCGTGGGACGGTTTAATTGGCCGTTTGAAGGCCATAATTCGAGCCAAAGGTGAACTAAACTTATTCTAACATTTAATGCTATTTCCGACATTTTTTGCTTTCATTTAATAAAATTGAAAAAAAAGTAAAAATTATGGCGTTTGACTTTGTTGCATTTTTTATCGCACCCTGTATGTATATAGTATTTTAAAATTTTGCAGAAGGATCAGTCTTGGTTTTGGACTATAAGTACTAAAAATTGAATAGTTTGTAATGGACAAAAGGAGTGAGGGAGAACTCTGAAATTTGAAATGAGAGTCACTGATGGGGTGCAGGATAGATGTACCAAAGGGTTTTTCTACATTCGAATTTTAATATTGCGAAAAGTACTAAAATGGTACTAAACTTCCATATGGTATTGTGTGAACGGATAGAGCAAACAACTTGAAATTTTGATATGAAAATCAAGGTTGGAAGGTATAATTGATATTTAAAAGAGATTTTGGAAACGCGTCCTATATTTGTACGAAAAGTACTAAATGGTACTAAATTTGGTATTGGGTAAAGCCACAGAGCTGGAATCCCGAAATTCAATATTGGGGTCTCTTTTGGTATTTGGAATTGAAATATGGATTGAGATTGGAAACGCGTTCTTTAAACGTACGTAAAGTGCAAACTGCTACAAAATGTGCAGTTAATGGATAGAGCTTGAGTCCTGAAATTTGATATTGAGGTTCCTGTTGGTATCTGGGATTGAGATGTGGAGGTGGTTTTGCAAATTTGGTATTGGGTGAAGGGATATATTAGGAATATTCAAATTTGATATTGAGGTCAAATTTGATATTGAAATATCTAGAATTGAGATGTGGAGGTGCTTTCAGAAATGTGTTCTATAATTGTACGAATAGTACTAAATGGTACTAAATTTTGATATTGATTTGATAATAGTCTGATATTTGATATTAAGATTTTTGATTTTATCTGTTTTTAATATTGAACGCTGGTTTAGAAATGCGTCCTATATTTGTATTAAAAGTACTAAATGGTACTAAATTTGGTACTGGGGAAAGAGATAGGGCTTGAATCCTTAAAATTTAATATTGGGGTCTCTTTTGGTATATGTACGAAAAGTTATAAATTGTATAACATTTGGTTTGGGTGAAGGGATATTTAGATTGGAAAACGTGGACCTATACATACAAAATGTCGCCACCTAGAACCTATTATGGCCTACATATACAAATTTTTAGAGAACTCCGTGAATAAATTTGTCGACAATCATCGTTACATGGCGACTTTACCAAAACGTGGACCGATATATCTCATTTTCTAAAAAGGCCTAACACGAACTGTTGGTACGAGTCTTAAATTTTAAGGTAGACTTTTCGTTGACGAAGTAGCGGACACTTGCTAATTACGAAAAAAGATTTTTCTTTTTAATCCAATCTTATGAAAAATATTACACCCAGTAGTAACGCAAATAATGATCGAGCCAGTCAAAGAAGCATTCTATGTATTCCCACCTTTATTGTTATATTCCTGCTTTCTCTCTATCCAAATTATTACCAAATTATTACCAAATTTTTACAAATATTACAATAACTAGGAAAGGGTCAACTAAAAATATGTGGCGAGCCGAAGATTGGCTATGCCTGCTATGGGTGGACCATTTACAATTACATTTTAGTTTGCTCTGGATGCCCCATGTTGTTGTTTTCAACAAGTATGTCTGCTCTCCTTATGTTTAGTGGGCTCCTTGGGATTTGTCATTAAGTAGCTCACTGTTGAACACTCGAAAGAAGCTCCAGGCGGTTTGTAATTAAAAAGATTGCCTCATAATTAAGTACACACACACACATACAAGAGGAGGGAGAGAAAAATGTCGTATACTCTTTCAATCGGAGATCTTTATTTTGAGTGCAGCCATGTGAACGTGGTTAAATAAATGAATTTGTTAAAGGAATGTGAGTTGCGAATTAAAAATATTAATAATTGGGTGGAGAGGATTGATATGTTAGTAAATAATGTAAGTTATATATACTTGTATTACCTATTTTTGTACTGTTGAATCCTAACTCTTTACAGTCGTTGGATTTCATTGAGATCCATTACGGCTTGGGCTTGGGAATTGCGGCTTGGGGTAAAAGGGCCAAGAATGACGCTCCAAAAAAAAAAAAAAAAAAACAAAAAAACAAAAGAAGAACACGAATATGTAGTTGCTGACTTGGAAGTCTCTTGTCAGATGTGCTAGACATTTTCGACAGCCACCATTTTTTCTTTGTCCTTATCGCTTAAGAAAATAAATGAGAAGGCTTACTTCTATCTACAGCGTATTTTTCAGCAACAGGCAAGTGCCCGCTATTTTGTCAGCGAAAAATCTACCTTAACATTTTATATTCGTTCCAACTCAATGTTCACAATTTGTTCAGTTTGAGAAAATGTTTTAATCAAAATTCATATATCGTACTAAATTTTCAAATTTTTACACTCTTCTATATTATTCGAGATTTTCATTTTTCGGAAAGTATAATGGGAAAATGCTTACCTTTAACACTAAAATTAGTCAAAATATTTAATTTTGAGGTTAACCGAGGAGGATTTTAGTAAAATCATTCCACAATGAACCCACATCCAATATTTCTCTCCAAAACAATTTCAATGCCGCCATACGTAAACCCTAGAATATCAAATTTAGGATTTCAACTCTATTCCTTTGCCTAATACCAAATTTAGTAACATTTAATGGCTCGTGAGCTGAACATATCGCAATATTCCATTCGGCAAATATTGAAAAATGAGCTCGGGGTAAAGCCATTGAAATTCCAAAAAGTGCAAGAACTTACACGGAACGGAAAGAAAATAGACTCAATAAATAAAATAGACTGCTTCGTTTGGCCGAAAGTGGTGAACTGCCGAATTTGGGTTTCTCCAACTCCGATGAGAAAACATTCGTTGTCCAGCAGTTTGTTGGCAAATGTGATGGTGTGGGACGCCATGGTGATGGTGTGGGACGCCATAACAGCCGATGGTCGCTCTCCGATCGTATTAATCGACCGTGGCATCAGAATAAATGCTGAGTGTTATAGCGAAAATATTCTGGAGGGTGTATTAAAGCCTTGGGCACGCAAACATTTTGGTCGCAGACCTTGGACATTCCAGCAGGATTCAACACCATTCTACTCAGCACGCGCCATCCGAGAATGGTTACAAAATGAGGTTCCTCACTTCATTTTCAGCGCAAATTGGCTACCAAAATCTCCGGATACCAATCCGTTGAACTAATGTGTCTTGAGTATTTTGGAAAGCAAGGTTAGCACTTAAAAATACCAAAGTGTCGATCACCTCAAGCAAGCGCTTCACCGGGAATGAACCAAAATACCATTGGCCGTTTGAAGGCCATAATTCGTGTCAAAGGTTACCAATTCGAACAAATCTAAACTTATTCTAAAATTTGATACTATTTCCGACATTTTTTGCTTTCATTCAATAAATTTTTTTAAACAATGTAAAAATTATGGTGTTTGACTTTGTTGCAGTACATCAGTACATCTATTAACCTTAGATAACAGCGACCTTTATATCAAATTAAAGGATTCCAGCCCCATCTCTTCACCCAAGTTAGTACAACTTTGTACTTTCCGTACAATTAAAGTACTCATCCTAAAACCATCTCCATGTCTCAATCCCAGATACCAACAGAGACCTAAATATCAAATTTTGGGATTCCAACCTTATCCCTTCATTCAATTCCAAATTTAGTACCATTTAGTACTTTTCGTTCAATTATGGTACACATTTCCAAAACCACCTCCATTGTGAGTATTCCAGCTCTATCCCTTTACCCTTTACCAAATACCCAATTTAGTACCACTTAGTACTTTTCGTACAAATTAGGACACATATCCAAACCATTGCCAAATCTCAAACACAGATACAATCAGTAATTTAAATATCAAACATCAGAATTGTATCTCAATCAGTTTACCCAATACCAAATATAGTACCATTCAGTACTTTTCGTAGAATTATAGTACACATTTCCAAAACCACATTCATGGCTTAACCACAGACACTAACACTGATATCTTCATCAAATTTAAGGATTTTTGCTCTTCTTTTACCCAGTACAAAATTCTATGCTATTTAGTACTTTGCGTACAATAATGGTAAACATTTCCAAAGTCTTAACTATAGACCCCAACAGCGACTTCTATATCAAATTTTAAGATTTTACGCCTATCCGTTCACCCACTACCAAATTTGGTACTATTCGTACAATTATAAAACATATTAGTATTATTTAGTACTTTTCGTACAAATATAGGACTCATTTTCAAACCACTGATAAACCTCAAACACGGATACCATCAGTAATTTAAATATCGAATTTTAAAATTGTATCTCTATATCTTAACCCAATACCAAATATACAACCAGGACTCTTCGTACAATTAATAGTAGACATTTCTGAAACCATCTCCATATGTCCAGGTTACGCATGAACAGCGACCCTTATACCAAATTTTTGAAATCAAGCACTATCTGTTCACTCAATATCAAATTGTGGCAAATATACTACTGATTAGGACCTTCCGTGTTTATGTATTACACATTTCCAAAACCACTTCTTCATCCCAAACCTGCATTCATCCTTTTAAAATTTATTTCCAAAAACGGACAAATACTTACCCTTGTGCAAAATTTCTGTCAGTTATTTCACTACTCTTATAAATATGTTGAAAATAGGTATGGGAAAGCGGTTTTCTTTCAGTTTTCTTTTTGACTTTTTCAATTTCCCCAAAAAATTATTATTTCAAGGCTAATTGTTGCTGACTACAAGTATCCCATATCAAATACCTTCTACTCATTCCCAAAAAAAAAAACGATAGAAGCAACAAGTGCATCTTAGAAAGAGCGATTAGTCTGTTCAACAAGTCATCCTGCTAGCCAGCCAGCCAGCCAGCCAGCCAGCCAATACATTGTCAAAGGCAAAAAAAATCTCGGGGTTATAGCCGAGACCATTAAGGCACACCATGTAATTTTGGCCAGGCATGAATTAACCCAATCACTTTGGCCATAATCATCTTCATTTAGTAACAAACCAGATACGGCCAGCACAAATAACAAGGCTAAAATAAAATGTAACGAAGCATATCGGAGGTAGGACAGCAGCAGCAAAGAGCGCAAAAAGGCGAAGAAGTAAAGAGAGTAGCGAAACGACGTTGCCGCCGCGACAAAAGTAAGTGCAAATAGCATCTTGAGTGGCAGCGGGTTTGATAGGCCATGTATCGTGCTGCCGAAGAATTTGTTGTTATCCCAGCACTGCCGGTGGGCATGTTCAGCATTTTAATTGACACAAAAACGGATAAGGTGTTGTTGTTTGTAGTCAACCAGGACGAGGTGCGGTTGTAGTGGTAGTATGGGCCTGGCTGATCAGTTATACCCTCTTCTAGATGTCTGTTTGGTTTGGTTGGCTGGTCGTCCTTCATCTGAAGAAGACGTTAAGAAAAAAAAAATAATTTCACTTCCTTTAAGGGGAAAGACAATAAGAGTTCGTTAAACACCTGTATAGGTTGTTGATTGTTTTGAGAGATTTTTGTCGACATTGGAAGTGCTCTGTAGAAAAAGGCAATCACTTGCAATGCTAGGATTCGGAAACATGTTAACGCCGTTTCTCGGAACTTAGGATTCCTAAATGAAGTCTACCACCAAGACGACTACAAAGTCCACAAGAAAGTAGTGCTTCAGGCAGATCTGAAGAGACTATTGAAGGTCTGTCAAGCTCAAATAACAATGGACCAATCGGTCATTAAAATATCAATCGGTTTTGCCGACAAATGTATACCCTCAGCCAATGTTCGGTTATTTAAATATATTTTGACTTCTGTAATGATTAATCAAATTGTTGATCCAATGTACCAAAAGGAGTGGACCGATATATCCCATCTTCGTAGCAGATCTTGTGTTAGTAGAAATAATGGAATGTGTAAAATATGAAGAGAACCGGATGTTTAATTCGGATTATATAATCGATTTGGTTATTCAAAATGTTAACCCTCTGTGGGGGAAGTACCAGAAGAAATGGTCCGATCTCTACCATCTTTATAACATATCTTGTGTTAACAGAAATATTGAAATGTGTCAAGTCTGAATAGAATCGGAAGTTAATTTCGCATTTTATGAGCTTTTTGCATATTCAAAATTTTGACAAATTTGGACCGATATATCCCATCTTCACAGCAGATCTTGTGATAGTAGTAATAATGGGATGTGTGAAATATGAAAAAGAACCGGAGGCTTACTTCGGATTTTATAATCGTCTTTGTAATTGAAAACTTTGGCCCTTTGTGGGGGAGTCACGAGAAAAATGGTCCGATCTCTACCACCTTTATAACATATATTTTATTGATGGAAATATTGAGATGTGTCAAGTCCAGATGGAATCGAATGTTAATTTCGCATTTTATGAGCTTCATGGCCAATCAAAATTTTGACCCTTTGTGGGGGAGGTACCAGAAGGAGTGGACCGATATATTTCATCTTAACAGCAGATCTTATGTTAAGAGCAAATAATGGGATATGTGAAGTAAGAAGAGAACCGGATGCTTATTTTGGATTTTATGATCGTTTTGGCAATTCAAAACTTTGACCCCTTGTGGGGCGGTACCAGAAGAAATGGTCCGATCTTTACTATCTTTATAACAAATCTTGTACTGATGGAAATATTGAGATGTACCAAGTCTGAATGGAATCGGATGTTAATTTCGCGTTTTATAAGCTTCATGGATATTCAAAATGATGACCCTTTGTGGGGGAGGTACCAGAAGGATTCGACAGATATATCCCATTTTCACAGCAGATCTTGTTATAGTACAAATAATATGAAGCGGAACCGGATGGTTGCTTCGGGTTTTATTATCGTTTTGGCTATTGAAAACTTTGGCCTTTGTGGGGGAGTCACGAGAAAGATGGTCCGATCTCTACCACCTTTATAACAGATATTTAATTGATGGAAATATTGAGATGTACCAAACCTGTGAGATAGGTACCAGAAGTAGTGGACCGATTTATTCCATCTTCACAGAAGACCTTGTGATAGTAGAAATAATGGGATGTGTGAAATATGAAGAGAACCGGATGCTCATTTCGTATTTTATGATCATTTTGGTTATTCATTCATTTTGATCCTTTGTGTCAGAGGTATCGGAAGAAATGGTCCGATCTCTACTACCTTTATAACATATATTTATTGATGAAAATATTGAGATGTGTCAATCCCGAATGGAATCGAATGTTAATTTCGAATTTTATGAGCTTCATGGATATTCAAAATGTTGACCCATTGTGGGGGAGTTACCAGAAGGATTCGACAGATATATTCCATCTTCACACCACACCTTTGGTTAATACAAATATTGTAATGTGTGTAATTTGAAAACAATCGGAATCTTACATAACATGTTATAAAAGTTATAGTTGTTCCTAATATTGACCCTTTGTAAGGGACGTACTTGATGGTTTGCATTGATGCAAATATTAGGATTTGCAATGTTGGAGAAAAAGCGGATTATACGTTCTCTTTCTGTGCAGTAAAATATTTTTTTTTTGAAAATGTCGACCTTTTTTGGGTGAGGTACCAAAAGGGGTGGACTGATATTGCCCATCTCCGAATTCGATCTAAGTTTGACAGAATATTACGACATACCACGTTTGAAGCAAATCGGATGCTCCCTTCGAGAGTTATCGTGTGCACCCGCCACACAGATAGACGGACGGACAGACATCGCTAGATCGACTCCAAATGTCCTGAAACGGATTTGTCCAAGAAGACCTAGGGTCGTTATTTTGATGAGGCACGTCGTGGCCGTATCAAATGATATACAGGGTGAGATAAAAAAACTGCAACAAAGTCAAACGCCACAATTTTTACATTTTTTTAATTTTATTGAATGAAAGCAAAAAATGTCGGAAATATCATCAAATTTTAGAATAAGTTTAGATTTGTTCGAATTGGCCAGCTTTGAGACGAACTATGGCCAATGAACCCATCACACACTGCCCGACTGTTGCTCTGCGGCATTTTGGCCCATTCCCGGCGAAGCGCTTGCTTGAGGTGGTGATCGACACATTGGTATTTTTTAGTGCCAACCTTGCTTTCCAAAATACTACAGGCACAATAGTTCAATGGATTGGTATCCGGAGATTTTGGTGGCCATTGTGCGCTGGAAATGAAGCGAGGAACCTCATTTTGTAACCATTCTTGGGTGGTGCGTGCTGAATGCCTGTTGGAATGTCCAAGGTGGCCAAAATGTTTGCGTACCCAAGGCTTATACACCCTCCAGAATATTTTCGAAATAATATTCATTCTGATGCCACGGTCGATTAATACCAGCGGAGAGCGACCATCGGCTGTTATGGCGGCCCACACCATCACCATGGCCGGCGCTTGAGTTCTGTTGGCCAACTGAAGGTGCACATTTTCAGCTGACCTCTTTGGCAAATAAACACGATCATTTTGTTTATTTACACTTTCGGTCAAGTGAAGCAACTCTTCAGATCTTTTGAGTCTATTTTCTTTCCGCTGCGGTGTAAGTGCTTGCTCTTTTTGGAATTTCAATGGCTTTACCCCGGGCTCATTTTTCAATATTTGCTGAATGGAATATTGAGATATGTTCAGCTCACAAGCCATTTTTCGGCCACTGCTTTTCGAACCATTTCTGCTGATGTTGATGTTGCTTTCTTCCGTCCACTTCTTTGACGTCGGTCTACGCTACCAGTATCTCGGTAACGAGCGATGGTACGAGACACAAATGATTTATTCAAATTTAAATGCTGGAGTGCTCTAACGATAGCCACTTGTGGTTTCCCAGCCAAATGCAAAGAAATCACACTATCGCGCTTGAATTCCACCACGAATAACTTTTTTTCTGGGAAATTCTCATCAAAAATGCTTTTGTACGCTTATAAACAATATAATCAGCTGTCACTGGAATAATTTTAACAGCTGTCGGACGAGCTGCTTGGAAATGATAGCTGTCTGAAGTCGGTTGCAGATTTTTCATCTCACCCCGTAATTAGTTGGTATTTTTACATCCTTTGTCAGACCTCAAAATATTAGGCAGAGACCTGACTTGCATACATTTTAAGGTCGATTTACGGATGGTCGTTTTAAACACTACAATCTTAGCGAAAACTGGGTGTTAAAGCTGCTACTATGTCTACAACATTTGGTATTAAAAATTTGATACATCTGTCCCAGACTAGAAGAATTTCTCCTTCTAACAAATATTCTATATGGATAACCTATTTGGTAGAGGTACATACCATTTATGTGTTTTAACCAGAGCTTTAATTAGCCCGCATATAGTTTATATATAGTATATCGTTACTTTAATTTTTTTAGATGCTCCTTAAAGTATGCTATAAAAATGTAAAATATAAAATATGAAAAAGTCATTTGGCATATGACTCTATTATAATGTGTAGTCGGCCCTTTGGAATAATATGTAGTCAATTAATCGAATAACCTGAACCTGGGCTACAAACCCAATGACATATTGAATACACCAACGAAGCCATGGCGCACGCTATACAAATATTGGTGGCCATGGCTCAAGAGTATTGTGTCATATCACCCACTGATTTCAATGGCTTATCCATGTTCTTAAGTTGTATTAGGTATTCATTCGTTGTTGTTTTTTTTTGCTTGATCTCTCTTTGGCGAAAAAAAGTAATTAAGACATTCTTTTTGCATTGGAGTGGCTGGAATAAAAGCAGATTAATATAATTCCATGGTGTTTCGTTCCATTTGCCGGCTTCGCTTAGCTAGCTGTGTGTGTGCCACAACATGGCAAAAACAAACTGCCAACAAAACGATAATAAATGCAAGATTGTAGGCCATAATGGAAATTTAATGTTTAATCAAATGTGGTGTCTTTTCAGCGGTCGACCGCTCTTTGACGGCGATGTCAGATGGAAATTTGCATTTCATTTTATCCCGTTCCATAGCATTCGTTTATTTCGCCTAAAGAGCTATAAGTGGTAATACTTCAGAAATCGCCGCTTCATCCGAAAATGTATTTCATTATCATGAAATGCAGAAAAGCAGGACAAGCATACATGTTTATATTTGGCTGCCCATTGCTGTCCTCGGTAATGAACTGCAATTATGATTGGTCGTCGTTTTTATGAATTCATTTATTTTTTTTCATTCATTAATTTCTACCGGCAAACATTATACAATGTAAAAGACATTTATTAAATACCAATTAATTATAACAATAAGTGACGTGCCGGGTACTTGTAACATGTTTTTAACAACATATTTTGTAAAAATGGACACTGGGGATCGCTTGAATAGGTACGGATAATGTATTATTATTTATCACATTTTTTGGACATTTTTTAAGATTTATGTCTATAGAAGATATTGGAAACTCGATTACCGATATGATATATTTTCCAGTTTCATAAGAAGTCAATGTGACAGTAAATCTTCATAAATATATACTAGAGTAGTGAAATAACTGACGGACTGAGAATCAACGTCCAGACAAAACGGCTGAAGTTAGAATCTTGAAATTTTGCACGAGGGTCAGTCTGGGTACGTTGGCGTGTGAGAAAGCGGGGTTTTAGAAATTTAATATAAACAAGTAAAATGACATTAAGTTCGACCAGGCTGAACTTCTAATACCCACCACCACTGGGTAAAAAAATATATTTATGCAAAAGTATCTGGATTCAAACATGTTCCCCTTTAAACTACAAGCTCCAGATTGGTAGGGGGGGGGGGGGGCGACACTAAAACGGGAGCCTATATAGACAATTCTGTACTATAACGATTGTAATATATTGCGAGTCTTAAATACCAAATTTTAATTTCGTGGATAAATGTTACTAGGATGACTAGACCAATATGGACAATTTTTGGTTCCGTTTGTAGAACCTATTATGAAGAACAAATACAACATTTCACACAAATCTATTAGAAAATGTGGCTTATACAGGGTGAAATGAAAAAAAAAAACTGCAACCAACTTCAGACTGCTGTCATTTCTAAGCCACTCGTCCGACAGCTGTTAAAATTATTCCAGTGACAGCTCATTATATTGTTTACAAGTGTACAAAAGCATTTTGATGAGAATTTCGCAAAAAAAAGTTATTCGCGATGGAATTCAAGCGTGATAGTGTGATTTCGTTATATTTGGCTAGAAAACCACAAGTGGCTATCGTCGGAGCACTCCAGTATTTAAATGTGAATTAATCTTTTGTTGGTCGTACCATCGCTCGTTACCGTGATATTGGTAGAGTAGCCCGACGTCAAGGAAATGGAGGGAAGAAAACAGCAATATCATCAGAAATGGTTCGAAAAGTAAAGAAGCGACCCGGATCGCTGATCAGAACCCGCGTCGCAGTGGCCGAAAAATGGCTCGTGAGCTAAACATATCGCAATATTCCAATCGGCAAATATTACTCGGGGTAAAATGAGTTCGGGGTAAATGATCGTGTTTACTTGCCAAAGAGGTCAGCTGAAAATGTGCACCATCGGTTGGTCACCAGAACTCAAGCGCTGCCCATGGTGATGTTGTGGGCCACCATATGCTCTCCGCTCGTATTAATCGACCGTGACATCAGAATAAATGCCGAATATTATTGCGAAAATATTCAGGAGGGCGTATTAAAGCCTTGGGCACGCAAACATTTTGGCCGCAGACCTTGGACATTCCAACAAGACTCAGCACCATCTCACTCAGAATGGTTAGAAAATGAGGTTCCTCGCTTTACTTCCAGCGTACAATGGCCACCAAAATCTCCGGATACCAATCCAATGGACTATTGTGTCTGGAGTATTTTGGAAAGCTAGTTTGGCACTAAAAATATCAAAGTGGCGATCACCTCAAGCAAGCGCTTCGCCGGGAATGGGCCAAAATACCGCAGACAACATTCGGAAAGAATGTGACGGTTTCATTGGCCATTTGAAGGCCATAATTCGTGCCAAAGGTGACCAATTTGAACAAATCTAAACTAATTCTAAAATTTGGTGCTATTTCCGACATTTTTTGCTTTCATTTAATAAAACTAAAAAAAAAATCAAACAAAAAAACATTAAGTTCGAGACTTTTAATACCCTCCATCTTAGGGTAAAAGAAACATTTGAACCCATTATCACCCACAAATACCAATTTTTAGACATATTCGTGGGAAAATGTGGCAAGAATTATTAAGTATCGAGGTACCGCTATATGGGGTTATACCAAAGCGTGGACCCATACATACAATGTTTCGCCACACGAACTAGGATCCATTATGACCTACAAGTACCAATCTTCAGACAGATCCGTGAAAAAATGTGGTAAAAATCATCAAAATATCGAATATCGGGAGGTACCGCTATATGAGGCTATACAAAAACGTTGACCTATACATACAATGTTTCGCCAACGGAGCTAGAACCCATTAGGACACACAAATACCAATTTTTAGACAAATCTGCGAAGAAATGTGGCTCGTGAGCTGAATAAATCGCAATATTCCATTCGGCAAATATTGAAAAATGAGCTCGGGGTAAAGCCATTGAAATTCCAAAAAGTGCAAGAACTTACACCGCAACAGAAAGAAAATAGACTCAAAAGAGTTGCTTCACTTGGCCGAAAGTGGTGAACTGTCGAATTTGGTTTTCTCCGATGAGAAAACATTCGTTGTCCAGCAGTTTGTACACAAACAAAATGATGGTGTTTACTTGCCAAAGAAATCAGCTAAAAATGTGCACCTTCGGTTGTCCACCAGAACTCAAGCGCCGGACATGGTGATGGTGTGGGCCGCCATAACAGCCGATGGTCGCTCTCCACTCGTATTAATCGATCGTGGCATCAAAATAAATGCCGAATTTTATCGCGAAAATATTCTGGGCACGCAAGTATTTTGGCCGCGGACATTCCAACAGGAATCAGCACCATCGCACTCAGCACGCGCCACCCAAGAATGGTTACAAAATGAGGTTCATCGCTTCATTCCCAGTAATGGCCACCAAAATCTCCGGATACCAATCCGTTGGACTATTTTGTCTGGAGTATTTTGGAAGGCATGGTTGGCCCTAAAAAATACCAAAGTGTAGATCACCTCAAGCAAGCGCTTTGCCGGGAATGGGTCAAAATACCGCAGAGCAACATTCGGGCAGCGTGTGACGGTTTCATTGGCCGTTTGAAGGCCGTGCCAAAGGTGACTAATTCGAACAAATCTAAACTTATTCTGAATTTGATGCTATTTCCGATATTTTGTGCTTCCATTCAATGAAATTTAAGAAAAATCTAAAATTTGTGGCGTTTGACTTTGTTGCAGTTTTTTTGTCTCACCCTGTAGATATCACCCGAAATTTGATATTGAGGTCTCTCTTGGTATTTGAAATTAATTTATAGCGATGATTTGGGAAATGTTTACCATAATTGTACGAAAATCACTAAAAAGTACAACATTTGGTATTGTATAAAGGGATAGAGAAGGAATCCTCAGATTTGATATTGAGGTCTCTCTTTGTGTCTGGAATTGAGATATGTGGGTGGTTTTTGAAATTTGTACTATTATTGAAGAAAAGTGCTAAATGGTACTAAACTTTGTATTGGGTGAAGGGATAGAGCTGGAATCGCAAAATTTGATATTGAGGTCTCTCTTGGTATCTGGATTTGAAATATGGAGATACTTTTGGAAATGTGTACTATAATTGGACGAAAAGTTGGTACTGGAAAAAAAATTCTCAAAGTTGATATTAATTTTTAAACTTCGACCATTTGTGGGGGATGTACCAGAAGGAGTGGGCCGATATGTTCCATCGTCACACCAGACCTTAGGTTAATAAAATATTGAAATGTGTGAAATTTGAAGGCAATCAAACTCTAACACCACATTTTATAAGCGTTATGATTTTTCAACATTTTGACATTTGTGGGGGAGGTACCAGAAGGAGTGGACCGATACTGCCTATCTTCGAACTCGATCTAAGTTTGATAATAATATTACGATGCACCAAATCCGATAGTCCCTCCGAGAGTTATCGTGGGCACCAGCCAGCCAGACATGTGGACGGACGGACTTCACTAGATCAGTACAAATGTCCTGAAACAGATTTGGTCCAAAGAGATTCAGGATCTAAAACTGTTATTTTGATTAGGCTCGTTTTGGATGTATCAAATAATAAATACCCTCTCCAGCCATATGACTGAGTTTAGAAAATTGTTTACGGAATGGAAAATATTGACGGAGGGCATACGTCCGTCGGCAAAACCGACTGATATTTTCTACTTTGCTAGCCCTACTTTCATCATCTGCTGGATTTTCCCCTGTAATCATTTTTTGGGTTGCACCGTGTAAAATTCAATTAAAAGGCAACAGCCTCCACTCCAAATCGCATTGACAACATCTTCACCTATTTAAACCATCCGCAGTGTCGCCATGTAAACGTGGTATGACAATTTTTTTGTTTAATAAATTACCGGCAATGAGGCAAAATGTCAGTAACAAATTGATGCAACTCCTTTAAAAATCATTAAACATTCGATTGCCATTAACTTAACACGAACAATAACAACAACATCAACTACAATAACAACAACAATTGGGTAGTTGTTTGTAGTTGCCATGACTTGTTGGCTACCGAGTTGAGAGATGAAAGCCAGCAACGTTAAGCAAGGTATTGTAAAGCAAAAATAAAATTCAACACTTTTTTCAATCGCGCCACTCTCATCAATTTGTTGCGCTTTCTTTTTTAAACACTTTGATTTTTAGGGGTCACTGAGAAAGTCACTGAGACTTTGGAGTTTGTCTTGCATTTAATTTTGTTAAAATTTGGGCTTGCGTGAAAAATTTCGCGAAAATAAAAAACCTAAGACAAAACAAAATTTAAACGATGATTACATAAATTCCGTAACGACTTGCTTGAACATTTGTATGGCGTGTGTGTGTTTGTTTGTTCCTTCGTAGCGTAACGACATGGTTGTTGAAGCATAAAACATGTTCGGCAAATAAGTACAAATCTTGGAACAAACCAGAAACTGTTTATGGTATCGGTTACACGTTACAATGACGATGATACCTAGGCTGGCAAGAGGGATCCGTGGGGTGGGAAACTCCACCAGTTTGATTAAAATTGCGGCTAAAGTCGTCAAAAGTTCATAGATTCCCTTTGTGAATTAAAAAACGGTTCAAAACTTGACTAAAATATTGGGCCTTCAGATAACAAAGCCAACTTATTATATTACATATATTATAGTTTGGAAATGTGTACTATAAATGTACGAACAGTACTGAGTAGTACTAAATTTGGTATTGGACGACGGAAGAATAAAGCTGAAAATCCAGAACTTTAATATAGATGTCACTTGTTGGTGTCTATGGTTAAGATATGGAGGTGTTTTTTTAAATATGTACTATAATAGACGAAAGGTACTAAATGGTACTAAATTTAGTATTGGGTGAAGGAATAGAGCTGAAATCCTAAATTAGTTATTGACGTCTCTGTTGGTATATGGAATTTAGATTTAGAGATGATTTGGGAAATTGTACCATTATTGTACGAAAAACACTAAAAAGTACTAAATATTGTATTGGATAGAGGGATAGAGATGGAATCCTCAAATTTGATACTGATAAATAAATTTAGTGTTGGGTAAAGTGATTGAGCTGGAACCCTGAAATTTGATATTGAGGAGTCTGTTGGAATTGAGATATGGAGGTGGTTTTGGAAAAGTGTACTATAATTGTACGAAAAGTACTAAATGTGGCTAAATTTGATATTGGGTGAATGGATGGAGCTGGAGTCCCGAAATTTGATATTGAGGTTTCTCTTAGTATCTGGAATTGAGGTATAGAGGCGGTTTTGGAAAAGTGTATAACATTACGAAAAGTACTAAATAGTACCTAATTTGATATTGGGTGAAGGAATAGACATGGAATCCTCAAATTTGATCTTGAGGTCTCTCTCTGGTATCTGGAATTAAGATATGGAGGTTGTTTTCGAAAATTGTACCATAACTGTACGAAAAATACTAAATGGCAGTAAATTTGCTGTTAAGTGAAGAGATTGAGCTGGAATCCCTAAATTTGATGTTGAAGTCGCAGATGGTATCTGGAACTGAAATATAGCGTTGGTTTGGGAAAAGTGTACCATATTGTACGAAAAGTGCTAAATAGTACTAAATTTGGTATTGGATGTAGAGCTGAAATCCTGAAATTTTATATAGATTTCACTGTTGATGTATTGGATTGTTCGAAAGATTTGTTTGGATTTGTTCGAAAAGTACTAAGTAGTCCTTAATTGGATTGGGTGAAGGGTAGCGAGGCTTCTGTTGGTATCTGAGAGTAAATTGTTTATTGGGTGAAGGGATTCGGTCTGAAAAATTGGATATTTGCATAGGTGCTACGGCACGTGCAAAAATGGACAATATCTGTTCACTCCATCAAGTACCTCCCCCACAAAGGGTCAAACATTACAATAATTATAACTCTAATAAAATGTGATGTAAGGGTCCGATTGTCTTCAAACTTCACACCGCTCAATATTTTGATTAATCCTAGGTCCGCGGTGAAAATGGAATATATTGGTTCACTCCTTCTGACACCTCACCCACAAAGGGCCAAAATTTTAAATATTCACGAAGCTTATAAAACGCGATTCCATTCAGACTTGGCACATCTCAATATTTCTATCAGATCTCAATATTTCTAGAAGATCTGTTATAAAGATGGTATAGATCGAATCATTCCTTCTGGTACCTCCCCCACGAAGGGTCAACATTTCAAATAACCAAAAGGATTACAAAATCCGAAATAAGCATCCGGTTCTCTTCATATTTCGTACATAACATTATTTATACAAACCAAAGGTCTGCAGTGAAGAAATAATATATCTGTCCACTCCTTCTGGAACCCCCCACAATAGGGTCAAAATTTTGAACATCCACGAAGCTAATAAAACGCGAAATTAACATTGGATTGCATTCAGACTTAATACATATCAATATTTCCATCAACACAAGGTCTGTTGTAGAGATGTTAAAGAACCGACCATTTCTTCTGGTACCTCCCCCACATAGGGTTCAAGATTTTGAAAAACAAAACCCTCAGAGAAAGCGAAATAAGCATCCAACTCTCTTCATATTTCACACACACAAACATTTTAGTTAACACAAGATCCGATGTGAAGAAGATATATATTCGGCGAACCCCTTCTGATATCTCACCCAGAAAGTGTCACAATTTTCAATACTTTTATCTGTCATAATTTGCCAAACAAGCATAAATTCTTGCTATTTCTAAATATTTCTCTCAACCAGAAACCTGAGATGAATTGGGAATTTATGATTCCGCATAAAATAGAATATATATCTTCGGTTTTCTTGTAATTTTGCTCATACCAATATTTTAATCCGTATTAGATGAAGTATGAAAATGGAATGCTTTGGTCGACTATATCTGGCACCTCACGCAAATTCTAACATTTTCTAAAAATTATCATATATAGCTTATATGAAGTGACGGAGGTAGTCGATAGAGTCCAAACCTGGCAGGTCGCAATATTTATAGCGAAATTATTTAGGTCCGATACGAAAAGGACAATATTGGCACATTCCTTCTGGATGTACTCCATAGAGGGTCAGCAATTTGAATAATCATAACAGAAGTCAAAATATATATTTAAATAATCGAACATTGGTTGAGGGTATACATCTGTCGGCAAAACCGACTGATATTTTTTAACTTGTTCTACATTAATTTATATCCATTGTGGGGAGTTTTTTTAATTGGCCACCAAACAGGCGGTTTCAATTTTATTGCGTTCCGCCTGTTAACTCTTTAGCTAAATGGTCAGCATTTATAGTCGACGAGGAACAAAATAGGAAATTTTTGCTGCAGGACTCAAGACGCATGCCTTCACAACACAGCAGCTTATTTATTACACAACATTTCATTTAAAATTGAGTCAGGAAAAAAAAGCGTTCTCTCCTTTAGTTTATGACGTTCGACGAAGGCGGCTACTTTAGCAATGCGCTCCCAAACCAAAAGACCCATAAAAGGTTATGCAGTCGACTTCAGAAAATGATGCTGGTTCTTCTTCAGCAATTGCCGGCTGTCAATATGGCCCAAAGGGACAAAACGCAATCCCCAAGCAACAACAATAAGGATATTTATTTCTGTTGTTGTTGTTGCTGCTGTTATTGAAGGCTGAGACATTGGTTGATGATACACACGCGTAACGCAAGCCCCATATCTGCGCTACTGCAGTGGTATGTCATGTAAACAATTTTGTGCTTCTGATTTTTTCTTTGCTTGGCTTTGTTTCTGGTACTCCGTTGAACTTTATCACCGACACAGAATACATACTGTTATGTCAGTTAAATTATACTTGCAATTCTCCGAGGAAATGATGATTGTGCCACAGCAGAAAAATAAATGTGTATGGGTGTGAGTGTGAGCGATGTAAATGGGGTGACCAGGTGAGGGAGGTACCAGAAGGAGTGGACCGATATATCCCATCTTCATTGCAGATCTTGTGTTAGTAGAAATAATGTGATGTGTGAAATATGAAGAGAACCGGATGCTTATTTCGGATTTTTGATTGTTTTGGTTATTCAAACCTTTGATCCTTTGTGGGGGAGGTATCAGAAGGAATGGTCCGATCTCTACCATCTTTAGAACAAAACTTGTGGTGATAGAAATATTGAGATGTGTCAAGTTTGAATGGAATCGGATGTTAAATTTGCGTATTATGAGCTTCACGTATATCCAAAATTTTGACCCTTTGTGGGGGGTACTTGGTACTTGATGGAGTGGACAGATATTGTCCATTTTCGCACTTGATCTAGGATTTGCAAAGTTGGATCAAAATCGGAGTATCCTTTTTCTTTCTGAGCAGTAAAATATTTTTTGTACGTTTCGAACTTTTGTACTAAATGGTACTGAATTCGATATACTTTGGTTTTTGGTTGAACGGATTGATCTGGAAATTTAAAATATTGGTATTGGGGTCTCTGCTAGGGCTAGGGTTAAGATAAAGAGTTGGGTACCAAAATTGAAATTGCGTGGAAGGATACTGCTTGAAATCTGGAATTTGGCATTAGGATCGCTCTTAGTGTGTATGGTTGAGATTTTGAAGTGGTTTTCTATATACGTGCCAAAAAGTACTGAATGGTACTAAATTTGGTATTTGGGTAAGGGATTGAGATCGAAACCTTAAATTTGGCATTAGGAAACCAGATTTGGATTTTGGAATTACGTAGTAAAGAGTACTAAATGGTACTAAATTTAGTACTTGGGTAAGGGATACAGCTAAAATCTTGACATTTGGCATAAAAATTAAGTTTGGGAAGTACTGTTGATTTTAGTAATTGGTTTTCGAAATGCTTACAAATTGTAAAAACTGTACAAATTGGTACAACTGTACAAATGGTGGATTGAACGGATTAATCTGTAAATTTAAAATATTGGTATTGAGGTCTCTGCTTGTGGTTATGTTTGGAAATGCGTTCAACAAGCGTACGAAAGGTACTAAATTGTACTAAATTTGGCATTGAGTGAACGGATACTACTTGAAATCTGAAATTTTGTATTAGGATCCCTGTTAATGTGTAGGGTTGAGATTTGGGGGTGGTTTTGGAAATACATAACCAAAAAGTACTAAATAGTACTGGTAATCAAAATTTTGGCTTTTTGAGCGGTCTGGTGGATATATGGCGGGTGATTTGGAAATGCGTACTAAAAAGTACGAAATGTGCTAAATAGTATTTACATTGATATTTGGGGGAGGTCTAGAGCTGGAAACCTGGAATTCGGACTGAGAGTTTTTGATGTTGTGTAGGCTAGAGAAAATAAAGGGTTCTTTGAAATCCGAACAACACGTGTACCAAAAAGAACTAAAATGCACTAAATTTAATACAATTTGGAATTATGTGAACGGATAGTGGTAAAATCTTGAAATTTGGTATAAAAATCAATTCTTGAGAATGGGATTGATGTAGGGAGGTGGTTTAGAAAATGTGTTCCAAGTGTAAGAACAGTACTAAATGGTATCTAATTTGGTACAATTCTGTTTTGGATGAAAGGAAGAAGCTGGATATGTGAAGTGTAGGTATTGAGATCCCTGCTTGTGGGTTGGCTTAAGATAAAGTGTTGGGACTTGAAATTCGTTTCGTAAGAATACGAAAGGTACTGATATTGCTTGACATCTGAAATTTGGGATTAGGGTTACTCTTAATATATGGGATTGAGAATTCAAATTAGTTTTGGAAATGTGTACTACAAGTGCACGAAATGCACTAAAAAGTACAATACTTGGTACAATTTGGTATTGGGTGAACGGGAAGTGTTTGAACTATGAAATTTGCTATTAGGGTCGCTCTTCATGAGTAGCCTGGACATGTGGAGGTAATTTCGGAAATGTGTACTATATTTGGTATTGGATGAAGAATAGAGATAAAATTCTGAAATTTGATATTGAGGTCCGTTTTGGTTCTGTGGTTAAGGCATGGAAGTGATTTTGAAAATGCGTCCCATATTTTTACGAAAGATAGAACTAGATAGAACTAGAATCCTAAAATTTGACTCAGAGGTCTATGTTGGTATATAGAATTGAGATATGGAAGTGGTCTTGGAAATGTATACTATAGTTGTACGAAAAGTACAAAGTGGTACTAAATTTGTTATAGGGTGAAGGGATAGGACAGGAATGACTTAAAATTTGATAATGAGGTCTCTCTTGGTATCTTGAGATGTACGAAAAGTACTACATGGTACTATATTTGGTATTGGATCAAGGGATAGGACAGGAATGACTTAAAATTTGATATTGTGGTCTCTATTACTGTCTGTGGCTAAGTTAGGAGGTGATTTCGGAAGTATGTACTAGAATTGTTCGAAAAGTACTAAATACTACTAAATTTGGTATTTGTTGAAGGCAAAGAGCTGAAATCCTAAAAATTTGATATTAAGCATACTGATGGTATCTATTTTTGAGATATGGCAGTGGCTTGAAAATTCGTATTATATTTGTACGAAGTGGCACTAAATTGTACTAAGTTTGGTATTTGGTGGAGGGATGGGGCTTGAATCCTTAAATTTGATATTGAGTACTTAAATGGAATTTGAAATGGTCACCCCATTCATTCCCCTTTTTAGCTTTCCATGCGATTGAATGCTAAAGAAGAATATTGGATTTATTTCATACCAAGTGTTAAGATCAATGGCAATTCAATGTTCTGTCAGTTCAGCAATGCCATAGCTCCCAATGGTGTTGGCGATGGTGGAATGATGTTACAACGGTATGCGTCTATGATAGTCTGTCTCCACGCCCGCTTCATTCTTGGATGGTCATTACGTCCATTGGCGGCGTTGGTAATGTAGATGGTAATAAAATTGATAAATTTTTGCTAAACTTAATTTTTACTGAACCTGCAATAGTGTAATAAAATTGAAGAGTGGCAGTGTCAAGGAGTGGAAGTTCATAAGAAGCGGCTCGTTAATTTAATGTAAAGAAAAAATATCTCATTTAATACCAAAATTCTAGAGGAGTGTTTATGTTCTACTCAAAATATATGAGACATTTCTGTCAATTTTTAATACAGGAAGGTAAATTTTTGAAATTGTTTTTATATAAATCCTAGCAAGTTCCGCTACATCGTCTGAGAAAAGTCCACTTCAATATTTTAGATTCGTCCCTACAGTTAGTGTTAGACATTTTTAAGACTCAAAATGCACAATTTGTTCATTTTGACAATTTTTTTCAATAAACACTTCATACATCGTACTTTCAAGGTTTTGTGTTATTCAAATTTCTCCTTTTTCGGAAAAAATAATAAAAAAAACTTTACCTTTTATTCCAAAAAGTCTTTACAATCTTTCATATTGGAGTTTACCGCAGAGAATATTAGTAAAACCATTGCATAATGCATCCACATCAAATTTTGCTGTCAAAAACTGTTTCAACGTCACCATATGTATGTAAACCCTAGAAACCAACAGTGACCTTAGTGACATTTATATAAAATGTCAGGATTACAGCTCTATCCCTTCTCCCAAAAATATTAGTAACATTTGGTACTACTCGCACAAATAAAAGGCACATATTGAAACCACCGCCAAACACAGTTACCATCAATAATTTAAATTTTAATTTTTATTCTTCACCTAATACCGAATAGTGCCAAATATGGTACTATTTAGTATTTTTCGTACAATTATGGTACGCATTTAAGAAATTTCAATTTTTTTCTCTTCACCCAATACCAAATTAAGTACCATTTAGTACATTTTGAACAATTATAATACACATTTCCAAAATCACCTCCATGGGTCCAGGCTATTACCATATTTCAGATTTCAAGCACTATATTTTCATCCAATACCAAATTGTGCCAAATATAGTACTATTTAGTACTTTTCGTACAATTATGGTACGCATTTAAGAAACCACTTCTCAATTCCAGATATCAATAAAAAATTTGAGATCCCAGACCTATCCCTTCACCCAATACCAATTTTAGTACCTTTTAGTACTTTTCGTACAAATATAGGAGGCATTTCCAAACCACCGGCCTGATACCATTAGTAATAGAATTTTATCTCTATCTCTTCACAAAAATACCCAATTTTGTACCATTTAGTACTTTTTGTACAAATAAAGTACACGTTTGCAAACTAACCTCCACATCACATATATCAATTTTCCGGATTTAAACTAGTTTCCTTCGTTTAATATCAAACATAGTACCATTCGGTACTTTAGGTACAATTATAGCACATACATCCTAAATCTCCACCTAACTTAACCACAGACAATAGCAGTTATCAAATTTCAAATTTTAAGCTCTATCCCGTCACCCAAAATATCACATTTAGCACCATTTAGTATTTATCGTACAAATATAGTACACATTTTTAAACCCACATCCTTATCTTAAGTACAGACCCCAAAAGTGACATCTATATCAAATTTTGGATGTCAGCCCCATCCCTTCACCCAATACCAAATTTAGTTCCTGTTGGTTCTTTTCGTACAATAAAAGGACTCATTTTTAAACCACCTTCAAATCTCAAACACAGATACCGTCAGTAATTTAAATATCAAATTTTGGGATTCCAGGTGTATCCGTCCACCCAATACCAAATTCAGTACTATTTAGTACTTTTTTGTAGAATTATAGAACACATTCCCAAAACCGCCTCCATATTTCAATTCCAGATACAATCAGTAATACAAAGTTCAAATGTCAGAATTATATGTCTGTTTCTTCATCCAACACCAAATTTGGTACCATTGTACACATATCCGAAATCACACATGAACAGTGACCCTAATATCAAATTTCGGATTTCAAGCACATTCTGTTCATCCGATGCCAAATACTATTTAGTATTTTTCGTGCACTTTCTAACCTACCACCAACAGGGAATCCAATACCAACATTTCAAATTACCAGCTTCTTCCGTTCACCCAAAATGGAATTTTATCATATTTTATACACTTCGTATACTTCGTACACATTCCCAAAACCACCTCCTTCTATAAATTAATTTTCAAGATTTTTCCACTATCCGTTCACATAATTCCAAATGGTAAGAAATTTAGTGCAGGTTATAATTTTTGGAACACGTATTGTTAGGATTTCGAAAAACCTTTTAGTTTTTCTATTCTACACAACATCAAAGACTTTCGCTCCAAATTTCCAGCTCTATTCCTTCCCCAAATATAAAAGTTAATACTATTTAGTACTTTTCGTACTTTTTAGTACTCCATGTATTACCAAATCGCACAAAAAGCAGAACTTTAGATATGCAACTCAATACCTTACCCAAAATTAGTACCATTCAGTACTTTTTTGGTACGTATTTTCAAAACCAACTCAATCTCAACCCTACTTACTACCAGTGATCCTAAGGCCAAACTTCAGATCTTAAGCAGTATCCGTTTTACACAATGCCAAATTGAGTACCGTTTAGTACCTTTTGTACGCTTACTGAACCCATTTCCACATCCAACTCTTTAGCTTAACCCTAGCCACCAGCGGAGACCCCAATACCAACATTTCCAATTCCCAGATCAATTTGTTCAACCAAAATCAAACCGACAAATTTACCGAATATAGTTCCTATTAGTACAGTTGTTACACTCGGTACACCTACTTATATCAGCACTATTTCCCAAAATAGTATAAAAATCACCAAATGTCGAGATTTTAGCTGTATCCGTTTAGTGAAATCTAGTGATTTTTAGTCATTTTAGTACACTTCTAGTTCCGCTAACATTGACCCACATACAAAATTCCAGATTCTAAAATCTTACTCAAATGTGTACTATGTCTGCAGGACATTTGGTATTGAAAATGTGTGATGTAGGTCCACGTTTTGGTATAGCCCCCATATAATGGTACCTCCCTTTTTTTGGTATTTTGGAGATTTAAGCGACATTATTCACCGGAAATGTTTCAAATTTGGTATTTGAAGTTCGTAATGGGTACTACTGCCTCTGACAGAAAATTGTCTGTGCAGGCCCAGGTATCCTTATATCGCCCCCATATAAGGATATTCGGTATTTTGATGAGTTTAGCGACATTATTCACCGGAATTGTTTAAAATTTAATATTTGATGTTCGTAGTGGATACTACAACCTATGCCAAAAAATTTTGTATGCAGGTTCACTTCTTCTATAGCCCCCATATAATGGTACCTCACTTTTTTCGGTATTTTGGTGATTTAAGCGACATTATTCACCGGAATTGTTTTAAATTTGGTGTTCGAAGTTCGTAATGGATACTACAGTTTTTGACAGAAAATTGTATGTGCAGGTCCACGTCTTCGTATAGCCCGCATACAACGGTACCTCCCGATATTCGGTATTTTGGTGATTTAAGCGACATTATTAACCGGAATTGTTTCAAATTTAGTATCTGAAGTTCGTAATTAGTATTACAGCCTATGACAGAAAATTGTCCGTGCATGCCCACGTCTTCGTATAGCCCCAATATAACTGTACATCCCGATATTCGATATTTTGTTGATTTTAGCGACATTGTTCACCGGAATTCATTCAAATTTGGTATTTGATGTTCGTAGTGGATACTACAGCCTATGAGGGAAACTTTTTTGTGCAGGTGCACGTTTTGGTATAGCCCCCATATAACGGTACCTCCCGATATTCGGTATTTTGATGATTTTAGGTATATTATTCACCGATTTTTTGTACGTTTCGCATTTGAATATTGTAAAGGTTCATATCGTCGTATAGACCCTAATGTGACAGCTACATTCGGTATTTTTAGAATTTTAACAGAATTTTTAACGGATTTTATTGTTTTTGAGAATTGCCAAATTCGCTCCAAATGGTTGAGGGTATTCAAAGTTCGGCCCAGCCGAACTTACAGCTTTTTTACTTGTTTTGTGCTATTTTCGAATGGTTATTATTCATATAAAATAAGCCGAACTTACAGCTTTTTTACTTGTTTTGTGCTATCTTCGAATGGGTATTATTCATATAAAGTACACTTTTGGTAACATTTTTCTACTGACTCATATCTATTTCTGAACCGGCTCATGTCCAAAGTGATAACCAAGTTTATTTTTTCCCTCGATTTGTTTGCTCCATGAATTTGTTAATAGTGTGTACATTGTTTAGTAGTACCTGTGGATGATTTCTTTTGTTGTGAAGTGTTGATTGTACCATTCGAAAAGGCCAATAAAATAAGCGTTAATTGGTTCAACAAATGAACAAATGCTGGACGTTTGAATCTATCCATGAGAGTGTGTGTGTGTGTGTGAGTTTGTCTGTTTGTATGATTGGGCCAAATGAAATAAAAGCAGGCATTCTCATATGGCCAATAAAAAACCAACCAAAGAATTCATAGAAAACACAAAAAAAAAAAAAAATAACAAACAAGCAACAAACCATTGGCATTGTCCGTTTGATGGACCGATGTTAACAACAACAACAACAAAAGCTCCACCAACTACAAGTGTTTTGTGGCAAGTTTGAGCCTCGTTATTGTTTGCTCGATATATTAACGAATTTAATTGTTTGTTTGTTTGGTTGGTTGTGTGTGCTTTGAGAAGAAGCCCATGCGGTATTGACCTACGAAATACAAACACAGAAGTTAGCGGTGCTTCTGGTACTTGACAATCAATAAAACAAAGAATTTCAGAATTTCCAATAGCTAGCCATTTCGTGGAATGATGCTTCGTCGGTCATCCATTGTTGGTGCATTCGAATGGTTAGAAAGCCGTGATGCCCATAGTCTGGGCTTGAGAGGGGGAGGGGAAGAAGAGGCTTTTGAAGGCTCTAAAATAACCCCATTAAAGAGTTTTATTGCCGAACAGCAACTGATGAAGTTTCACTTTAACGTTGACCGATCGGTGGGAACAGCTCGCCGGTGTGTGTTTTAATTAATATCCGACATTGGAAATCTATTCCATGTGAAATGGGATTCGAAAACCAATAAATGGTGCAGTGGAATTGATTTGAATCTCATGTTTTTTTATTTATTTATTTTTAAGTTAATAAAATTTGTTAATGATTTCTTTATAACCGAATTGTTTTTGTAACAAATGAAATCTATTTGTCACAAACGGAAGTTTGACCCAATAAGAGATGAAAACAAGTGAAAAAGCTGTAAGTTCGGCCGGGTCCATCTTGGAATACTCTCCACCATATGGAAAGAATTTGGCAATTTTCAAAAAAGTAAAATCCGTTAAAAATGCTGCTAAAATCTTAAAAATACCGAATGTGGTCTTTTTATTAGGGTCTACACGACGACGTGGACCTGTATAGGTAACTTTTGTCGTCAGCCATTACAATACTCAAATGCAAAATTTGAATAAAAAAATCTGCGAATAATGTAGCTAAAATCATCAAAATACCGAATATCGGGAGGTACTGTTATGTGGGGTCTATATGAAGACGGGGACCTGCACATACAATTTTCTGTCATAGGTTGCAGTATCCATTACGAACATCAAACACCAAATTTGAAAAAGTTCCGGTGAATAATGTCGCTAAAATCATCATCCCGAATATCGGGAGGTACCGTTATATGGGGGCTATATGAAGACGTGGACCTGCACAGACAATTTTTTGTCATAGGCTGTAGTATCCATTTCGAACTTCAAGTACCAAATTTCAAATATTTCCGGTGAGTAATGCCGCTTAAATCACCAAAATATCGAATAACGGGGGGTACCTTTATGTGAGGGCTATACGAAGACGTGGATCTGCACAGACAATTTTCTGTCAAATGTTGTAGTACGAATTACGAACTTCAAGTACCAAATTGCAAATATTTCCGGTGAATAATGCCGCTTAAATCAGCAAAATACCGAAAAAAGCGAGGTACCATTATATGGGGGCTATTCCAAAACGTGGACCTACATAGCCCATTTTCAAAACCATAAGTCCTGCAGACATAATACACATTGGAGTAATATTTTATCAACCTAATTCATTTCGTTCGGAAGCTAGAGTGATTCCACAGGAGGACAGACGGAAGGACATCGCTAAATCGACATAGAATTTTATGCTGATCAAGAATATATATACGTTGTGGGGTCTAAAATGTATATTTCGAGGTGTTACAAACGGAATGACAAACTTAGTATACCCTACATACTATGGTGGAGGGTATTAAAATGCATAACAAGAACTTTTGGAACTAATCTAAAATTTGAAGGTTGACTTTATTAAAAAAAACAAGTAAAACAAGTAAGCAAAGGCTACAGTCGAGCGGGGCCGACCGTTGAATACCCTACAACACTATAACAAACCATACAGTTTATATAGGCGAGATACTCGAAAGAATTCCACAAGATATTGTGACAAATAATAAAAGAAACGTTCTCTAATTTTAGAAAAATAGCAACTTAAACGAATTTGCTCATTTCCACTTTATTGGTAAATGGTCTTCCTAGACCATTTGGTCTTCCTAGATCTGGAACCAATATTTCCCAAAGACCTATAATCTCTCAGATGTGGCAAAAGATTAACATTTATTATTGGTTTTTGACTGAAACGCATCTATATGAAATACAGACATTTGACTATATTCTTCAACGCAATAGTGAGAAGTGCGTCTTTCCTGTATTTGTGAATTCTCCAAAAAGTCGCTGGAATGGACATTTTCGATTTAGTCTACAAAAGTTTGTAAACTATTTCACACATTGAATATTTTTGGATGGCCATCCGAAACTGCTTGGCTTTTGCAATGTGCGGTAACCCCCATTCAAATGTGCGTGAGGATCGGGCGATAATTACGACCTGCTGACAATTTTGCAGTTTTTTGGTGCATTTCAACCCCTAAATATATGACGATCATCTCCAAAAAGAGTAGGCTTCTATTCTCATCTCATCTTATCCCCATGCAAAATTTCGTAAGGATCGGGCCATAAATGCGATCTGTATATGATATCCTGATATCATAACTACTTAGTTTTGTTAGCTGTAGAAATATTACCAAATGTTTAATTCAAAATGAAAATATGCCAAAAATATGACAAAATTGAAAAAATATGAGAAAATTTTACAAATCCAATATTTTGATCTTTAGAGAGATATTTTTAAGGGATTTTTTATACGTTTTTTCTTTCCTGCCAAGAGGCCATTCTGAATTAATGAGAACTGTTGAAATTAGTTCAGCCATTCTCGACATATAAGAGATCTTTCAAGCATATCTTCTTTGATAGACATATATATCGCACATATTTTGCTATATATCCGTTTTGTTGGATGTTAACATCAATGTAAAAATCCGAAGTAACCTTGTCATGGCTTTGTGATTTCGCCGGGATTTAAAATATTCGCGGTTTAATGAAAAATTTGAATTTTTGAATTTTTTCAACACAAAAGATATGGTCTATTTTACCCGCTAAATATTATCCGATGACCACCCAAATTGGTAGGCTTCTTCCCCGCCCTAAACTCTAGCTACATGCGAAATTCCGCGTCGATTGGTCTATAATTGCGACCTGAATAGCTATTGCAAAATCCGACATTTTTTCAGTATTTGGTCCATTTCAACCCCTAAACATTTGGCGATCATCTCCAAAAGAAATAGGGTTCTATTCTGACCTTAACCCCACCTACATTCTAAATTTCGTGAAGATCGGGCCATAATTGCGACCTGTAGAGTGATTACAAATTAACATGGACAGACGGACAGACGGACGGACGGACGGACATACATAGCTAGATCGACTCAGCTCGGCGAGCTAGGAAGATCCATATATACTTTCCTATATGGGAAACCAAGATTTCGAGGTGTTACATAAATTCTGGCCCAATCAAACTTATAATACCCCCAACACATAGTGTTGTAGGGTATAAAAACATTAAGTTCGGCCGGGTCAAACTTTTAATACCCTCCACCTTAGGGTAAAAGAAACATTAGAAGAAATGTGGCAAAAACCATTAAAATGCCGTATATCGGGAGGTACCGTTATATGGGGGCTACACCAAAACGTGGACCTATAATTGCAATGTTTCGCCACACGAATTAGGACCCATTATAACCCACAAATACCAATTTTTAGACAAATCATTGAAAAAATGTGGCAAAAACCATCAAAATACCGAATATCGGGAGGTACCGTTATATGGGGGCTATACCAAATCATGGACCCATACATGCAATGTTTCGCCACCGGAGCTGGAAACCATTATGACCCACAAATACCAATTTTAAGACAAATCCGTGAAAAAATGTGGCAAAAAAAAAAATACCGGGAGGTACCTTTATATGGGGGCTATACCACAACGTGGACCTATACATGCAATGTTTTGCCACACGCTCAGGGACCCGTTATGACCTACAAATACCAATTTCCAGACAAATCCGTGAAAAAATGTGGCATAAATCATCAAAATACCGAATATCGGGAGGTACCGTTATATGGGGACTATACCAGAACGTAGACCGATATATCTCATTCTCAATACCAACTATCCTAGACACAATGCAAATAGCTCTACTAAATTTTGGCGCTCTACGTCAAATAATGTGGGCTGTATCGTGATTTCAATAGACAGACAGAAGGACAGACAGACGTAAAGACGGACATCGTTAAATAGACTTAGAATTTTAAGCTGATTATGAATATATATGCGTTATGGGTCTAAGACGAATATTTAAGGATGTTACAAACGGAATGACAAGGTTAATATACCCTCCTTTCCAAGGTGGAGGGTATAAAAATAGAAATAGATGTCAAGGAGACTGTATGTTAGTGTCTTAATTAGGATTTCAAAAAACAAATCTTGAATATTCTTTCGCAGAAAAAAATCGGAAGTTATGCCCAGAACAAACACTCATTAAAAATTTCGAACCCATTATTTTAAATTTGCATATTATTATCATTATGCTGTACCCATTTGTTATATGTGTCATTCTCCTTCAGGACTCCGAAATACAACCGAAAAACAACTGATTTATTTCAAACAAATAAAACTACATTTGTTTATGTTCGTGGGTTATATGTCACAATTATTTCACTTTCGAAATGTTGTATCTGATATGCATGTATGTGTCCATGTAGATGTGTAGATTGTTGTACCAGGATTTGTTTCTTTTTTCTTTGCATACCATGTTTCAGATAAGAGTGAAGTGGAAACGAAAAACACGAAATAGAATTAATGATTTGAAGACAAGAAACAGCTCGACTGGCCTAAGTATAACTTTGGTGTAAATTAAAGCTACCACATTTTGACCTCCGAGCACACCTACACACACACGACTAGAGTTGGTGTCCACAATTTCAAGCTAGTCACTCAAACCGATGCTGTGCTAAATATAGTATAGTTATTTATTCAGTTGTAGCCAAAATCTTGTAGGCCTGGCCGAAATAAAAACATTGCAAAAAGAAACCACTTTATTTGCAATGCTATTGCATGGCCAGCCGGAAAATTGTGGGGGATGATAATTGAAATCGAAAAAAGCAATGAACTGTGGAATTAGTGACTATGTTTAAAAAAAGAGAAAAAGTTAATATAACAAATAAATATAAAAAGTATAAATTCGGTTTTCCAACTAATATCTACAAGTACTATGCGACCAAAAAAGTTAATATTCGAATGAATTCTTTGACTTTAGTTTTTGAAGAAATGTTTTTCAAAAACAAGATTTTTGGCATTGATCTACTGGCAGAAAACTCCTAAGAATTTTTGCAACCAAATTCGCAAGTTCTCAGCTTAAGAACCTCAATTTTAATTTTCCAATGAAGACCTTTAGATTTGAGGAGGACCTTACAATATTGATTTTATGCTCCCTACCAAACATCGAAATAATACATAACAAATCTTCTTAACCAGCTTAAAATTTTAAAAATTCTTGAACATCACTCTGACTTTCGAAAGGATTGACCCAGATGACCATATTTTTGGTATACACTTGTAGTCTTAAATATTTATCAGATTGAAATAGCCGCGTATAGAAAGAGATCTGATGTTTTCCAAGGGACTTATTCCAAAGGTCCTTAAAAATAAAGTTCTTTAAAGGGGCTTCTTTGAATTATCCTAGAAAAAAACCTATGTGGGGTGAAGGTTTTTTCAAAGAATCTACTTTTTTGGTAAGGAGGTCCATTACATTACCATAGTATGAAGGTCATATTATGTTTGTCATTACGTTTATATCACCTCGAAATATATATTTTAGACCCCACAAAGTATATATATTTATGATCAACATAAAATTCTTTGTCCATCCATCTATCCAGAAGTAGGTTGATTCAATTTTACTCAAATGTATATTATGTCTGCAGGACTTTTGGTATTAAAAATGGGTCATAAAGGTCCACGTTTTTTATAGCCCCCATATAATGGTACCTCCCTATTTTTATACCCTCCACCTTGGAAGGAGGGTATATTAACTTTATCATTCCGTTTGTAACATCCTTAAATATTCGTCGTAGACCCCATAAAGTATATATTCATAATCAGCATAAAATTCTAAGTCGATTTAAGGATGTACGCCTGTCTTTTGAAATCACGATACAGCCCACATTATTTGACGTAGAGCGCCAAAACTTAGCAGAGAAATTTGTATTGTGTCTAGGATGGTTAGAATTGAAAATTAGATATACCGGTCCACGTTCTGGTACAGTCCCCATATAAAGGTACCTCCCGATATTCGGTATTTTGATGGTTTTTGCCACATTTTTTCACTGATTTGTCTAAAAATTGGTATTTGTGGGTCATAATGGGTCCTGGTTCGTGTGGCGAAACATTGTATGTATAGGTCCACGTTTTGATATAGTCCCCATATAAAGGTAACTTCCGATATTCGGTATTTTAATTTTTTTGCCACATTTTTTCACGGATTTGTCTGAAAATTGGTATTTGTAGGTCATAATGGGTTCTAGCTCCTTTGGCGAAACATTGTATGTGTAGGTCCACGATTTGGTATAGCCCCAATATAACGGTACCTGTCGATATTCGGCATTTTAATGGTTTTTGCCACATTTCTTCTAATGTTTACTTTACCCTAAGGTGGAGGGTATTAAAAGTTTGGCCCGGCCGAACTTAATGTTTTTTTTACTTGTTGATATTTTGGTTTGGTATTTGAAGTTCATAATGGATACTACAGCCCATGACAGAAAATTGTCTGTGCAGTTCTACGTCTTCGTATAGCCCCCATATAACGGTATTTCCCCATATTTGTTATTTTGATGGTTTTAGATATATTATTCACCGGAATTGTTTCAAATTTGGTATTTGAAGTTCGTAATAGATACTACAGCCTAAGACAGAAAATTGTATGTGCAGGTCCACCTCTTCGTATAGCCCTTATATAACCTCCCGATATTCGGTATTTTGATGATTTTAGTTACATTATTTACGGATTTTTTTCTTATGACTTATGACAAAAGTTGCCTACGCAAGTCCACGTCGTCATATAGACCCTAATATAACGGCTAAATTCGGTATTTTTAAGATTTTAATAGAATAATCAACGGATTTTACTTTTTTTTTTTTGAAAATTGCCAAATTCGTTCCAAATGGTGGATGGTATTAAAACATCAGCCCGGCCGAACTTACAGTTTTCTTTACTTGTTTTCTTAAAAATCATTATTTTTTTCAAACACCGGAAATCCTTTAAATTATGGTCTTAAAAAGCTCGATTTTTGGTCAGAGGTCCTTGATTTGTCCTAAATGTAGAAATTCAGGTAAAGAGGTCCTTTAAATGTCTTTGAAGACTACAAAAAATGTATCAAAAATCCACGATCTTGGCCCAAAGATCCTTCGCATTTTAAGATTTTTGATTCCATTCCTTGTTAGGAAGACCTTAAAATAGTTTTTTTTTTAAGAACCGACGATTGCTGACCAGGAGATCATTAAAAGAATTTCTTAAACACACAGGATTTTTACTAGAAAGTCCTTTATAGCATCAACGATTATTGGCCAGGAATCTTAAAAATATTTATTAAAATCTACAATTATGTGCCAAGAATCTCTAATATATTCTAAAATGTTAAGGATTATTATTAACCCATAATTTTTGATCAGCATATTTCTGGAAAGGCTTAATTTAAAATTTTTACTGTTTAGTACTTTTCGTACAATAATAGTACACATTTCCAAAAATACCTCCATATCTCAATGCGAAATACCATCAGAGACCTCAATATCAAAATTTTGGAATTCCAGCTCTATCTCTTCATCCAATGCCAAATTTAGTACCTCATAGTAATTTTCGTACAATTAAAGCACACATTTCCAAAACTACCACCATATCTTAACCACGGACACCAGTAACATCTATATCAAATTTCAGGATTTTAGCTCTATTCTTTTACCCAATACCAAATTTAGTACCATTTAGTACTTTTCGTAAAAAAATAAAATGCATTTTCGAAAAAACAACTCCATATGTCAAGGCTACCCTAATACACAATTTCAAAATGCTAATTCCATCTGTTCATCCGATACCAAACTTAGTAACATTTAATACTTTTCGTACAATTATAGTACACATTTCCAAACCCAACTCCATATCTCAATTGTAGATACCAACAGAGACCTCAATATAAAATTTCCGGATTTTAGCTCTATTCTTTGACCCAATATCAAATTTAGTACCATTTAGTACTTTTCGTACAAAAATAGAACACTCATCCAAAACACCGCAAAATCTCAAACACAGATACCATCAGTAATCTAAAAGAAAAATTTCAGGATTTTATCTCTATTCCTTCACCGAGTGCCAAATTTAGTACCATTTAGTACTTTTCAAAAAATATGACGCATTTTCGAAACCACCTACATATGGCAAGGCTACTCATGAACAGCAACCCTAATGAACAATTTCGAACTGCTAACTCCATCTGTTCACCCAATTGTACCAAATATAGTACGATTTAGTACTTTTCGAACTATAATAGTACACATTTCCAAAAGTATCTCCATATCTTAACCACAGACACCAACAGTGACATCTAAATATAATTTCAGAATTTCTTCACTAACCCTTCAACAAATACCAACTTTAGTACTAATAAGTACTTTTCGTACAATTATAGTGCACATTTCAAAACCACTTCCATATATCAGTTCCATATACCAACAGACACCGCAATATCAAATTTATGGATTCCAGCCCTATCCCATCACCTAATAGCAAATTTAGTACCATTTAGTACTTTTTGTACAATTCAAGGATGCATTTCCAAACTAATGCAAAATCTAAAACAAAGATACCATCAGCAATTCAAATATCAAATTTCAGAACTTTATCTCAATCCCTTCACCCAATACCAAATGTAGTACCATTCAGTACTTTTCGTAAAATTATAGGACACACTTCCGAAACTACCTCCACATGTCCTGGCTCTTTTCGTCCTCATGTCCTACAAATCCACCTCCAATAGTCTGAATCTTTCTATTGCTTTCTCAAATACCACTGTGCAATGGCTTTTTAAATTATATTTTTGGGCGTATCGTTTTTCGGGTGTCTAGATACTGGCGGCGCGGTCAGAGTCCGTTCAAATGTTTGAAGTCGACATGAATGATTGTAACGGCAACATTTTAGCAGCTGTTGGTTGCTGTGGCACGTTGTCGTTGTTGTTGCTGCTGCTGCCGTTGCTGTTGCATTAATCGATCTGTGGGCTATGATTAAGCACGCGTATTGCTGCAATAAGCCAACCCGTACCTAATACAAAGTACAGTCAGTTAGTCTGTCTGGCCAGTCAGTCTATTTTAAAGGCATTTTGGAGTTATTATGGTAAACTAAAACAGCGGGACATAGTTGCAGCGAGGGGTGGCAGGCCCAAACCATACCGGCAATTGCAAATAAATAAAAAGTTATGTCTGACACAGCCCAGGTGTACGAAACGCCAACAGATAGACAAGCAACCGAAACAGCCAGCCAGTCAGCCAGACAAATAGATACTCAGTATCGCTGGGCCAGAGATATGGACTTGAAGTTGAACTCGAACCACTGGAAAATTTATGCAATTTTGTGTTATTATTTGCTTATGGACCAACCATTCGACCGAGCGGCTGTCGGCCGACAGACCGAAAACAGGCCGCCCAACAGTCCGGCCATAATGAAATGTTCAATTCGTGGTGAGTGTTTCGGTTCAGTTTTAGGTATGGAATACAAGTTTTTGTTTTTCTTGGTGTTGTGTTGTTGTTTTTCATTTTCCTTGCAGTTTGGGGCTGCTTTATGGTTTTTCTTTAATACCTATTGAAAAGCCAACAACAAGCAACAACAACAACAACAAATCAAGTTTATATGAATTGCTACCAGGTATAATTTCGATCAAGTTGCGCAGATGCAAATAGAAATAATTGCCAGTGGTTGCAACTGAGTCGAGAGCCGTAGTTGTCGAATGGACAGTGGGACAATGGTAGCAATTTTTTTTTTACAAAATTACAAAGTAAAATAGCTGACTTTTACCATACCAAGTAATGGATGGCTGGCAATAATTAATAACTAGGTAATTTAAAAGTACTTACTTGGTAATGAGCAACTATGTTTTTGGCTCAAGGAATAATTCATTATTTTTAACCCAGATGTAACAATTAAAGAAGCTGCTAAGTTCCGCCGGGCCTAGCTTTTAATACCCTCCACCATTTCGAAGGAAATTGAATAATTTCAAAAACAAATCCGAAAACTAGCACTTAAATGAAAACCGTTTTATGGGGACTATACAAAGACCTGGATCTGCATACGATTTTTTTTCATAAGCTGTAGTGCCGATTACGAACTTCAAATTCGAAATTTGTTACACTTACGGTGAATAATGTCGCATAATGTGCCATAAGTTGTAGTACCCGTTAAGATCTTTCAATACGAAATTTGAAACGATTCCGGTGAATAATGTTGCTGAAATGATGAAAATACCGAATATCGGGAGGTACCGTTATATGGAGGCTATACGAAGATCTGAACCTGCATACAAAATTTTTTGGTATAGTTTGTAGTATCCATTAGGATCTTCCAGTACGAAATTTGAAACGATTCCGGTGAATAATGTTGCTGAAATTATCAAAATACCGAATATCGGGAGGTGCCGTTGTATGGGAACCATACCAAAATTTGAACCTGTATTTTTGTCATAGGCTGTAGTACCCATTACCAACATCAAATACGAAATTTCAAATAATTCCGGTAAATAATGTCCCCAAAATCATGAAAATACCGAATATAGGGAGGGGGCCGTTATATGGGGGCTATACGTAATCTCGGGCCCTACTTCAAGCACAAGTAGTCACCTACCTTCAGAAGCCGTAGCCAAAGGTTTTCAGGAGTAGGTCGGGTAGGTTTGGTAGGGCAATTGAAGAGGTGCAACGTATTGTGCGGCACTGTATAGCACGCTGGGCAGACGATTCACACATTTTCATTAATTCTTGACAAATACGAATTGTGACGAGAGTGGGCCTTATTCAAATTACCTTGGTTGGATAAAAACTAACAACCGACGTTCTTCATTTACAATGGTTGGGAGGTGGATTCTGAGAACGACGTTCATACGGTGGAGGTGTAATGGGATCTGTGACTGCATCAGTATGAATGCCACTCTGGCATGCTTGATAGACTTCTTGATCTAGAGGCTTACTCTTATAGCGTTGGAACTCTCTCTCTCTCCAGATCGTGTCGTTCCTTTCTCATACGACTGGGTGGGAGAGTCTTATTCACCATATGAAGGCTCGGATGACGGTAACATGCAAGTGATACTGCAAGGAAATCATGTGGTTATAGGAAGAACCTTTGCCTCTTTATATAGGTTCACTTGTGACAGGACAGAGTTTTGGCAGATCTAAATACTTTTTTAATGCGTATAACTAGTATTGGCAGAACACAACGGGGTGAGGTCTCCTTGTCCTTATCCCAAATGCTGCCGGAGAACCTTTTTTTCCACTTTTCAATTTATCGCAGATAGCCATAATTTATAGAGATAAATATGCTTTGACCTGCACATTCAGATGTATTCCATCTCCGCAGACCAAATGGTAAATAGTGTGGCCGTCGACTTTGTGGCTGATATTTTTTGAATACCTCGAGTGGAAGAAGGCGTCAGACTCCGTGGGATAAGTTTTCAGATTTAAGTAATAACTATAGCCGGACCCGACGCAATCATCGTACAATTATTCACATACGTTACGATTTTTATGGCGGCTGGAGGCCGAGGAATTCCGGAATGGAAGAGATTAAATAGTTCCGAAAATTACACCCAACCTTGGGGATTTTCCTGTTTCACTCTAAGAGGCTTGGATTTTTTGTTCCGGACGTACGATTGACGTCCATGTATATGCAGGGTAAAATGAAAAATCTGGAACCAACTTCAGACTACTGTCATTTCAAAGCCACTCGTCCGACAGCCTTTAAATTAATTCCAGTGACAGATCATTATATTGTTTACAAGTGTACAAAAGCATTTTGCTGAGAAATTTCCAGAAAAAAAAGTTATTCGTGATGGAATTCAAGCGCCATTGAGTGATTTCTTTGCATTTGGCTGGAAAACCACAAGTGGCTATCGTTAGAGCTCTCCAGAATTTAAATGTGAATACATTTTTGTGTCTCGTACCATTGCTTGTTACCGTGAAACTGGTAGCGTAGCCCGACGTCAAGGAAGTAGACGGAAGAAAACAGCAACATCAGCGTCGCAGAGGTCGAAAAATGGCTCGTGAGCTGAATAAATCGCAATATTCCATTCGACAAATATTGAAAAATGAGCTCGGGGTAAAGCCATTGAAATTCCAAAAAGTGCAAGAACTTACACCGCAACAGAAAGAAAATAGACTCAAAAGAGTTGCTTCACTTGGCCGAAAGTGGTGAACTGTCGAATTTGGTTTTCTCCGATGAGAAAACATTCGTTGTCCAGCAGTTTGTACACAAACAAAATGATGGTGTTTACTTGCCAAAGAAATCAGCTAAAAATGTGCACCTTCGGTTGTCCACCAGAACTCAAGCGCCGGACATGGTGATGGTGTGGGCCGCCATAACAGCCGATGGTCGCTCTCCACTCGTATTAATCGATCGTGGCATCAGAATAAATGCCGAATTTTATCGCGAAAATATTCTGGGCACGCAAGTATTTTGGCCGCGGACATTCCAACAGGAATCAGCACCATCGCACTCAGCACGCGCCACCCAAGAATGGTTACAAAATGAGGTTCATCGCTTCATTCCCAGTAATGGCCACCAAAATCTCCGGATACCAATCCGTTGGACTATTTTGTCTGGAGTATTTTGGAAGGCATGGTTGGCCCTAAAAAATACCAAAGTGTCGATCATCTCAAGCAAGCGCTTCGTCGGGAATGGGTCAAAATACCGCAGAGCAACATTCGGGCAGCGTGTGACGGTTTCATTGGCCGTTTGAAGGCCATAATTCACGCCAAAGGTGAACAATTCGAACAAATCTAAACTTATTCTAAAATTTGATGTTATTTCCGACATTTTTTGCTTTCATTCAATAAAATGTAAAAAAATGTAGAAATTATGACGTTTGACTTTTTTGCAGTTTTTTAGTTCCCCCTGTATAGTACGTGTATACAAAAACAGCTCCTTTTCTCAACTTCAGATACCAACAATGACATCTATGTGATATTTCAGGATTTCAGCACTATCCCTTCAACCAAGACAAAATCTAGTATTATTTTTTTATTTCTTACAATTAATCACATTAATATCAAATTTGAGGATTTCATCTCTGTCGCTTCACCTAATACCAATTTAGTACCACTTAGTATTTTTCGAACAATTATAGTATACATTTCCGAAACCACTCCCATATCTTTATTCCGGATACCAATGGAGACCTACATGTCAACTTTGAGGATTCCAGTCGTATCCCTTTACCCAATACCACATTTAGTACCATTTTGTACTTTTCGTATAAATATTCACATTCTCATACACAGATACCATTAGTAATATAAATGTGAAATTTCAGAATATTATCTCTATCCCCTCGCTCAATACCAAATTTAGTGCAGTTTATTACTTTTCGTATATATATAGTACACATTTCCAAAACCACCTCCATATCATAACCGCAGGCAACAACAGCGACATTTATATC
Organism: Musca domestica; assembly: GCF_030504385.1. Lineage (NCBI taxonomy): Eukaryota > Metazoa > Arthropoda > Insecta > Diptera > Muscidae > Musca > Musca domestica. The sequence continues at coordinate 7,155,882 of NW_026712318.1, read as the reverse complement.
AAATTTCAGGATTTCAGCTCTATTCCTTCATCCAATACCAAATTTATTATCATTTAGTACTTTTTCTACAGCTATAGTACACATTTCCTCTATATCTCAATACCAGATAACAATAGAGATTTAGTACCGTTTAGTAATATTCGAATTATGAGACGAATTTCCAAACCAACGCAAAATCTCTAACACATTTACCATCAGTAATCTAATTGTTAAATTGAATAATTTTATTTCTATCCTTTCACCCCATACCAAATTTAGTACCATTTAGTACTTTTCGTACAACTAAAGGACACAATCCCGACCCCACCTCCATATGGCAAGGCTCCTCATGAATAGTAACAATAATACAAAATTTTAAATTGTAAGCTCTATCTGTTCACCCAATGCCAAATTGTACCAAATATAGTACTATTTAGTACTTTTCAAACAATTATAGCACACATTTCGAAAGCCAACTCCATGTCTTAACATCAATGATATTCATAACATTTTTCAGGATTTTAGCTCTACTCTTTCACTTAGTACCATTTAGCACTTTTCGTACAAATATAGGACGCATTTCCAAAACCACCTCAACAAGTACCAGTAATCTAATCAGTAATCTAATTGTCAAATTGAAGAATTTTATTTCTATCCTTTCACCCAATACCAAATTTAGTACCATTTAGTACTTTTCGTACAACTAAAGGACACATTTCCAAAACCACCTTCATATATCAAACTTACATTCCAACCTTGATTCTCATACCAAATTTCTATATTTTTCAACATGACACCAAATGGTGCCGTTTTAGAAGTTTAGTACCAATTTTGGACATTCCGCAACCCAAAACCTCGAATTTCAACAAAAAAAAAAAAATTTTACCTGGCTCTTCCATTGACTTTCATTCTAAATTCTAGCTCATTCCGTTGTCCATTACAAAGCAATACATTTTTAGTACGTTTCGTATACTTTTAGTTTCCAAGACACAGTGTTATCGTACGCCTACGTGGGAAGACTGACCCTCGTAAAAATTTTCAAGATTCTTAAAACTGTGTTTTTCAAAAAAATTACAAAAAATCAATTTCTCAACCCTTACACAACACAGTGCACCGGATGACAGGACTTGCATCCATTACACATACACATACAAACATATTTCAGGCTTGTTTTTTTCTCTTGGTATAATTTTCAAGATGTTGACACACCCTAACACTGTTCGGTCGTGTTGAACTCTGGTGCCGGTGATTGTTGGTTGATTCAGGTCCGGGCTGGATGTTTAATGCGAATTTGAAAATATTTCTAATATCTCTTTTGTGTCGATGTGTTGTTGTTGTTTTACAACAACGTCAGCAACAACAAGTTCTAGTTCAATTAAAAACAATTGCAACAGCAACTAGTTTTTGGTGTTTCCACCCAATTGTTGTAAGCCAAGGAGCGAGCGAACGAACGAATAAACTCAACTATCGAATGTTTTAATCATAATCCAGTTTGAATTGAAAACAAAAAAAAAAAAACCACAAGAATTGAATTCTGAGCAGAAATAAATTGTACTTTCCCAAATTGCCTACATTGCCAGCAAAATCCCTTCTAAATTCACCTCTGCTGGACTGGATGCCGTTGGTGAAGTTAATTAAAGGCACCCCCCATTGGCTCGTCATTTCCATTATTCCCTGAATATCTTTTTACTAATTGACTTGAACTATTTGCCTGATTTTGTAGTTTTTGATTTGTAATGGCAGCAACTAAGCCTTGTTGTTGGTCCTCCACCAATCTCTGCCCCACACACACACATACACATGTACGCATTCAAAGAGTATTACCTTTAATAAAACATTCAATAAAAACCGAAATTAACTTAAAATACTTTCGTTGTTGTTACATCCTCGTCATTGGCATCTCCCAAAAAATAAAACTCATTAATTGTTCCATTGGAACAATGCTCCTCTCCGGATTGCCCCCCGTTCCGCAGATGAATGAAAAATGTGTTGAAATGATAATGACGTAGCAGAAATCAGATTTTTTTTGGTGTGAGGCATATCATTCGACCCGATTTAGAGTCATGCTGAGCCACCAACATTGAAGACAAGCTAAGAGGCCTCAATGATGACTAGGGATGGCAATGTTGAGATATGAAATTGAAATTTGTTCTCAGTTTTAAAAATGAAGGACGTTCGTTGTGAAAAATTTTAAGTTTGGCTGATGTGCCAAGTCTGAATTGAATTTCGCGTTTTATGAGATTCGTGGATATCCAAAACTTAAACCCTTTGTGGGGGATGTACTACAAGGAGTGGACCACAGCAAATCTTGAGTTAGTAAAAATAATGCGATGTGTGAAATATGAAGAAAACCAGATGCCTATTTCGGATTTTATAATCGTTTTGGTTATTCAAAACTTTGACACTTTGTGGGGGAGATACCTGAAGGAATGGTATCTCCCCCACAAAGGGTCTTCACAGCGGATCTTGTGTTAGTAGAAATAATGGAGTGTGTAAAATATAAAGACAACATCCTTATTTCTGATTTTTAAATTGTTTTGGTTATTCAAAACTTTGACCCTTTGTAGGGTAGGTACCAGAAGGAATGGTCAAATCTCCACCGTCTTTATAACACATCTTATATTGATGCGAAATATGAAGGGAACCTGATGCTTATTTCAGATTTTATAGTCGTTTTAGTTATTCAAAATTTTTACCCTTTGTGGGAGAGGTACCAGAAGGGGTGGACCGATACATCCCATTTTCGCACCATATCTTGGGTTCATAAAAATGTTGTGAAGCTTGCAATTTAAAGACAGTCGGACTCTTATATCACATTTTATAAAAGTTATAATTATTCAAAATTTGACCCTTTGTGGGGGAGGTATCAGAAGAAATGGTCCGATCTCTACCAACTTTATAAAAGATCTTGTGTTGATTGAAATATTCAGATATATCAAGTGTGAATAGAAACGGATTTTAATTTCGGACTCTTAAGTCACATTTTATAAGAGTTACAATTATTCAAAATGTTGACCCTTTGTGCGTCCGGGAGGTACTTGATGGAGTGGACCGATATTGTCCATTTTTACACATGGTCCAGCACTGATGCAAATATTAGAATTTCCAAAGTTAGATGAAAATCGGATTATCCTGTGTCTTTCTGTGCAGTAAAATATTTTTTTGAAAATTTCGACCTTTTGTAGGGGAGGTACCGGAAAGTGTTGACCGATATTGCTCATCTCCGAACTCGATTTAAGTTTGGACGAAGTTTGGACGAAATTGGATACTCCCTTCGAGAGTTATCGTGCGCATCATCCAGACATACAGACAGACGGACGAACATTGCTAGATCGACTCCAAATGTCCTGAAACGGATTTGGTGCAAAGAGACCTAGGGTCTAAAACCGTCATTTCAATGAAGCACGTTTTCGTCGTATCAAAATAAATATACCCTCTCTAGTCATATGGCTGAGGGAATACAAGACAAGTAAAAAAGCAGCTAAGTTCTACCGGGCCGAATACCCTCCACCACGTGGAAGGAACTTGAAAATTTAAAAAAAATATGAAAACTACCACTTAATTGAAAACCTTTATATGGGGACTATACGAAGACGTCAACCTTTTTGCCATATGCTATAGTACCCATTACGAACTTCAAATACGAAATTTGAAACAGTTCCAGTAAATAATGTCGCTAAAATCATTAAAATATCGAATATCGGGAGTTACCGTTATATGGAGGATACACGATAATGTGAACCTTCGTACGAAATTTTTTGTCATAGGCTATAGTATCCATTGCGACTTTTATACGAAATACGAAATTTGTTACAATTCCGTTAAATAATGTCGTAAAAATCATGAAAATACCGAGTATCGGGAGGTAACGTCTTATGGGGGCTATACGAAGACGTGGACCTACATACGAAAATTTTTGCCCTAGGTTGTAGTGCCCATTAAGATCTTCCAATACGCAATTTGAGACGATTCCCGTAAATATTGTTGCTGAAATCATCAAAATACCGACTATCGGAGAGTCCCGTTATATGGGGCCTATACGAAGACGTAGACCTGCATACAATTTTTTTTTGCCGTAGGTTGTATTGCCCAATACGAAATTTTAAACCATTTCGGTGAAAATGTTGCTGAAATAATCAAAATACGAACACGTCAACCTTTTTGTCATATGCTGTAGTACACATTATGAATTGCAGATACGAAATTTGAAACAATTCCGGTGAATAGAGTCGCTAAAATCATGAAAATACCGAATATCGGAAGGAACCGTTATATGGAGGCTATACGAAAACGTGGACCGACATGGCCCATTTACGAACTGCCTACTGGTAAACTATGTATGTACGCAAAATTTTCTATTTCAATTCGATCGAAAGATGACGTGATTATAACCGACAGACGGACATCACTAGATCGTCTAAGAATTGTACGCTGATCCAGAATATATATACTTTGTAGGGTCTATTATGAATATTTCGAGGAATTACAAACGGAATGACAAAGCTAATATACCCTCCATAGAATGGGGGAGGTTATAATAATTAATAAAATTTCTTTAGCAAAAATAAACAACTTTCAGCCCAATAGGGTCAAGTAATTGCAACTATATACCCTCTGCATTACCAGCGAGCTAAGAAATAATAAAATATTTCCATAAAAATTACAAGGCAAAATAACTTACTTTTACCATACCAAGTAATGAGTATTTTTCCCCAAGCGACATCCCTACATTTTTCGGGCCAAACGGTGTTGAAATGTTGTTTAGCCAAAAATGAAATGAGAATGAAAACAACAACAATAACAATTTGTTGTTATTGGCTCATTTTGATTTTGTTTTTCGGTTATTTTTTAATTTGTAATTTTCTATTTAAAACGGCATGAAATATCTTCTTAAAATACCATGAATTGCTGTGGCATCAACATTGATTTTCGGTTTGATTCATTGCTGGGCGATTTGTTGGTCGATTGCTTGGTTTGTTGAACTTGTATCGACCAAAATAGTAATACGGTCGGTATTAATGCTGGCGTTGTTGTTACTGTATTTGGTTCTACAATTTGGCCAAATCTCTGGCCGACCATGGCGGTAGTGTGTTTTTTGTTTTTAACAATTCATTGATTGATCATTGTTTGTCAGTTGTTCACAGTTGGATATTGAAAATTGGTAATTCTGTTTTTCTTCTTCAATGTTTAATAGGATTACAACTTTGGCACAATAATGACTAGCATTCACATATGGGTGCGCGGTGTACATCCAAGCCATGTGTGAATGTGGAATGGAAAGGTATATCTACATGTGTGAACGTATAATACACGCTAGGAAGTATATTATCGACATGTAGAGTCTAAAAATCCGATTTGTTAGCAGAATGACACTGAGAATTTATCGCTATGAGAAAATATACGAGTAAGATATGCGACTGTAAAAATATTTAGTTAGTGAAGAAATAGCAAGCACTGGACCCTATCGGTGTCACAATTTCGTATTTTGGGTTTGTAACCGGTAAAAATGTCAATATTTACCACCGACTCCAGTGTCGCCGTTTTGAACGACTCTGACTCGGGTTCATCTTCGAAAACCAAATACTTTTCGTTCTACGAAAAACCGTTCGTTTTTATACCCTCCACCATAGTATGGTCATTCCGTTTGTAACACATCGAAATATACAGTTTAGACCCCACAAATTATATATAATCTTGATCTGCATAAAATTCTATGTGGATTTAGTCGTCTGTCCATCTATCCGTCAGTCCGTCTATGGAAATCACTCTAGCTTCCGAACGAAATGAAGTAGGTTGATAAAATTTTACACAAATGAAGAACTTTTGGTGTTGAAAATGGGCCATGTAGGTCCAAGTTTTGATATAGCCCCCATATAACGGGACCTCCCGATATTCGGTACTTTGATGATTTTATCGGCATTATTCATCGGAATTATTTAAAATTTGGTATTTGAAGTTCGTAATGGATACTACAGCCTAAGACAGAAAATTATCAGAGCAGGTCCACGTCTTCTTATATCCCCCATACAACGGACCCTGCCGATATTCGGTTTTTTGATGATTTTAGCGACATTATTCACCGGAATTATTCAAATTTGATATTTGAAGTTCGTAATGGATACGTCAGGCTATGACAGAAAATTGTCGGTGCAGGTCCACGTTTTGGTATACCCCCCATATAATGGTACCATCCTATATATTTTAAAGATTTTAGCTTCATTATTCACCGATTTTTTTTCAAGTTTCGCATTTGAATATTGTAATGGTTTATGACAAAACTTGCTTATGCTGGTCCACGTCTTCGTATAAACCCTAATGTAAAGGCTACATTCTGTATTTTTAATATTTTAAGAGAAATTTTAACGGATGTTTTTTTTTTGAAAATTTCTAAATTCATTCCACATTCAAAGTTCGCACCGGCTAAACTTACAGGTTTTTTATACTCCATCGACTTGAAGATATATTGATGAAATTATACGGACTGAATTCCTTAGCCCTGTTAACATGTAAATTTGCGGAATATAGGATCTTCAAAATACCAAACCAGTAAAGAAAAGCCAATGTCGGGCTGAGCCGACTTTATGACACCCTACACCATTTGCATACACAGGGTGAGATGAAAAAACTGCAACCAACTTCAGACTACTATAATTTCTAAGCCACTCCTCCGACAGCTGTACAAATATTACAGAGACAGCTCATTATATTGCTTACAAGCGCACAAAAGCATTTTGGTGAGAATTTTCCAGAAAAAAGTTATTCGTGATGAAATTTAAGCGTGATAGTGTGATTTCTTTATATTTGGCTGGAAAACTACAAGTGGCTATCGTTAGAGCACTCCAGCATTTAAATGCGAATAAATCTGTATCTCGTTACATCGCTCGTTATCATGATACTGGTAGCGTAGCCCGACGTCAAGGAAGTGGATGGAAAAAAAAAAACACCAACATCAGCAGAAATGGTTCGAAAAGTAAAGAAGCGACTTGATCGAAACCCGCTTCGCAGTGGCCGAAAAATGGCTCGTCAGTTGGACATATCGTAATATTCCATTCGGCAAATATTGAAAAAATGAGCTCGGGGTAAAGCCATTGAAATTCCAAAAAGTGCAAGAACTTACACCGCAACAGGAAGAAAATAGACTCAAAAGAGCTAAAGAGTTACTTCGTTTGGCCGAAAGTGGTTAACTGCCGAATTTGGTTTTCTCCGATGAGAAAACATTCGTTGTCGTTGTCCAGCAGTTTGTAAACAAAATGATCGTGTTTACTTGCCAAAGAGGTCAGCTGAAAATGTGCACCTTCGGTTTTCCACCAGAACTCAAGCGCCGGCCATGGTGATGGTGTGGGCCGCCATAACAGCCGATGGTCGCTCTCCGCTCGTATTAATCGACCGTGGCATCAATATAAATGCCGAATATTATGGCGAAAATATTCTGGAGGGTGTATTAAATCCTTGGGCACGCATACAATTTGGCCGCAGACCTTGGACATTGCAACAGAACTCAGCACCATCGGACTCAGCACGCGCCACCTGAGAATTTTTACAAAATAAGGTTCCTCGCTTCATTTCCATCGCACAATGGCCACCAAAATCTCCGGATACCAATCCGTTGGACTATTGTGTCTGGAGTATTTTGGAAAGGTTGGCAGGTTGGCAAGGCTGGCACTAAAAAATACCAAAGTGTAGATCACCTCAAGCAAGCGCTTTGCCGGGAATGGGCCAAAATACCGCATAGCAACATTCGGGCAGCGTGTAACGGTTTCATTGGCCGTTTGAAGGCCATAATTCGTGCCAAAGGTGACCAATTCGAACATATAATGGGTTTGTAGCTAATTCTATTCTATTTCCGACATTTTTTGCTTCATTCAATAAAATTGTATATTGGAGCAATATCCAAATCTGAATCTCGATAAAATCGGGCAAAGGTTTTTACAAGATGAATTTGATATATTTCCTCGAATATCGTTGTTACAGAGTGCACATTACGGCTGTGGAGAACAAATATAACAAATCGGATGAACAATATATGGGAGCTATAGCTATATCTGAACTGATTTCACAACTTTTACACACTTGTTTGCCAAACTCCATCCCATTTGGGCTATTTTACCCGTTTGGTGCAACAGTTTTCAATTAAGTGGTAGTTTCCGGAAGTTTTTTTTGAATTTTTTCATGTTCTTTCAAAATGGTGGAGGGTATTTAAATTTTGAATGGTATTTAAAGTTTAGCCCGACCGAACTTAGCTGCTTTTTTACTTGTTTTTTCTTAACTAACACCCCTACTCCAGCAAATTGGTTCGACTTGGATTTCTACACTCGGGCTCCGCAACCATGATATTAAGAATACCTGAACATCGAACACACAAAATCTGATTCGGCAAGAAAGTATGAAGATTCTTGATCAGCATAAAATTTTTTGTAGATTAAGGCATTCTATTTTCTGAACTAAGGCACTCTAGTTTCTGAACGAAATGGGATAAAATTGTACACAGATTTATTTTAGGTCTGCAGAACATCTGATATTGAAATGGGCAGTATAAGTCCGAATATGCCGTAAATTGCCACAGCATGTTTTGCCACAGCATGGTGTAGTTCCCATATAGGTGCGTCTCCAGATATACGGTATTTTGATTATTTCTGTAAAAATTTTCACCAGAATTGTTGAACATTTGGTATATAGAGTTGGTGATGGGTAGTACCTCCTAATGCAGAAAATTGCCCATCTCAACTTAAGTCCCATATGACGGTATCTCGCTATATTCGGAATGTGTAGGACGTTTTTGTATAGGATCTAAATTATATTAGTAACATTATGAAATTCGTGATGGGCAATATGAACGCTGGTGGAAAATTGCCATTATAGGTCTACGTTTTCTTATAGTCCCCATATAATGGTACATCCAGATATTTTTTTATTCTAATGATTTTATCTTTATTTTCAAAGAAATTGTTTTAACTTTGTCATTTGTAGTGCATGGCTTAAGAGACACCCAAATTGTTGCTGATTTTTCCGAAGCGCCACAATACTAAAGACATGGCTAAAAATATAAATTAATTCTCTAACATATAGTTCATATCTCAAGATGCGCTGAGTTGACAGATGCTGCGCATTCACCGTTCATTGCATATTTGTTGTTGTTGTTTTCGAACTGATGTTGCATCTTTTGATATGTTAATCAAGACGTTGGTGATGGGTAGTACGTAATCATTTATTCATTCATTTACAAAACGGATAAAGAATGCTGTCATCATTTGGAACACTTCTCTTTTTTTGTGAGACAGACGAACGGTCCCAAAATGAATGTGAAAGAAAATGAATTTCGGACAGAATTTACATTTTTATGGATATTTAAATTGTGTGCGTTGTCAAAAGAAAAGCTGATTTTTTCCGAAAACTTTTCACGAAATGGAACAATGGCCAACTATTCTGTCTTGAGATGTAAACATGTGTTGTGTGTCTTAATGGACAATAGATGCACCACGTCAAAGCTAAACTGCTTCTTTGGGAAATCAACATAACTTTGCATTACACATTTGAAATGTGATGGTTGAATAGACAGATTTAATTTCAACTAATTATGGTAAATATTATTTATGGCTATTGTTGGTTGTGGTTAATACAACATAAGATATAGCCTAATAAATTTTGGAGAAATTGTGGGAAAGAATTTGTCTTGCATTAATGTAGTTAATTTATTGATTTTTAAGATGTGTTTTTTACCAAATAATAATAATAATAATAATAATAATATTAATAATAATAATAATAATAACTATTATAATAATAATAATAATAATAATAATAATAATAATAATAATAATAATAATAATAATAATAATAATAATAATAATAATTATTATTATTATTATTATTATAATAATAATAATAGTAATAATAATAATAATAATAATAATAATAATAATAATAATAATAATAATAATAATAATAATAATAATAATAATAATAATAATAATAATAATAATAATAATAATAATAATAATAATAATAATAATAATAATAATAATAATAATAATAATTATAATAATTATATTAATAATAGAATAAAGTAAATAAATAAATTCAAAGAAAAGCCTACGTTCCCACAGGTTTTTTATACTTCGTCAGCGGAAAGTCCACCTTACAATTTTAGATTCGTTCCTGTAGGCCTTTTTATAACCTCCACCGAATGGAAGGTATATTAAGTAAGTCATTCCATTTGTAACACGTCGAAATATACATTTTAGACCCCACAAAGTATATATATTCTTGATCAGCATAAAATTCGATGTCGATTTAGCAACGTCCGTCCGTCTGTCCGTCTGTCCGTCTATGGGAATCTATCCAGCTTGCGAACAAAATGAAGTAGGTTGATAAAATTTTATTCAAATGTACATTATGTCTGCAGGACTTTTTTGCCACGAAAATGGGTCTACTTTTTGGCATAGCCCCCATATAATGGTACCTCCCTATTTTCGGTATTTTGATGATTTAAGCGACATTATTTACCGGAAATGTTTCAAATTTGGTATTTGAAGTTCGTAATGAATACTACAGCCTATGACAGAAAATTGTCTGTGCAGGTTCACGTCTTCGTATTGCCCCCATATAATGGTACCTCCCTATTTCCGATATTTTGATGATTTTAGCGACATTATTCATCGGAATTGTTTGAAATTTGGTATTTGAAGTTTGTAATGGATCCTTTAGCCTAAGGCAAAAAATTGTCTGTGCAGCTTCACATTTTGGTTAGTTCCAATACAATAGCACCTCCCTATATTGATGATTTTAGCTACATTATTCATCGAATTTTTTTTCAAGATTCGAATTTGAATATTGTAATGGATTATGACAGAAATTACCTATGCAGATCCACGTCGTCGTTCATACCCTAAAATGACGGCTACATTTGATATTTTTAAGATATTAACAGAACTTTTTTAACGGATTTTATTATTTTGAAAATAGACTATGATTTCAGACTTTAAAGGTTTCTAATTTTTCCTTTTTCGGAAAGAATAACATGAAAATGTTTACCTTTAACACCATAAAGTGTCCAAAATCTTTCATTTTAAAGTTTTCCAGCGAGAATATTAGGGAAGCTATTGCGCAATGGACCCACATACAATTTTTTATCCAAAACTATTTCATCCATATGTAAACCCTGGAAACCAACAGTGTTCGCAATAACATATGTTAGAATTTCAGACCAATCCCTTTACGCAATACCAAATTCAATAACATTAAGTACGCATATCCAAAAAAAATGCATCTCTCAATCCTAGACGCCAGCAGTGACCTTAATATCAAATTTCAGGATTCAAGCTCTATCCATTTACTCAACGGCAAATTTAGATCCATTTAGTACTTTTCGAACAATGATAGTCTGCATTTCCAAATCCACCTCTTTCTCTCAAAACTATATATCAACGGTGGTCTCCATATTCCAATTCTATCCTAAGACTCAATCCCAAATTTGTAACCATACTTATACAAATTCTATGTCTATCCTAATGTCAAATTTTATGGCATTTTGAACTTTTCGTACGTTTATAGTAAGCATTCCCAAAACCAATGTCTCCTCTAAACTACAGCCACCAACAGTGGCATCCATATCAAATTTTAGGATTTCAGTTCTCTTCTTTCTCCTAACCTCTCCTAATATTGCATCAAATATAGTGATATTTAGTACTCTTTGTAAAACTCTTCTACATATTTCCAAAATTACACCCATATCTCAATTCAGGATACCAACAGAAAACTTAATATCAAATTCAAGCATTTCAGCCCTATCCCTCCACTCAATACCCAATTTAGTACAAATATGGGACGCGTTTTCAAACCACCGCTAATTCTCAAACACAGTTACCATTAGTAATCTAAATATAAGATTTCAGAATTAAATCCCAATCCAATACCAAGTATATTACCATTCAGTACTTTTTGAACAATTATAGTACACATTTCTGAAACCACATCCCTATGTCCAGGCTACACATGAACAGTGACTTTAATACCAAATTTCAGATTTCAGGCACTATCTGTTCGCCCAGTACCAAGTTGTACCAAATATAGTACTGTTTTGTAATTTTAGTGCTCTTGTAGTATACATTTCCAAAAGCACCTCTTTATCAAAAACTGTCGTCAAAAGGGACCTCATTTTCAAAATTCCTCCTTCTTTCTTTCAGCTAATCAATCAAACACTCATTATTTAGTACCATTTAGTACAGTTCGCACATTTGGTACGCATTACCGAAACCATTTCCACGTATCAAACTTGCTTTACAAGCTGGACAAAATTTCAAGTTTTTTATATCCTCCACCTACATAGTATGGAGGGTATATTAAGTTCGTCATTCCGTTTGTAATTCATCGAAATAATCATTTTAGACCCAACAAAGTATATATATTCTTGATCAGCGTAAAATTCTAAGACGATTTAGCCCTGTCCGTCCGTCCGTTTGTTGTAATCACTCTAAAGTCTAAAAGAATTAAGATAGGAAGCTAACATTTTTCACAGATCCCTCTTTTGTCTGCAGACAGGTCAAGTTCAAAGATGGATTTGTCTGAAATTCCACACAAGGAGTCCTTAGTGGGTACTTTATACCTCGGAAGAGAATTAGGTCCACGATATCGTATAGGCCCCATACAACGGTATTTTGATGATGTTAGCCACAATTTTCAATGGAATTGTCTGAAAATCCACACAAGGAGCTCCTTGTGGGTACTTTATACCTCGGCAGAGAGTTATCTATATAGGTCCACAATATCGTACAGCCCCCATGTAACGGTACCCCCGATATTCGGTATTTTGACGATTTTAGCCATATTTTCCTATGGTATTGTCTGAAAATCCACACAAGGTGTTCTTTGTGAGCACTTTAACACCTGAAAGGTAATTGTCTATATAGGCCCACAATATCGTATATACCCCCAAATTTCGGCACCTTCCGATATTAGATATTTTAAAGTTTTTAAAGGAATTTTTAATGGAATTTATTTTTTGAAAATTTTCTAATTCTTTCCAAATGGTGAAGGGTATTCAAAGTTCGGCCCGGCCGAACTTACTGCTTTATTACTTGTTGTTGTTAGTAGTAGTTTACTTTTCCATCTGTGACTTTCATTCCAAATTTCAGCTATAGCTCATTTCGTCTGTCCAATACAAGGTATTCAGTTTCTAGTACATTTAAGTACTTTTCATACCATTTTAGTATGAAGTTCTATAAACCCAGCCTATTCAAACGCGTATGCACCAAGACTAGCCCTCGTGAGAAATTCAAGATTCAGTCAGTTATATTATCAAGCTTAGCGTTGGGAAATATCGGTCTGCTTCTTCTGGTACCACCTCCACAAAAGGTCGAATTTAAAAAAAAAAAAAAAACATATTTTACTCCACAGAAGGAGAGAGCATAATTCGATTTTGTTCTAATTTTGTAAAACCTAATATTGGCATCAGTGCTAGGCCAGGTGCAAAAATGTATAATATCGGTCCACTCCATCAAGTACCTCCTCCACAAAGGGTCAAAAAAAGTGTAAGTCTTATAAAATGTAATGTAAGTGTACAATTGTCTTCAAATTACACACATCACAAGGTCTGGCGTGAAGATGGAATGTATTGGTCTACACCTTCTGGTAACTTCCCCACAAAGGGGAAGCTCATAAAACACGAAATAAACACCCGATTCCTTTCAGACTTGGTACGTTTCAATATTTCCATCAACACAAGATCTGCTATAAAGAGTGTAGAGATCGGACCATTCCTTCTGGTAACTCCCCCACAAAAGGATTAAAATTTTTAAAAATTAAAACGATTATAAAATCCGATATAAGCATCCGGTTCTCTTCATATTTCACACATTCCATTATTTCTACTTAAACAAGATCTGCCGTGAAGATGAGTTTTGTCAGTTCAATTCTTCTGGTACCTCCCCCTCAAAGGGTCAAAATTTTGAATATCCATGAAGCTCATGAAACGCGAAATTAGCATCCGATTCAATTCAGACTTAGTGCTTCTCAAAATATCCATCAACCCAAGATCAGTTATATAAATGGTAGAGATCATATTTCACACATCCTATTATTTCTACTAAATCAAGATCTGCTGTAAAGATGGGATATATCGGTCCAATCCTTCTGGTAGCTCCCCTAGAAAGGGTCACAATCCAATAAATATTCATGAAGCTCATAGAACACGAATTACACATCAGATTCCTTTCACACTTAGTACCTCCCAAAATTTCCATCAACACAAGATCTGTTATATAAATGGTAGAGATCAGACTATTTCTTCTTGTACCTCCCCCACGTTGGGTTCAAGATTTTGAAAATTTATATTTTCTAGAAATTATCACATATTTCATATAAATTGAAGGAAGCAGTCGATATAGGCCAAACCTGCCAAGTCGCAAAATTTATATCATATATATTTAGGACCGATACGAAATAGACAATATTGGCCCATTCCTTCGGAACCTACTCCATAAAGGGTCAACAATTTTAATAATCATAACAGAAGTCAAAATATATTTAAATAATCGAACATAGGCTGAAGGGAATACATCTGTCGGCAAAACTGACTGCTGCTTTTTAACTTGTTTATATATAGATTAACTCATTATTTGGTAATGAGATCTTTTGCTGTGTTAATATGAAATACCTTTAGTGGGTAATTATATAGATAGGACCTTTTTTTGTAGGAAATTATCGTAAGTGGGGGTTTTAAATTAAAAGCTTATTTTAATATGGTTTATATATCTTGATAAATGTATATATTAGGCCTTTGAAAATTCCGATATGAATATGAGAACTTTCTGTGAATTTAATCTTATACTGTGTCTTTTCATCTCTTGCCTTTAAAAAAACAGTTCTCCTTTAAAGCACCCTCCGTTCATCGTCAGCTGCTCATCATTTATTATTTCGTTAAAACACAATAATAGTCATGTAACTTAAGATTAATAATATATTTATATTAAACCAATAAATATTTTTTGTATAGCCAACACACAATGCATTTCCTCGCCCTGTATCCCCCAAAAAGCCATTGCACTTTCCACAGCTGTCTTAAATTTGAACAAAAGTTTTTCTTTCGACAATTTATTATGACGCGAACAAAAAACAATCTCATGGAGCCAGCTACTGTGGCACATGCTTAAAGTAATGCAGTTTTTTTACAAATACCAAACACACACACACACACGTAGTTGTTATGTATGCATGTACTGCCCATATCGACAGCTTTCCAATGCTCCCCGTTCCTTTCTGAATTATAAAATATGATATTAAAATAAAGGAACGAAGTGAAGTGCAATTCGGTGCAGCATCGGTGCAAAATGGAGGAAAAATTGAAACGTTGCAACTTTTTGCAAATGCAAAGAATCAGCCAAGATCGATTTATGAAACCCTCGACAGCAGACAGGAACCAAAAAGGTATCAAAAGTAAGCGGCTGAGTGGCAGGCAGACCCGGACGGACAGACGGACGAACTTGTTTGTACACACCCAAACACACTTTACTCGTTTGCATTCGTACCGGGGGCCTTTTCACAAATAACCAACATTTTTACATGCATTTCAAGAGCACTTTCCGTAGTAAAATTGCGAGCAAAAAGAAAAAAAACCAGGACCGGGGCGGAATAAAGAAAGAAAAACGACAAAGAAAAGAAAAAGCGAAACAAGAAAACAAGAACAATATCGGCAACAACACAACAATATCATCAGAACTCTCAATCATTTAGAGTTTACCTTCCTACATGAACTGAAAAATATTGGTGGCAGCCTGGCAGTCGGGCTGGCAGGCAGTCAGGATGATGTCTTGGGTGGGTTGAAAAGAAGGCTCCGGTGGTCTGGTATTTGTTGCTTACTTTTACTTGTCTCTTTTTACTGAAACAATAACAAACAATAGCAGTTTTAATAATAAAAAGATGATAACATGCAACAACTACTACTATTGAGAGGACAGTGGAACCGTTAAAAAGCGAAAAAAGTAATTTCAGGGACTATTGGGACTTTTTTTATTTTTTTTTTTGAAAACTATCACAGGATTTAAAAAAAAATATTGGTCAAGGATTGTTTTTTTTTTTTTCTGAGAAATTTAAAAATGTATAGAAAAGAGTATTGAAATAACGGACTAACTGAGAATTAACGCCCAGACGAAACTGCTGAAGCTAGAATCTTGTATCTTTTTGGAAAATCGTACTATAGCAGAACTAAAAGTACTAAATTGTACTTTAAATTAAATACTTTTTATAGGGCAAACGGACTGAGCTAGAATTCTGAAAATTGGAATGAGAGCTACTAATGGAGTGCAGAATATATGTGCCAAAGGTTTTTTAGAAATTCGAACTTTAAGGTTACTTAAAGTTCTTAATTGGTACTAAACTTCTAAAATAGTACCATTTGGCATTACGTAACCGGACTGAGCTAAAAACTTGAAATTTGGTATCAGGATCAATGTTGGAAAGTAAGTCTAATATATAAAGGCGATTTTGAAAATGTATACTTAGTGTATAAACTGTACTAAATGGTACTAAATTTGAAACATTTTGGTTCAGGGTGAACCGATGAAGCTGAAGTTTTAAAATTTTGTGTTGGGGTCCTTGTTGGTGGTAAGTTTGTGATAAAAAGGTGGTCTTCGAAGTGTGTGCTATAACTGTAGAAAAGTACTAAATGGTACTAAATTTCTTATTGGGTATGAGGCCGAAATCTTGAAATCGGATATAGATCTCACTGTCTGCGTCTGCAAAAGTGTGCATTAACTGTTCGAAAAGTACTGAACGGTATAAAATTAGGTATTGGATGAAGGGATAGAAGTGGAATTCCGAAATTGGATATTGAGATCTCTGTTAGTATCTGGATACTATATAGTACTATAATTCGTACAATTTGGTATTGGGTGAACAGATGTTGATTAAAATCTTAAATTTATTTTATTTATTTACGGTCGCCGTTAACGTCTAGCCCGAAAATATGGAGGTAGCATCGGAAATGTATACCATAATTGTACGAAAAGTACTGAATGGTATTTTATTTGGTTATTGGTGAAATTATAGAAATAAAATTCGGAAATTTGATATTTGGATTATTGATGGTGTCTGTGTTTGAGATTTGGCAGTGGTTTGGAAATGAGTCCTATAGGAAAAATGCTAAATGGTACGAAAATCACTAAATGGTACTAAATTTGCTAATGCGGGAAGGGATACGGCTGGAATCCCCAAATTTGATATTGAGGTTTCTGTTGGTATCTGGAATTAAGACATGGAATTGGTTTTGGAAATGTCTTCTAAGTGTGCGCAAACTGTACTAAATTGTACTAAATATGGAAATGGAACAGTTTAGCTAAATATGGAACAGTTGGGTTAGGGTTAACGGATGTAGCTGTAATTTTGAAATTAGGAATTAGGGTCTCCTTTGGTGGATGGTTTGTGATAAAGTGGTGGTTTTGAAAATGAGTACTACAATTGCAGGAAAAGTATTAAATAGTACTATATTTGGTACAAACTGGTGTTGGGTGAACATATATGGTTTGAAATCAGAATCTTATTTTAGAGTCGTATATATATATATATATATATATAAAGAGAGAGAGTTGGTATATGGAAGTAGCTTTAGAAAAGTGTGCTATAATTGTGCGAAAAGTACTGAATTGTACTAAATTTTGCCTAGGTTGAAGGAATAGGCCTGGAATTCTCAAATTTGGTATTGAGATCACTGTTGGTATCTGGAATTGAGATATGGATGTAGTTTTGAAAAAGTGTACCATAATTGTACGAAAAGTACTAAGAGGTATCAAATTTGGTATTGGATAAAGAGATAGAGGTGGATTCCCGAAATTTGATATTGAGATCACTATTTCAACTGGGTACTATACTGGGTATTTGTACTGTAATTGTACCAAAAATACTGAAAGGTACTAAATACTTGAAGCGATAGGGCTGGAATTCCAAAATTTCGTGTTGAGTTATCTGTTGGTATCTGGTACTGCGATATGAAGGTGGTTTTGTAAAATCCCACGAAATTACGAAATGTACTAATTTGTACTATATTTGGTTTAATTTGGTATTAGGTGAAAATATAGTGCTTGAAATCTGAAATTTTGTATTAGGGTCGCAGTTCAGGTGTATCCTGGGCATATGGAGGTGCCTTCAGAAATGTGTACTATGATTGTACGAAAAGTGCTAAATGCTACTAAATTTGGTATTGATAGGGCTGATAGGGCTGAAATCCTGAAATCTTATGTAGATCTCACTGTTGGTGTCTGCGTCCACGATGTGGAGGTGGTTTTGTTCGAAAAGTATTAAGTGGTATTATATTGGGTATTGCATGAAGGAATAGAGCTGGAATCCCGAAACTTGATATTGTGATCTCTGTTGGTATCTGGGAACTCTATAGTACTATTTTTGGTACAATTTGGTATTAGGGTTGATATTTATGTGCAGCCTGAATATATTGAGGTGGTTTGGAAAATTTGTACTATAATTGTACGAAAAGTGTAGAATGGTACTATATTTGGTGTTGGGTGAAGGCTTAGGGCTGGAATCCTCAAATTTGATATAGATACCACTGATGGAGTAAATGTGTACCATAATTGTTCGAAAAGTACTAATTCGTACTAAATTGGGTATTGGGTGAAAGAATAGAACTGGAATCCCGAAATTTTGATATAGATGTCACTGTTGGTATCTTGGATTCAGTTAAGAGGTGTTTTTGGAAATATGTACTATAATTGTACGAAAAGTACTAAGTGGTACTAATTTTTGCATTGTGTAAAGGGATAGATCTGGAATCCCGAAATGTAATATTGAGGTCTCTGTTTTTATCTGGGATTGAGCTTGGAAGTGGTGTTGGAAATTCTTACTAAAAGGTTACAAAAAGTACTAAATAGTACTATATTTTGTACCATTTGTTATTGGGTGAACAGATAGTGTTTGAAATCTGAAATTTGGTATTAGGGTCGCTCTTCCTGTGTCTCTGGAATTATTGAGGTGGCTTCGAAGATACGTCCTAAATTTGTTCGAAAAGTAGAAGAAAAGTAAGTGAATAGGGCTCAATCCTCAAATTAGATATGGGTGTCACTACCCAACATACCAAAATGACTTGAGAATAATATTACAATAAGCTTATGAACATAAGCCTTAAGCTTGAGAAAATCTTGGGAAAACATTGAAAAATGTTTGTGTAACAAGTATAGAATAATCGAAACGGAACCCTTATTTATAAGCTTATACTTGAAATTGTACAATAAGCTTACAAAAATAATATTATAATAAGCTTATTTTTGTAATAGTATATAATATTATTTTTTTTAATTTTTAATCATTTTTCACATTTTTTTTCTTGATGGACATCCCAGTAGTCACTGCCTCATGTTGCATTGATACCCTGACGCTTTCTTCTCCCTTATTTGAACTTCTGCATCTCTTCTACTAAGACTACACATGTATTGAATTCCTTCAACTTTTTTTATGATTCCAATCTGAAATGGGATTGGAATAATTTATGTGAAAGATTCCCGGATTTATTATTCATCAATACCTTAAGGGTTCGGTCCAGAAATGGGTCCTAAATTCGCGTGATTTTGTTTTCTGCCAAAGAAAATAATTTCTTGCTGACAATTTTCACAAAAAATCTAAACTAATTTGTCAGCAAGGGACAGGTTTGAGAAATGTTTGTGGAACATAAGTGTTTCTCAAGCATTGTTGAAAAATTATATTTTTATTTTTAAAATAACTTCTGGGGAGAATATCCCAGACAAAAACAAGGGAACTGATGAGGATTGGTGGCTCTTTCCGAAACCTAGGTATTCCCTGCCTTACCTCCTGGTAAACATTACCATCGTTCTCCACTAATAAACAAACGTTGTTTTTATAAAAACAACAATAAAGGGATAAGCCTGACCATTTTGCAACAACAAAATACTACGGTATCCCGAACAAACAAGCCACACTGTTCTATTTATAGACAAGGCACGGTCGACGAAGGGGTTTTTGTTGTAACAGACAAAACCAACTTACATGGTTATGCTACTTTGTTCAGGTTGAACGAAAGCATAACAAGTGGAGAAAGATGAAAATGTTTATAAGTGCGGTTGTAAGATTTAGAAGACTTTCCAAAAGAATTTTAGTTTTATATAATTCTTTGGTTCCTCTTCTATTGAGCTTACGATCTCGTCACTTGGGTAAAAAATGTTTTTTGTCATAGAAGTTATTTTTAAAATAACTTCTGGGGAGAATATCCCAGACAAAAACAAGGGAACTGATGAGGATTGGTGGCTCTTTCCGAAACCTAGGTATTCCCTGCCTTACCCCCTGGTAAACATTACCATCGTTCTCCACTAATAAACAAACGTTGTTTTTATAAAAACAACAATAAAGGGATAAGCCTGACCATTTTGCAACAACAATTATATTTTTATAATATTGTTCTCAAGCTGTATTGTATTTTTGGTATGTTGGGTACTGGTGTCTGTAGTTAAGGTATGGTGGTGGTTTTGGAAATGTGTGTCAAAATTTTTCGAAAAGTACCAAATGGTACTAAATTGGGTATTGGGTGAATGGATATAGATGGAATTTCCAATTTTTATATTGATGTCCCTCTCTGTATCTGGAATTGAGATAGGGAGGTGTTTTAGATATATGTATCTAAATTGTACGAAAACTACAAAATGATACTAAGTTTGGTATTGGGTGAAGGAATAGGGTTTTGGAAACGTCTACTTTAATTTTGAGAAAAGTTCTATGCAGTACTAAATAGAGCTGAAATTATGAAACTTGATATAAAGGTCACTCTTGATATCTGAGGTTGAGAGATAGAGACTGTTTTGAAGCCTGTGCGTGGTTTTGGAAATGTGTACTATAATAATTCGAAACGATGTGATAGAGATAAAATTCTGAAATTTGATATTGAAGTCTCAGTTTGTTTCTAGGGCTTACATGTGCATATGTTGATATGGACAGAAAAATTTAATCGGAGTCCTAAAGCCAAGTGCTTTAAAAATACTTGTTCAAGGACTTCCACCCTATTATTCCTGCATTTTATTATATTTCAAAAAATTCGTAGATCGTTGATTTTTTTAAGATTGTTTAAGGTCTTTCAGCCATTCAATCATCAATTATTAATAATTTTTTTTTGTTTCAAGGACCTAACAACCCTAAAATTGTAGATTTTTAAAATATATTAGTTCAAGTGCCATAATAATAATTTCCCTATATAAATGCATGTATCTACTATCGACACCAGTGTTCCACGTGCTCCCGATGGAAAAACCAGCCAATTGTTCTACACAGCCCAAGTATTGTTTAAAAAAAGACGACATTCGGTGACTGTAGGCTGCTGCTGTTGTTGCTGATTGCGTAGATGGCATCCATCCGGACAAACATGAAATATGACAGTAAAGAGAGCACAAACATAAAAGAAATCCCCACATTACAAGCGACAAAACCGGGCAGGGCAGCCCGCAAAATACACTCCAAATCGAGTCATACCCACATACTTACTGCCTGTTCGGCATACGATGGCAACAACAACAATCCGGACAGAAACACCAACACATGTTGAACAACGAGAACAAAAGGATGACAATACTCACCATTCAAACCAAGATCGAGTTTTCCTTTTGTGGTCTAAATCGAAATGGTACGAACCTATATGGTGATGGCAAAGTCCATTGGATGCAGTTCATAAAAGGGTTTTGGTTTTCTTCGTCCTCCACAACACTTGCAGGTGATGAGGGAGGGAGGCTATTGGAGCCCAACAACAGGCGTAATGCGATGTTTATACTGAGCGACGACAATGGAGACAATAACAACAAATACTTGTGTGATTGCGCAAAAGGCAAACATGAGATAAGCTGGATGCGCAGCAGAGCTCCTTTTTTGTCTGTCTGTTCCTCGGTAGTACAGAGAATCTGTGTCTCTCCTGTTGCATTGTCAACGACGGCCAGCGATGACGACGACGAAAGAACAAAGCAGTGAGATAGGTATATGGCGATGACATTGTCATGAATAAGGCAGGGTGCGTAAAAGCGGAATTTACATAGAGGAGACAGAGAGACACAGGAAAATTAAAAGGGTTTAAAATTAAAGTGCAACAAAAATTGTTAAAAAAACAAGTAAGATGGTATCAGTCGGTTTTTCCGAAAGATGTATACCCCCAGCCTTGACTTATGATTATTCAATTTGTTGATACTTCATGGGGGAGGTTCGGAAGGAGTTGGTCAATATTGACCAATCCGTATCTGACCTAAGACTGATATAAATATTTCAACGTGATTTGGATTATATCGACTACTACCTGTACTTTGAGATATGTGCAAATTCGGGAAAATGTGGAAATATGCCTGAGGTAACTGATATAGCGGACCGAAGTATACCATTTCCATACTTCATCTAATACAGATAAAAATATTGGTATGGGCAAAATTACAAGAAAATCGAACATTTTTGCGAAATCATAAATTCCATATTCATCTGAGGTTTCTGGTTGAGAGAAATATTTGGATATAGCCAGTTTTAAAGAATCGAAGAATATTGCGCCCCTTTGTGGGTGAGCGGGTTCGCAGATATATATAATCTTCATAACCGATCTTGGGTAGCAAAAATGTTTGTCTGTGTGGAATTTGAAGAAGATTGAATGACTATTTCGCTTTCTTTGAGCCTTTTGTTTTTTGAATCTTTGTGGGAGAGGTATCAGAAGGAGTGTACCGATATATCCCATCTTCACAGCAGATCTTGTTTTAGTAGAAATATGTGTTAAATTCGAAAGAAATCGAAATGTTCTGAAACGGATTTGGTCCAAAGATACCTAGGATCTAAAACCGTTATATACAGGGCGAGATAAAAAAGCTGCAACAGAGTAAAACGGCATAATTTTTACTTTTTTTTAATTTTATTAAATGAAAGCAAAAAATGTCGGAAATAGCATCAAATTTTAGAATAGGTTTAGATTTGTTCGAATTGCTCTGCGGTATTTTGGCCCATTCCCTGCGAAGCGCTTGCTTGAGGTGACAGAAACTTTGGTATTTATGCCAACCTTGCTTTCCAAAATACTCCAGACACAATAGTCCCACGGATTGGTATCCGGAGATTTTGGCGGTTATTGTGCGCTGGACATGAAGCGAGGAACCTCATTTTGTAACCATGTTTGCATGCCCAAGGCTGTAATACACCCTCCAGAATATTTTCGCGATTATATTCGGCATTTATTCTGAAGCCACGGTCGATTAATACGAGCAGAGAGCGACTATTGGCTGTTATGTTCTGGTGGCCAACCGAACGTGCACATTTTCAGCTGACTTCTTTGTCAAGTAAACACAAGCATTTTGTTTATTTACAAACTGCTGGACAACGAATGTTTTCTCATCGGCAGTTCACCACTTTCGGCCAAGCGAAGCAACTCTTTAGCTCTTTTGAGTCTATTTTATTTTTGTAGCCGTGAAGTTCTTGATATTTTTGGGATTTCAATGGCTTTGCCCCGAGCTCATTTTTCAATATTTGCCGAATGGAATATTTCGATATGTTTAGCTCACGAGCCATTTTTCGGCCACAACGACGACGCGGGTTTCGATCAAGTCGTTTCTTTACATTTCGAACCATTTCTGCTGATGTTGCTGTTTACTTCCGTCCACTTCCTTGACGGCGAGCTACGCTACCAGTATCACGGTAACGAGCGATTGTACGAGACATAAAAGATTTATTCACATTTAAATGCTGGAGTGCTCTGACGATAGCCACTTGTGGTTTTTCAGCCAAATGTAAAGAAATCACACTATCACGCTTTAACTCCATCACGAATAACTTTTTTTCTGGAAAATTCTCACCAAAATGCTTTTGTACGCTTGTAAACAATATAATGAGCTGTCACTGGAATAATTTTAACAGCTGCCGGATAGTTGGCTTAGAAATGACAGCAGTCTGAAGCTGGTCGCAGTTAAGCTTGAAATGTAAAATTACAAATGATTTGGTTGGAAATTTGAAGTAAAAAGTCCAGAATACCCATAATCAAAAGAGGGGCTATTCCTAAATGGGGACCGATGTAGACTATTTTCATTACCAAACATCTAAAGATTTATATAAACATCTGTGCCAAATTTCATTTCGATCGATTTGGAATTTTATGCTGATCTCGAATATATATTCTATTTGGGTTCTAAAATTAATTTTTCGAGGAGTTTCAAAGGGAATAACAAAGTTAATGTATTCTCCATCTAAGATATTGCCTTAAACCGACTGAATTGTTCAGTCTGGCATTATTGTATAGACCTCTCCATGCCTCCCTGATATCAGTACTTTGTCTTTTCGAGTTCGCATGTAGCATAAAGCCATCGTTGAAAAATATAAGCTAAGAGTTTCATTAAATCTTAAGAAAAATTCTGGTTATAGGTTATAATCTCTACATGTTCACGTATATAAAGGTAGCACCCTATATTCGGTATTTTTATCATTTTAACATATTTTTTCAACGAAAACGCAAATTCCAAAAAAGGTGTACCGCTCGAATACTAGATCTTGGCATATTTTAGTATTACTTTTCAAACCGTTTAGGGTATTAAAAATGTCACCCGTTCATCCAGGTCTTGTTTGTTAGTACGCCATATATAATATCTCAAGAAAGATCTGCTATGAGTTGAAGCATTTCAGATGGATCGGTTGCAATATGACATTTCAGGTTACCAGTGGGAGAAAATTGTCCCGTTCTTTATTTTTCCTTAATTGTTGAGAATTTTTTACTGCACAACTTCTAACCCTGACATTGTGCACACACATTCGCACAAACACTCACGTCTGTCGATTTTAAGTTCAGGTACCCCCACGTGATTCTGGTGACAAAGACTTCTTTTAAATAATGGAATTATTGTGGCAAAGTGACAGAAATAAAATAAAGCAAAAAAAAAAAACCTTCCAAAAGTCCATATTCCGAATTTCAATATTTATTAAATTCGATCAAGGCACTGAGATTACAACGATGTGAACATGAATATTTATGAGATGATGAAATGATATTTACCATCCCCGGTGAACATTTGGCTAAGTGCGTAAGCAGGCAGAGATAAGGCGATTGCATATCGCAAAAAAAAAAAACCTTTCTGCCATTAATGGTCAACCGACCTCTGATTTCACTTAGCCCCTGAAAAGAAAAACGAATCATTATTCATCAACAACAACAACAGTAACAACAACAATTGTTTGGATTTCTATTTTCCATCGAATCCTTTCTAAAGTTATGGACCGCTGCCCTTGTTCTTCGTTCGCTGCTAAAACAAAAGAAAACGAGAGACGAAAAGAAAAATCAATTAAGCGGCGACTACAACAAGACAATAACGATTTTTGACGGCCCCAAAAGATAAACGATGCAAAGAATAAAACAATAATTTCAAATTTTGTGAAAGGAAGGGAAAATGGATATTCGCAAAAAAAAAAAACAACAACAACAAATTCAAAAAAAGAAAAAAATATATTGGCTAAAAACAATTGTTAAATGAACGAAACCAGATCGCCGATCCATGGGTCAGCAAAAAAAGCGCAACTGCAAAAGTGAATTGAAAGGATTCACGTGATTATTGCCCTCAAACCCCACAATAAAAAGATCGCATCTCATTTGAAGCTGGGTTAGTTGTGAGTGCCAGCGCCCTTCATAGCCAACCACTATCGACATTGGGAGTAACAAAGCCATACATAGAAATATTCCTTGGCAGGTAGAAAGGAATTGCAAATTTTTAGAATCGAACGACTGGCTGAAGACTTTACATACGCAAATTTATGCCTCAAACATTTTTAAAGAACCTTAAAAGATATGAAACAATGCATATTGATGAACAGTGGTATAGAGAGGAAAAACAAATATCAGTACCAAATAAGCAGTTTTATCAAGTATTCCATTTCCATATTTTATCAAAAAAAAAAAAAAAAAAAAAAGAAAATCGAACTTTCATATCCAATTTAATGCGAATTCATAAATTCGATAAATTCATCTCAGATTTTTCGTTGAGAGAGATATTTAGATATTTCAAGTTGTAGAGGATCGCTGACTTGTTTCGCAAGTTTTGACAGATAAAAGTATTGAAACTTGTGACCATTTGTGGGTGAGGTACCAGAAGGGGTTCGCTGATATACATCATCTTCACAACAGGTCTTGTGTAACAACAATTTTGCTTATTTCGCATTCTTTGGGCGTTTTTTTTTTCAAATGTTAAACCGGGGAGATACCAGGAGAAAAGACATGTCAATATTTCCATCAACACATGGTTGTTGTGTTGATGGAAATATTGACATGTACCAAGTCTGAATGGAATGGAATGATAAGTTTTCTGGATATTCAACCTTTGACCCTTTGTGGAACAGGTACCAGAAGGAGTGGGCCGATATATCTCATCTTCATAACATCTCTAATCTCTGCCATATTTATAACAGATCTTTTGTTGATGAAAATATTGAGATGTACCAAGTCAAAATGGAATCGGATGTGAATTTCGCGTTTCATGGACCCGTTGTGGGGGAGGTATCAAAAGGAGTGGACCGGTATATCCCATCTTCATAGCAGATCTCATATTAGTAGAACTAATGGGATGTGTGAAATATGAAGAGGAACGGAAGCTTATTTCGGATTTTATAAACGTTTTGGTTATTTAAACAAGTAATGGTCTGACCTCTACCATCTTTATAACAGATATTTTGTTGGTGAAAATATTGAGATGTACCAAGTCAGAATGGAATCGGATGTGAATTGTGGATTTCATGAGCTTCATGGACTTTCAAAATTTTGACCCGTTGTGGGGAAGGTACTTGATGGAGTGGACCGATATATCCCATCTTCACAGCAGATCTCGTATTAGTAGAAATAATGGAAAATAATAATAAGAAAAAATATTAAGAGAACCAGATGCTTACTTCGGATTTTATAATCCTTTTGGTTATTCAAAACGTAGACACTTTGCGGGGGTGGTATTAAAAGGAATGTTGCGATCTCTACTGTCTTTATAGAATGGAGTTTGTTGTTAATTTAGCGATTTTTGAGCATGATGTATTTTTAAAATGTTGACCCTTTGTGGGGGAGGTACCAGAATCAGTGAATCGATATATTCCATTTTCATTTTAGCTCTATCCATTCAAAAAACACCTGAAGGTACCAAATTTATTGAGTTTTAGTACTTTTCCGAATTTCCAAAAGCCGAATTGCATTAAAAGTTTAAAATGTACCAAATTTAGTACCATTTAGTATAGCTTCAGTTTCGTCTGGGCGTTGAAAAATCGTTCAGCCTATTAATTTATTCTTTTATTAACATAGATTATGACAGATTACTACTTTCAACCATATTTTCAAAAAAGATCAAGAAGACCCCTTTCACAACTCACTTCAGTGTTAATATGTTTCCAAAAATAATGCTCGTCTTGTTATCAGTAAAATTGCCGAAGACACTACATACCTAAAATCCACGGTTTCCAAGGAAACTTAAATCGAAATTTTAAAAAAAGGGGAACTTGTTCCATATGTTTGTGTTACTTTACCATGAAAACTTTCAAATGAGGATAAACGTGCCTTCTATGTCTCTAATTATTAAAAAAAAAAAAACAAGTAAAACAAGTAAAAAAGCAGTAAGTTCGGCCGGGCCGAAGTTTGAATACCCTCCACCATTTCGACCGAATTAAAAAATTTAAAAAAAAATGAAATCCATTAATTTTTTTTAAATCTTTACAATATAATATAGGAAAAGTGGCTAAAATCATTAAACTACTGAAAATGGGTGGGGGGGGGGGTGGGTTTGTATACGATATTGTGGACCTCTATAGACAATTCACTTTTAGGGGGTAAAGTGCTCACAAAGAACTCCTTGTGTGGATTTTCAGACAAAACGATTTGAAAATGTGGCTAAAATCATCAAAATACCGAATGTCGGGGGCACCGTTATGTGGGTGCTATACGATATCATTAACCTATATAGAGAATTCTCTGTCGGGGGGTAAAGTGCAAACAAAAAAACCCCTTGTATACAATTACCGTTATATGGGGGATATACGATATCGTGGACCGATATAGATAATTCTCTTCCGAGGTATAAAGTACCCATAAGGAACTCCTTGTATGGATTTTCAGACAATTCCGTTAAAAAATGTGACCAACATCATCAAAACACCGAAAATCGGGGGTACAGTTATATGGGGAATATACGATATCGTGGACCTATATAGACAATTCTTTTTTAGGGGGTAGAATACTCACAAAGGACCCCTTTTGTGGAATTTCAGACACTTCCATTGAAAAATGTGGCTAAAATCGTCAAAATACCGAATACCGTGGGGTACCGTTATATGGGGTAATACGATATCGTGGACCTATATAGATAATTCTCTGCCGAGGTATAAAGTATCCACAAGGAACTCCTTGTGTGGATTTTCAGACAATTCCGTTGAAAAATGTGGGTAAAGTTATCAAAATACCGAATATCGGGGGTACCGTTATATGGGGGTGAATGAGAATAGAAACACGACCGCTTCGTCTGTGTGTTATTTCAATTCTAATTTTATTTAAGGAATATGTTTCTTACGTACTACTGAAACTAATCTAACTTAACCTAGTCGCAGCCACACAATTGTTCTTATCTATTCTAATATTGAATGGAGAACATTGCAGGGCTGCTTTACATTTCATTCAAGTGATCTTGTGCATCTACTGAGCGCATCGATATCTGTGCGTGTGGGTCATAACCTTTATTATCTGACACATTATCGTATGCGTCAGCGCACAAGATCACCGAATTCTTCACATGTGATATTTTATGGCGGCTGGGAAATATTTAATTTTAGAAGATTTATTTTTTATTGCTGAATTTTCCCAGCGCCTCAATCGCACTCAAAAGTATGTACAAAGTATTTTGTACAGGGGGATATACGATATCGTGGACCTATATAGACAATTCTCTCTCAGGGGGTAAAATATTCACAAGGAACTACTTGTGTGAATTTTGAGACAATTTCATTGAAAAATGTGGCTAACATCTTCAAAATACCGAATATCGGAGGGTACCGTTATATGGGGGCTATACGATATCGTAGACCGGTATAGCCCATCTTCGAACTTGACCTGCCTGCAGACAAAAGAGAGATCTATGCAAAATTTTAGCTTCCTATCTTAATTCGTTTACACTGTAGCGTGATTACAACAGACGGACGGACAGGGCTAAATCGTCTTAGAATTTTACGCTGATCAAGAATATATATACTTTGTTGGGTCTAAAATGATTATTTCGATGAGTTACAAACGGAATGACGAACTTCATATACCCTCCATACTATGTATGGTGGAGGGTATAAAAACACGTAAAATAGCTGTAAGTTCGGCCGGACCTAACTTTGAATAACCATTTGGAACGAATTTGGCAATTCTCAAAAACAATAAAATCCGTTAAAAATTCGGTTAAAATCTTAAAAATACCAAGCTGTTATATTAGAGTCTATACGACGACATGGATCTGCATAGGTAACATTTGTCAAAAAAAAAAAAAAAAAATTGGTGAATAATGTACATAAAATCTTAAAAATACCGAATATCGGGGGGTACCATTATATTGGGGATATACCAAAACGTGGACCTACACAGACAATTTTCAGTTACAGGCTGTAGTATCCATTACGAACTTCAAATACCAAATTTGAAACAATTCCGGTGAATAATGTCGCTAAAATCATCAAAATACTGAATATATGGAAGTGCCGTTATATGGGGTCTATACGAAGACGTGAGCCTGCACAGAAAATTTTCTTTGTTAGGCTGTAGTATCCATTACGAACTTACTAGTTACTAGTGTTAAAAACTTCTTGGCGCTAGTAAACTCATAATACCTTCAAAACATCGTGTTGTAGCCTATAAAAATATAAATTATCATCACAATCCACAACTACTAATAGCAACTAATAATAACTACAACATAAAAAAATATTTACTTTAATTTTTTCAACTTAAAAATATTGTCATCTAACCTATTTCCTAAATAAATTATCAATAGATTTTTGCTTTTGGTAATTTAAAAAAGAATTCACGAATTGCCCAACACCACCCATCCGTCCGTTATCGGCAACGCCGTCGCTGCTGCAACTTAATTAAAATACACCGCGGCATGACAACGGCATGCAGTAGGGAGGGCATCAAATAATTCTAGCCTAGATGAACCCCAAATGATTGTAACCTTAAATCGAACGAACTCCTCGAAGCAACAGCCAGGCGCATGCTAAACCGGATCTGATGGTTGATCGTTGTTCGAAAGCGCAATTGCTTGCATTCAGGCTGAAAATTGTCCATTGTCCGGGCCAATGATCGGATCGCACACACTGAGACACACACACAGAGTCGTGCCTTGGTTAAATGAGAGGAAGTAGTGCAAAATATACACGAACTCACAGCATGACATGATTTAAGTGGTAGTTTTAAGTCTGGCTTAAGAGAGAGAGAGAGAGAGAGAGAGAGCTAGAGAGAACAAGGTTGTAAACAAGTCTGGCAGAGAGCTAAACGCATAGATACACTAACAACAGATTGGAACACAGGGAGAGAGAAGGTGAGCATTGTTTTGATCTAATTGGAAAATTGCAGTTTGTTTTGAGAGTAACTAGATAAAAATTGGAAGCAATGTGCGGAGATACTTAGACAGAGCGCTGCAGATACTTTCCAATGGAATGAGATACATTTCCAGTGAGTTCAATATGGGAATTTGAGAGCAGAGAGCTATAGTTGTGTTGATTTTATGATATGATTGAAGTATCTGGTGGTGGTAAATAGTATGCATTGAGCCATGTTTAAAGAAGGTTGACTATGGCTCCACGCTTGGATAGAAAAACGAAAAATTTGATAGGGATCCAATTTTTGCAATTTTATAACGAACTGTAATAGGTGTGACTAAGATATGTTTGATGGATATAGATTGATGTGCTGGAATCAGTGGAACTGTACTAAATAGTGCTAAATTCGGTACAATTTGGTTTTGGTTGAACGGATTGACCTGAATTTAAAATTTTTGTATTGGGGTCTCTGCTGGTGGGTAGGGTTAAAATAAAGAGTTTGGATAGGAGATGTGTTCAGCAAGTGTACGGTACGGTACGGTAAAATATGGGATTATGATCAATTTTTGTGCGGTTTGTTTGATAAAAGGCGGGAATTTGGAAATACGTAATAAAAAGTACGAATAGTACTAAATAGTTTTAACTTAGGCATTTGGAGAAGGAAAAGAACTGAGACTTGGAGTGAGAGTCTTTAATGTTGTGAAGGGTATAAAATAAAAGGCTTTTCGAAATTCTTATTCTGTGCTAAGATAAAGAGTTGGGTTTGAAAATACGTTCAGCAAGCGTACGAACGATACTCTACTTTTAAACATTTGGTATTGCATGAGCGGACAATTTCACGTTAGGATTGCTGTTAGTGTGCAGGGATGAGATTTGGAGGTGGTTTCGGAAATATGTACTAAAAAGTACTAAATGGTACTAAATTTGATATTTGAGTGAGGGATTGAGTTGGATATCTAAAATTTGGCATTAGAATCAAATTTTGAGCGGTTTGGTTAATACATGGCGGGGATGGGGATTTGGAAATACGTACTAAAAAGTTCGAAACGTATTAAACACTCTTCACTTTGGTACTTGGTGAAAGAATAGAAATCGGATGATTGGAATGAGATTCTTTGATGTTGCGTAGGATAGACAAATGAAAGTGTTTTCGAAATTCTAAGAATACATGTGAACTTTACTAAATGGTACTAAATTTGGCACAAATCCATTTCGGGTAAACGGAAGAAGCTTGTAATTTAATATATTGCTATTAGGGTCCCTGTTGATGGTAGATTTGTGATAAAGAGGTAGTTTTGGAAATGTGTGCTACAAGTGCAAGAAAAGTACTAAATAGTACTATATTTGCCAAAATTTGGTGTTGAGTGAACAGATAGTGCTTGAAATCTGAAATTTGGTAATAGGGTAGCAGATCACCTGTAATGTGGGCATATGTTCGTGGTTATAGTGTGTACTATAAGTGTTCGAAAATTACTAAATCGTACTAATTTGGTTTTGCGTGAAGGGATAGAGATAAATTCGTAAATTTAATATTTTGATCACTGACGGCATATGTTTCCGAGATTTGGCGGTGGTTTGAAAAAAGCGTCCTATATTTTTACGAAAAGTACTAAATAGTACTATATTTGGTACAATTTGGTATTGGGTGAACAGATAGTTCTTGAAATATGAAATTTGGTAATGGGCGTCGCTGTTCATGTGTAGCCTGGACATATGGAGGTTGTTTTGGAAGTGTGTATTATGATTGTACGAAAAGCACTAAATTGTCCTAAATTTGGTATTGGGTGAAGGAATAGAGATAAAATTCTGAAATTGTATGTTTATATTATTGATGGTATCGATGTTTGAGATTTGGTGGTGGTGTGAAAATGCGTCCCACATTTGTACAAAAAGTACTAAATGGTACTAAATTTGGTATTGGGTGAAGGAATAGAGCTGGAGTCGCAAAATTTGATATTGCTATGTGTGTTTGATATTTGGCGGTGATTTGGAAATGCATCCTATATTTGTAGGAAAATTACTAAATGGTACTAAATTTGGTATTGGCTAAAGTCCTGACATTTGATATGGATGCCAATGTTGGTTCTTGCGGTTAATATATGTAGCTGGTTTTGGAAATGTGTACTACAATTGTTTGATAAGTACTAAGAGGTACTAAATTGGTTATTGGTTGATGAGATAGTGCAAGAATATTAAGATCTCTGCTGGTATCTTTTGTATAGATCTGGCGATAGTTTTGGAAATCGTAGTAAAAATACTAAATGGTACAACAATTTAGTATTGGGTGGTAGGATACGTCTAGAGTGATCGAATTCAATATTGAGGTCTCTCTTTGTGTCTTTAATTGAGATATGGCGGTGGTTTTGGAAATGTACCATAATTGTTCGAAAAATACTAAGAGGTACCAAAGAAGGTAATGACTGAAGGGATATGGCTGTATCCTCAAATTTGATATTGAGGTCTCTGTTGGTATCCAGAATGGAGATACGTAGGTGATTTTGGAAATTTGTACCAACATTTTACGAAAAGTTCTGAAGTTTACTAAGTATGGTATTGGACGAAGGTTTTAAAATTCTTGTGGTGGTTTTGCAAATGTGTTCCAGAATTCGTAGAAAGTACTAAGTGGTACTAAATTGGGTATTTTGTGGGCGGCTAGGGCTGGAATCTTCAAATTTTGTATTGAGGTCTCTGTTGGTATTTGCAACTGAGATATGGATGTTGGGTATTTTTATACCCTACACCACAAGGTGGTCAGGGTATTATGTCTTTGTGCATCTTTGTTTGTAACAGGCAAAAGGAAACGAGATAGACCCATAGTTTCTTTTGATGATCTGCATAGAATCACATTCTGAGTTGATTTATGCATGTCCGTCCGTCTGTCCATGTATTTTTGTGAACAAAGTACAGTTCGCATTTATTGCCCGATCCAGATGAAATTTTGCACAAATCGTTTATTTGGCCCAAAGACAAACCCTATTGAAATTGGAGATAATCGGTAAAAATTTAGATATAGCTTCCATATATATCTCCGTCCGATTTGCCTTTTATTGTATACCAAACGTGTAATATCAGCCCGAATAGTATGGAATTTTACACATACAACCAAATTAGGAATATAAGTATGCCAAATTTGAATCGGTTCAGACATAGCTATATCTCCAATATATATTGTTCATCCGATTTGTTATTTTTGTCCTCCGCAGCCGCAATATGCACTCTGTAACAACAATATTTGGGGAAATATATCAAATACAGCTCAGAAATACCATTGCTAAATTTTATCGAGATCGTTTCGGATTTGGATATATCTCCCATATATAACTTCGTCCGATTTACCTTTTATTGTGCACCAAATGTCTAATATTTGGCACTTACGACCGACTTGAGTCTAGAAGCAAGTATCCAAATTTGCTGAAGATCGGTTCAGATATAGCTATAGCTCCCATATATATTGTTCATCCGATTTGTTATATTTGTTACCCACAGCCGTAATATGCACTCCGTAACAAAGATATTCAGGGAAATATATGAAATACAGCTCAAAAATATCTTTGCCAAATTTTATCAAGATCGGTTCAGATTTGGATATAGCTCCTATATATATTAAATGGACAATACAAGTCCGAATTTAAAAGAAACAAATGCTTCGGCATACTTAGTCTTTTGAACTTTAAATTATAATTATAGCGTGTATAATTGAATTCTCCCATAAAAACTTTTAATTGTTATGTGAAGCTCTACTAAATTAGCAAAGTGGTGTAGGGTATCATAAAGTCGGCCGCTCGACTTTAAGACTTTCTTTACTGGTTTAATTTTGGATACATTTTTAATAGAATAGCTTGGATAAGTAAACTTCGTAATAAGTAAAAATCCTTGTGGCAGAAAATTGCCGGTATACGTCCACGTTTACGGTAATCCCACATATAGCGGTTCTCCTGATATTTGGTATTTTTGTTATTTTGGTCAAATTTTTAATGGAATTGTTTTGAATTCGAAATGTGAAGTTCTTAAATGGTAGTAATGCCTCTGTCAGAAGATTTTGTGGATAGATATTATTATTGTGATCATTTTAACCGGATTTTCCAATATATGCCGTTAAATGCTCATATAGGTATTTTAGTGGTTTTCCCAACATTTTTCGGATTTTTTTAAACACAAAAATCTTGTAGCTTTAGTTGAGGTATTGGGAATGTATTTGCTTTGACAAATTAACAGATTAAATGTATATCGATTTACTTCCAGATAGAATATTCCTGCGATTGAATATCAAGTCTCAACAAAAAGATTTTCTTTTCCTAATGATGGAGGGTATCAAAAGTTCGGTTCCTCCAAACTTAACTGTTTTTATATTTGTTTACAATCGGGTAGTATGGGATCTATTCCATGAAATGATATATTCCATATCTAGTGACAAACGTTCTAGGAGTAATGGCACTTTGTTGTGATTTCAATATTTGAATGCGTAATGCATGTCATTCATATGTTTATCGAGTACTTTTACGGGACAACACAAAAGAAAATAAATATTGATTCTACCGTCAAAGGTATGAAATGACATAATCGCACAAACTGCACCCTCAATGAGATTTTATCAGTTCTGCGCTTCAAATGCTTTGCGTTCCGTTCCTTCGTTCATTTCAATATTTATTCAATATTATCGGTATTTGTTGTTGATGATTTGATAAAGTATCCTTTCTACGTTCGTTTGTTTAGTGGTTAATTAAAGTGAGTTATCGTTGTGTGTATACAAACACACACACACATACATACACACTCTCATATAGCAACAGATATCACTGCAATTGTGTTCCCTTCTCACTCTCTCTTCCTCTCTGTCTCTTTGAAATGAATCATAGAAATATGCTGGGCAATTGTCATTAACAACAACAACGAGCAGCCCGCTAATGGCATTGCATTGCCGAACCAACTGCCAGCTGATATCTTTCTTGCGGTGCTGCCTAAGCTCTGGGGCTTGCAACACACACGGTTGCCTTAAACCGGCTTAAGAGCGCCAATTTTTGGTTTTTTTTTTTTTTTTTGGTTAAATAAAGGTGTGCGACTGTCTCATGTGGGAGTGACAGTTCACAGATAAAGTGATATAATGTTTGCATTCGAAGGCTGAACGTTAAACACCTTTTGTCTTTTAGTACCACCAGCCCCACCAACAAATGTACCAACCAATGCACACATTCGTTCCAATTCAATTATTGTCGGACACGACAAACGGACGGGACTGACTGACAAATCTGTGTGTTGCATTAAGAAATGTGTGCTATGCTCGCTTGTCTTCGACGTGGACTCTGTGCGGACTTACAGGAACGGGTTCAGGAAAAAGGGTTTATTTTTGTTTGAATTATTTTTGTGTTGATATGATTCCGCCGTGTTAAGTGTCGTGAAGTAAAAAATTCAATCGTTCAGTGTTTGCATAACCAACTCGTTAGCTGGCTGAATTTGGAGTGTGGGGGTTTAGCGAGAATGACCAAAAGGACATACATAAATGCATAACACTTCATGACTAAAGAATTGTAGGTTTATTAAATACAATACAACCAAAATGTATTTCATCGAAATAAGGGGTTTACAAACCATGTCGATATAGACAGGTCTGCTTTTGTGGCATACTCCAAATAACATTGGAAGTAAGTATCTTGTTTGATCCGCATTTGGCACATTTTAATATTTTTATCAACTTTATCACCAACTTTACAACATCACCTCTTCTCAAGGTACCCGCTAAAAGTTCAAATTTTGCAAATAACCAATGAAATGTGGTGGAATGATCCGATTGATAATTTAAAAAAATAGTGGAATACTCCAAAATGTTTTGATATATCTTCTGATATTTGTATAAATAGTTTTAAAGGATCATCTGACAAAAATAACTTAAAACACCTCCTGACCAACTGTGGCTGATTTTTTAAGAATATTTTAATGGACCTCCTGACCAAAAAATTTTAAAACTTCAAGAATGTTTTGGAGAAGCTCCTGATTAAATCGTGGAATTTTTAAACATATTTTGAAGGAGCTCCTTAAATAAATCACATTTTAAAAATGGACCACCCCAGGAAAAATCGTGGAATTTTTGACAAATAGTGGACTATAGTGGAATGTTTCGGAAAATAGTAGATTTGATAATATTTTGAAAAAAATTGGAATATTTTATGAAAATTTTGCCCAAATATATTGAATTTTTATATTTTTTGGAAAAATAATGTGGTTTTTAAAAACCTTTTGATGACTTTTTGACCAATAGTATTGAAATCTTTAAGAATATTTTAAAGGATCTCCTAATGACATTTTTTTGAACAATATTTTGAGTAATTCGTCAAATTCTCAAAAATTATTTGAAGGATCTATATACATGTGTGGGCGATGGTCGTACGTAGAATTCAGAAGCAACAAGTAAAACAGCAGTTCCACCATTCGGAGAGAACTTGAACATTTTCAAAAAAAAGATTCCGTCGGAAAATACCGCTCAAATAAAAACCTTTTTTTGGGGACTATACGAAGACGTGGTGCTGGATAAGTAATTTCCTGGCATAGGCTGTAGTACTGATTCCGAACTTTGAATACGAAATTTAAAATATTGAATTATTTCTGTAATATTATCAAAATACGGAATAAAGGTAGGTACCATAGGCAATTTTCCGGTTTTCATAGGTTGTAGTACCCATTAGGAACTTCAAATAAGAAATTTGGCGCAATTCCGGTAAATAATGTTGCGAAAAAAATAATAAAAATACCGAATAATAGGGGGGTTACCGATATATGGGGGCAATTCGATATCGTGGGCCGATATAGCCCATCTTTTAACTGATCTATGCAACATGTTATTATATCTTAATTCGTTTTGACTCTGGCGTGATTACAACAGACGGACAGACGGTGTTACAAACGGAATGACGAACTTAATATACCCTCCATACTATGTATAGTGGAGGGTATGTATAAAAGTTTAAAGAAGCGCTTTCAGCCAATCGATTTCTGTTTTATTCTGGCTAAGAAGTGGTACTTGAGGTAATTTGTTCGAAGTATTCAAAATAAAACTCATGTTTACGCTCCGCACTATAGAATATCTAGTCCTTTAACACATCCAAGGAAAAGGGAGGGGTGGTTTGAAGTCTCCTTTCGATCTCCTTTTGCAGCATTGAATGACATCATCTTAATTTGGAATTTTATGAACGGTTCTATTTGTTTTACGTTTGAATTCAGATTCAGAGCCGTTCGCTGTCACTCAAGGCTGATCCAAGGGACTCAGACCTGTCGTATATTGTTCAGATTGACCTCTTCGAGGTCACTTGGATGCTATTGAATTCTGATTCCATCCAACACTGGGGACTACGAACTCTCTCTTAGGGGAAGATGTACGTAGGTTAGCGTATGAAATCTACATAAAACAAGTTAAAAACAGTAAGTTCGGCTGGGCTTTGAATACCCTCCACCATTTGGAATGAATTAGGAAATTTTCAAAAAATTAAATCCTTAAAAAATCTATTAAAATTTTAAAAATACCGAATATAGCCGTTATATTGGGGTCTACACGACGACGTGGACCTGCATAGGCAACGTTTGTCATAAGCCTTACAATGATCAAATGTAAAACTTGAAAAAATCGGTGAATAATGTAGCTAAAATCATCAAAATATCACATATAGGAAGGTACCGTTATATCGAAGTTGTGCGAAGACCTGGACCAGCATAGACAATTTTCTGTCACAGGCTGTAGCATCCATTACAAACTTCAAATACGACATCTCGAACAATTTCGGTGGGTATTGACCTAAACTCGTCAAAATACCGAGTATAGGGAGGTACTGATATATGCGGCCTATACGAAGACGGGGACCTTCATAGACAATTTTCTATCACAGACTGTAGAACCCATTACGAACTCTAAATACGTAATTTGAAACAATTCCGGTGAATAACGAAGCACAAATCATAATACCGAGTACCGTGGACCTAATACGAAAACGTGGACCTACATGGCCCATTTTCTGTCTTAGGCTGCAGTATCAATTTCGAACTTCAAATACCAAGTTTGAAATAATTCCGGTGAATAATGTCGCTAAAATCATCAAAATACCTATTATCGGGAGGTACCGTTATATGGGGGCTATATGAAAACGTGGACATACATGGTCCATTTACGAACTTAACCTGCCTACTGAAAAAATAAACATGTGTGCAAAATTTTAACCTTATATCTCAATTCGTTCGAAAGATAGCATGATTACAACAGACAGACGGACAGACAGACGAACATCGCTAAATCGACTTAGAATTTTACGCCGATCAAGAATATATATACTTGGTGGGACCGACATGAGTATTTTGAGGAGTAACAACCGAAATGACAAAGTTAATATACCCTCCATAATATGGTGGAGGGTATAATAATATTTGTATGCACTTACCATTTTATTAACTGCACATATCTTTATTTCGATATTAATGTTTGATGATTTCGTACAACAATGTCAATGCTGTCTACATTTCATTCTTTCTTCTGTTGCTACAAAATATTTAGTGTCTTGATGTTTATTTGCGATATTTTTTTTTGTTTCGACGATTTGTTGCCAATGTCAAGTCTGACAAGTTTCTGCCGTTTTTTTTGGCAATATATTATTTCATTGTTCGTCTTCAGATACTTGACTCGTTTCATTCGGATGCTGTAAAATGTTTATTTTGCCACAGCTGAAAACATGTTTTTTAATGTTTGCCTTTTCAAATTCAAGGACTTATGATAACGTAATTGATGTTGGTTGTATTGTGACTATATACCAACCTAAACTGCATTACCATTTTTGGGTGCATTTTCGGAGTGTGTGAGTGTATGTAATTTATTCAAAGAAGAGGGAGAACACGTTGCACAAATAACTCATCATAACTGACAGTTTGCTAATTTCTGCTGTCGGAAGATGTCAAA
The DNA here is from genome assembly GCF_030504385.1 of Musca domestica. NCBI lineage: Eukaryota > Metazoa > Arthropoda > Insecta > Diptera > Muscidae > Musca > Musca domestica. Next base: position 7,116,443 of record NW_026712318.1, on the reverse strand, counting down.
ATGTTCCTACTTGAGATAAATTAAATATCTGTCAGATATGAATGCAATTTCCCAAAAATGCCTGCAAACTTGGATGGTTGCAAGCCATGGTATGAGAGTGAAATGGAATTGTTGGATGCATGAGTATGGAGAAGAATTACTTTTACTTTGTAAGTGGAGTGTGGTAACGTCGTGATTTTGAAAATGCATACCAAAAAATACTAACTAATATATTTTGGGAGATAAAATTCATTCTGGGCGCCAGAATGGAAAGAGTGGTGTTTTTAGAGATCCCTTTCAAAGAGGAACTAAAAAGTACTTTATATTGCAAAATACTAAATATTGTACCTAGAATTCTGAAGTTTGAAAACATTCAAGGGAATTTTAATTTGTTGGACTCCTTATTATTGGAAATAAGTTAAAATGTATCAGTTGGTTATGTCGTCTGATGTATACCCTCAGCGTAAATTCATTGACCAGTGCTATGCTTATTTAAAATATTGGTCTTCTATGGGGGGAGGTTCCGAAAGAGTGGGCCAATATTGCCCATTTCGTATCTGACCTGAATCAATAGAAACACTATATATTACAAGGTTTTATCTTTTTATACCCTCCACCATAGTATGGAGGGTATATTAAGTTTGTCATTCCGTTTGTAATACCTCGAAATATACCGTTTAGACTCCACAAAGTATATATATTCTTGATCAGCACAAAATTCTATGTCGATTTAGTGATGTCCGTTCGTCCGTGGAAATCACTCTAGCTTCCGAACAAAATGAAGTAGGTTGATACAATTTTAACAAAATATATACTATGTCTGCAAGACTTTTGGTATTGAAAATTGGTCATGTAAGTCCACGTTTTGGTATAGCCCCCATATAACGGTACCTCGCGATATTCGGTATTTTGAAGACATTATTCACAGGAATTGTTCAAAATTTGGTATTTGAAGTTCGTAATGGATACTACAGCCTATGACAGAAAATTTTCTGTGCAGGTCCACGTTTTGATATAGCCAGGGTGAGATAAAAAACTTCAACAAAGTCAAACGCCATAATTTTTACATTTTTTTTTAAATTTTATTAAATGAAAGCAAAAAATGCCGGAAATAGCATCAAATTTTTGAATAAGTTTCAATTTGTTCGAATTGGTCACCTTTGGAACGAATTATGGCCTTCAAACGGCCAATGTTGCTCTGCGGTATTTTGGCTCATTCCCGGCGAAGCGCTTGCTTGAGGTGATCGACACTTTGGTATTTTTTAGTGCCAACCTTGCTTTCCAAAATATTCCAGACACAATAGTCCAACGGACTACGGTATCCGGAGATTTTGATGGCCATTGTGCGCTGGAAATGAAGTGAGGAACCTCATTTTGTAACCATTCTTGGGTGGCACGTGCTGAGTGCGATGGTGTTGAGTCCTGTTGGAATGTACATGGTCTGCGGCCAAAATGTTTGCGTGCCCAAAGCTTTGATACACCCTCCAGAATATTTTCGTGATAATATTCGATATTTATTCTGATGCCACGTTCGATTAATAAGAGCGGAGAGCGACCATCGGCTGTTATGGCGGCCTACACCATCACCATGGCCGGCATTTTTAGCTGACCTTTCTGGCAAGTTAACACGATAATTTTGGTTGTTTTCAAACTGCTGGACAACGAATGTTTTCTCATCTGAGAAAACCAAATTCGGTAGTTCACCACTTTCGACCAAGCGAAGCAAGTTCTTGCACTTTTTAGAATTTCAATGGCTTTACCTCGAGCTTCTTTACTTTTCGAACCATTTCTGCTGATGCCGCTGTTTTCTTCCGTCCACTTCATTGACGTCGGGCTACTAGTATCACGGCATAGAGCGATGGTACGAGACACAAAAGATTTATTCACATTTAAATGCTGGAGTGCTCTAACGATAGCCACTTGTGGTTTTCCAGCCAAATATACAGGAATCACACTATCACGCTTGAATTCCATCACGAATAATTTTTTTTCTGGAAAATTCACACCAAAATGCTTTTGTACGTTTGAAAACAATATAATGATGATAATGTGACTGGAATAATTTTAACAGCTCTCGGACGAGTGGCTTAGAAATGACAGCAGTCTGAAGTTGGTTGCAGGTTTTTCATCTTACCCTGTAAGTAATGAAAATTCTGAACCTTTGCGAGGTACCAGAAGGGTTTCGCCGATATCTATTATCTTCATATAAGATTTTGTGTGGACAGAAATATTGGGATGTACCAAGTTTGAGAGGAATCGGATGCTTATTTCTCGTTTTATGAGCTTCATGATTATTCTAAATTTGACTCGTTGTGGGTGAGGTACAAGAAGGAGTAAACCGATACATTCCATCTTCATATCAGATCTTGTGTTTGTAAAAATATTAAGAAATGCAAAATTTAAAGAAAATCGGAATCTTATTTCTACTTTTACAAAAGTTATAATTATTCAAAATTTTGACCCTTTATGGGGGAGGTACTTGATGGAGTGGATCTGTATTGTCCACTTTCGCACCTGACCTAGCACTGATGCAAAATCGGATTATCCTTTCTCTTTTTTTGTTTTTTTTTTTTTTGAAAATTTCGACCTTTTGTGGGGTAGGTACCAGAAGGAGTGTACCGATTTTACCCATCTCCGAACTCGATCTTAATTTGACAATAATATTACGATGTATCAAGTTTTAATCAAATCGGATGCTTCCTTCGAGAGTTATCCTATTATCGCACCAACCAGCCACACAGAAACTGATTTGGTCCAAAGGTACCTGGGGCCAAAAACCGTTAATTCGATGAGACACCTTTTGGGCCGTTTCAAATGGTATATTCCCTCTGTAGCCATATGGCTGAGGGTATAATAAGAACTAAAGAGCCGATGTACAATATTTTGGGGGTTTTAGCCACGTTTTCAATCGATTTTTCAATTGCTTTGGAATGACAATTTAGGTTCTCAGCGGAACATCGGTCCAAATGGTGGTATAGACGGGACTTAATGATATTCAGTATTTCGATGATTTTATACAATTTTTTAACTAATTTATTTTCTAACTTGGTAATTAAAAATTGCAATAGTTATCGACTGCTCGGGTCGAAAATTGTGCACCACCTCCCCTGGAGAAAAATTGGGCCTGAGTGAACTAAAATGCCTATTTACTTATTGCGTTATGTACAATTATTTCTTAAAAATCTCCTCATAACAAAAACAATCAATCTGCTTAATATCTCATTATTACATGGAAGTATGCTGCTAATAGTCTCCAATAAGGGGAGGGGGGTTGCGTCGTGCATTTTATGAATTTCCAATATTTATGCATTCTGCCGCCACATCACGGGCCCAAGAGACACATTGAAGAATAAGACGACGACGAAAAAAGAGAGAAACATGTCATTGTTATCGCCTTCAACATTCTATGTTGACGATAAACGGGCGATAATGCAACCAACAACGCTTGCTAGACACACTGCCGAAGGTGGCAAAAACAAACGCAAACATTAAACGTCGTGCTGCACAACAACAGACCAACAATTCATTGAAGCGCGCAGGCGTATTGCTCACGAACAACGATCGAACAGCAAAAGCATGCTTCGAACGAATGAAAATACAAATACGATGTTGTTGAAGTTTTTTTTTTTATTTTTTTGGTTTTTCGTCTTCAAATTAAAATTGCAAATTTTCAAATAGTTTGTCTTGACACACACACACGCACACATATAGGCACACCGGCAACCAGGCAAAAGGCGTTGGGTTTTTCTTTGTCAAGTACTTTAACATTCGGTGACTACGGGAGGGGAAGTGAAGGGGTTTCGACTCGCCTCGCTAAGTTACGTGATTAACATCTTTAAATCCAGAAACGCATATTTTAAAAGGCCGGCCACTCTTTGTGGCACATTGAGCTTTAGAATGTCTGGTGACTTGCAATTGTGGGCGAAGAACTAGTAAACTCCGCAGAATCTGAAAACTCGGTGTAGAAAAACATGAACAACAAATGTATACTGCTATTGTTTTTCTCAGTGCTGTTATAACTTAGGTGATAAGATAGCAAATAGTGCTGCTGTATAGAAAGGCCCCAGTGTGGTTGGATAATTGGCTAATGATGTATTGGACGTTGATGTTATCAACAGAATGAGAAAATACTTAAATATATTTTTCGATTCATACGGTACGGAATTTTAGCAAGTGATTATACAATATTGAATCTTTGTCCGTGCTATGTGAATCGGCTTTTAAAAAATGGGTTTCATACTCGATATTTATAACCTCCACCATAGTATGGAGGGTATATTAAGTTTGTCTCGAAATATACATTTTAGACCCCAAAGAACTCATTATGACCTAGAAATACCAATTTTCAGACAAATCCGTGGAAAAATGTGGCAAAAATCATCAAATTACCGAATATCGGAAATACCATTATATGGGGGCTATACCAATACGTGGACCTACACATGCCATGTTTTGCCACACGTACAGGGACCCGTTATGACCTACAAATACCAATTTTCAAACAAATCAGTCAAAAAATGTGGCATAAATCATCAAAATACCGAATATCGGGAGATACCGTTATATGGGAACGTGGACCGATATATCTCATTTTTAATACCAACCATCCTAGACACAACACAAATTGCTCTTTTAAATTTTGGCGCTCTACGTCAAATAATGTGGGCTGTATCGTGATTTCAACAGACAGACGGGCATCGTTAAATCGACTTAGAATTTCATGCTGATTATGAATATATATACTTTATGGGGTCTATGACGAATATTTAAGAATGTTACAAACGGAACACCTTTCCAAGGTGGAGGGTATAAAAAAACTGCAACAAAGTCAAAGGCCATAATTGCCTTCAAATTTTATTGAATGAAAACAAAAAATATCGGAAATAGCATCAAATTTTAGAATAACTTTAGATTTGATCGAATTGGACATCTTTGGCACGAATTATGGCCTTCAAACGCCCAATGAAACCGTCACACTCTGCCCAATATTTTCTCTGTGGTATTTTGGCCCATTCCTGGCGAAGCGCTTGCTTGAGGTGATCGACACTTAGGTATTTTTTAGTGCCAACCACGCTTTCTACAATACTCCAGACACAATAGTCAAACTGATTGTATCCAGAAATTTTGGAATGTCCAAGGTCTGCGGCCAAAATGTTTGCGTGCCCAAGGATTTAATACACCCTCCAGAATATTTTTGTAACCATTCTTGGGTGGCGCGTGCTGAGTGCAATGGTGCTGAGTCCTGTTGAAATATCCAACGTCTGCGGCCAAAATGTTTGCGTGCCCAAGGCTTTAATACACCCTCCAGAACATTTTCGAGATAATAGTCGGCATTTATTCTAATACAACTGTCGATTAATACGAGGGGAGAGCGATCATCGGCTATTATGTCAGCCCACACCATCACCATGGCCGGAGCTTGAGTTCTGGTGTCCAACCGAAGGTGCGTATTTTCAGCTGACCTCTTTGACAAGTAAACACGATCATTTTGATTGTTTACAAACTGCTGGACAACGAATGTTTTCTCATCGGAGAAAACCAAATTCGGCAGTTCACAACTTTCGGTCCAGCAAGGCAACTCTTTCTCTCTTTTGAGTCTATTTTCTTTCTGTTGTGGTGTAAGTTTTTGCATTTTTGGAATTTCAATGGCTCCACCCCGAGCTCATTTTTATACCCTACACCACAAGGTGGTCAGGGTATTATGTCTTTGTGCATTTGTTTGTAACAAGCAGAAGGAAACGAGATAGACCCATAGTTCCTTTTGATGATCTGCCTAGAATCTCTTTCTGAGTTGATTTATGCATGTCAGTCCGTCTGTCCATGTATTCTTGTGAACAAAATGCAGGTCGCATTCATTATCCGATTGGGATGAAATTTTGCAAACAACATTTGTTAGGCCCAAGGACGAACCCTATTGAAATTGGAGATAATCGGTAAAAATTTAGATATAGCTCCCATATATATCTTCGTCCGATTTGCTTTTATTGTGCACCAAACGTGTAATATTAGCCCGAATAGTATGGAATTTTGCACATACAACCAAATTAGGCCTGAAAAGAAATGTGCCAAATTTTATCGAAATCGGTTCAGATATAGCTATAGCTCCAATATATATTGTTCATACGATTTGTTATTTTTGTCCTCCGCAGCCGTAATATGCACTCTGTAACAACAATATTTGGGGAAATATATCAAATGCAGCTCAGAAATACCTTTGCTAAATTTTATCGAGATCGGTTCAGATTTGGATATAGCTCCCATATATAACTTCGTCCGATTTACCATTTATTGTGCACGAAACGTCGAATATTTGACCAAATGGGATGGAATTTGGCACATACGACCGAATTTAGTCTATAAGGTAGTATGCCAAATTTGGTGAAGATCGGTTCAGATATAGTTATAGCTCCCATAAATATTGTTCATCCGATTTATTGTATTTGTTACCCACTGCCGTAATATGCACTTCGTAACAACGATATTCAGGGAAATATATCAAATACAGCTCAGAAATATCTTTGCCAAATTTTATCAAGATCGGTTCAGATTTGGATATAGTTCCCATACCTACTTTTATCCGATTTCAAATTAATTTCGCACCAAATGGGCAATACAAGTTCGAATTTAAAAGATACAAATGCTTCGGCATATTTTGTCCTTTGAATTTTAAATTATAATTATAATCATAGCGTGTATGATTGAATTCTCCCATAAAAACTTTTAATTGTTATGTGGAGCTCAACTAAATTAGCAAAGTGGTGTAGGGTATCATAAAATCGGCCCCGCCCGACTTTAGGACTTTCTTTACTGGTTTAATATTTGCCAAATGGAATATTGCGATATGTTCAGCTCACGAGTCATTTTTCGTCCACTGCGATGCGGGTTTCGATCAAGTCGCTTCTTTGCTTTTCGAACCATTTCTGCTGAGGTTGCTGTTTTCTTCCGTCCACTTCCTTGATGTCGGGCTACGCTACTAGTATCACGGTAACGAGCGATGGTATGAGACACAAAAGATTTATTCACATTTAAATGCTGGTGTGCTCTAACTATAGCCACTTGTGTTTTTCCAGCCAAATATAACGAAATCGCATTATCACGCTTGAATTCCATCACGAATAACTTTTTTTCTGGAAAATTCTCACCAAATTGCCTTTGTGCACTTGTAAATAATATAATGAGCTGTCACTGGAATAATTTTAACATCAATCGGACGACTAGCTTAGAAATGACAGCAGTCTGAAGTTGGTTGCAGTTTTTTCATCTCACCCTCTATTGGTCCACGATATCGTATGACCCCCATATAACGGTACCACCGATATTCGGTATTTTTATGATTTTAGGTACATTTTTTTACAATTCGGGTGAGTAATGCGGCTAAAATCAAAAAATTACCAATTGACTTCGCTCTCAGAGAAAGCTTTTACTCTATTTCGAACATATTGACTATCACTCTTATATTTTAAACAGGAGGTACACATGATCGCTTGCAGATAAAACAATACAGTGGAGAAAGTGTGTTTAAAATTTTTACCCTACGAGCACTTCCTCCAGCGAGTACATTTCGCTCGCGAGTAAATTTGAGCTCTATATACAACCTCAGAGTTGATTCCCAAGACAATCGAACTGAGTAGCTCCAGTCTCCCCAACACCCAAACGCACTACAAGCCCATGCTCTCTAAGCAGGTGGCAGTTAATGGCGACTCCATTGATAAAGTAGAAGTGTTGTTGAGTTTTCCCAACAACTAAAGCGCCAAATCAAGGATGCAAGGGATAAAAGTGTATATCGACGGGTGGTAAATTACTTACGTCGATGGGGATCCATCGAAACTTACAAGTAAGTAGCTGCAGCTTATCAGGACGACCCTGAAGTTCGTTAGGAAGATCGAGAGGATACTAATGGAACTTCCGATAAACAGGAACTACAATTACAGAACAGCGCTAAAACATGTCGAATATTCAAAACGTCGACAAAGCGCCTGCCCATCTGGAGGGTGGTATTGAAGGAGACCGATCCAAACTAATCTTTGGAGAAAGCCTCTGAGTTGCCTATACACACTACTAAAAAACTGAAGGGAAAGAAATGAAATTTAAATCTGCTAAGCTCTTGAAACCGTCTAACATGATCCCATCAGTTGATTCATTAACTAAACAGAAAAAGAGGATATCTTGAAGCTGATTGAGAAGCAGAAGGCTGGTAATGGAAACTGTAGTGTTCTAAACTTGTTTACTAATAACAGCGGGGTTCTTGATAAAATAACCACGGAGGAGGACTGAGAGGCCTTCCTAAAGTCGAAGAGGACTGAAAGGTTTGGTTTGCAAAGGATTAACTTTCGCCACACACAAAGCAAGCAGTAGTGGAAAAGGAATTTGGCCTAAGCCTGGCGTGGTTCAACCGCACCGTAGACCACTAAATAGGCTACAGAGAAGAAGATATCGAAGCCCGGTAAACCTTTCACACTGTCTCATTCAAACTCATCAGTTGATTCATCAATTAAACCGAAAAATAGGTCCCGTGCGAAATAGTCGTTTCAGTTTGGATCCACCTCCTACAGTGGAGGGGGATCTTAAAGCTGGTTGAAAGGCAAAAGACTGGTAATTAAAACTGGCGTGTCCTGAACCCATTTACTAAGAATAGCGAAAAAGTTCACGGACAAGGGTTTCATAAGAAGTCTAGGGAGACTGCTAAGCTTTGGGTTGCGCTTCCTGCAAGCATGGATTTGCATCATTGCCGAGCTATACCTAACCCTCTCGGCGTCAAATACCGATATGGCCTTAGTGTCTGAGACAAACGGCAAGAACTATACGGTTTTCGTGTCCACATGAGTGGTAAAGGCGACATCCCACAGAAAGGCTGGATGAAGGTATTGGTAGTGATAGATTTGCTTGTTTTCATTTGGAAGCGAAACTTGCTCTCGAGTGGTATTGCTCGAAGAGTGGTATTTTATATGGATTTTGCTTTTCACTCCTATGTTTTGTGTGGAAGAGCTCTCGTGTCACTCCTGTTTGAAAAAAAATAGAGTGTGAGCCGAATCGCTCGAATTACAGTAAGAGGTTTCTCTAAGAGTGAAATTGAGGGAAATTTTTTGTTTTACTCCCAGGAGTGCTTCCGAGCGAATTTCACTCTTTGCTCGAAATTGAGAGGATGACCACAATGAATCAAAGGTATCCGAGTGAATCAGTTAACGACTTCCATGTACATGTACATCTTTGAACCCCACTGAAAAAATCCAAAACCAATTCCAAATAATTTTCTAGGACTATCTTTGTAGATACGGGATCTTTATTTTTATGTGTATTTTTTTCATTTCAGTAGAAAATTAAAGGACTGGCGAATCTCCTTATACATATTTCCCTTTTGCTATAAAAATCTGTAAGTCTATTTTTTTTCAACTTCCAACCCCTTTTATTTGCAACATCTCGCAAATACTTCTGATTTAGCCGAAAACTATTCGGTAGTACTTAATTACATTTAACATTAGATGGGCTGAGCATTTCTCAAGTATAACCATCTCGACACGTATCAATGATTACCCGACCCCTTTAGCTCCTGGCTGCCCAGTAATTTGTTGCATGCAATGTTGTTACCACAAATGTTTAAATTGTTGGTAGCATCGTCATCGCCATGGCCTATGATGCATCATAGCCAACAGAGATGGCTGTTGGCAACTTTAAGAATTGTTAGCCGCTCGACATTTGGCACACATGAGAACTGTACTGACTTGAAATCGGGAACAGGAGTAAACATTCATCGCGTGTGCATTGCGTGCGTGGCAGTGAGTCGGCGGCGAATGCACACACACACACACACACACACACACACACACACACACACACACACACACACAACGCAACACCAAATGATTTAGTGTTCTCTTTTGGGTAAAGTGACAATACGATGCAATGGTGTGTTGGTGTAACGTGGTCCTGTTTGCCGGGATAGATAGATGACGTTGGCTGCTGTAAATCTGAAACTGAAGTACTTCGAAGCATCACAGCAATGCTTGAGTGCAGTCAGCCATTGCTGAGGCATACTTCAGTGTTAGGTAATGCCTCACTCCTTGTGAGTGGGTCCATTTGGCGTTCGTTCATTTGCATTGGTGTTGACTGTTATGTTCTTACATCAGTGGGCGATAGATAAGATAGTGCATGGAACTAGAAACAGGGAAACAAACCAAATGGAAACCAATGCAAATTATAGATTTTACAGTGGATTGAAGAGGGGAAAAAGGAAGGTGATGTTGGATTTATAAATCATTTCACCGGGACTTGGGGACAAGAACTTTTAAAGGAATGTAAAAAATCAAATGAAAAACAAATTCTTCAAAATTATCAAAATGCCGAATATCGGATGGTACTCTCATATGTGGACTGTACGAAAGCGGGGGTCTGTATTGTCAACTATCTGCCAGAGAATGCACATTGCAAACTTCAGATTAATTCTGTTCAAAATAATTCCGACGAAAAAAGGAAAAATACCGAATATCGGCAGGTACCATTAAATGGGGGATATAGAAAGAAATGTTGACCTTCGTAGGTAATTTTCTGCCATAGGAAGGCACTTATTCCGAACTTAAAAATGAGGCCATATAAAGCAATGGATCTGTATGGGTAGGCATTTGTCTTTAATATAAACTGATAAATCCACATTCTAAATTTGAAGTATTCGAAGCTGCATACCAAAACTTGGACAAATATATACACTTCTCCGCAAGGGTGGAACACAAACAGCCAATAAAAATCAAATTCGGCTTAAATTTGTGACTAAAATACCCAAATACCCATTATCTGTGGGCTATACCATAACGCGGACATATATGGCCTATTTTCAATACCAATAATTTTATGGACCAAAGGAAGTCTTTTTGGTCCTTTTTTTTAAATTTGAATAAACTTCGTTTAAACGGGATCGTAACATGTCAAAATATTTTTCTAAATTATATGTCGTGAAATTCTATTAAATTAAATTTGGGAAGTAATGCTGATATAAGTAGGTAATTTTTGGAAATTTATACTAAGTGTAGGAACTGTATTAAGTGGTTCTAAATTCGGTACAAGGTTGAACGGATTGATCTGGAAATGTAAAATGTTGGTATTGGGGTCTCTGCTAGTGGGTGAGGTTCAGATAAAGAGTTGGTTAGGTACTAAATGGTACGAAATTTGCTATTGCGCGAGCGGATGCTAAATTTGGCATTAGAATCCCTGTTGGTATGTGGGCTTGAAATTTGGTGGTGATTTTGGAATTATGTACTAAACGGTACCATATTTGGTATTTGGATAAGCGATTGATTTCGAAGTCTAAAATTTGGCTAATACATGGCGGGGTATTTGGAAATTCGAACCCAAAAGTACGACAAATACTAAATAGTATTAACGTTGATATTTGCGGATGGAATAGAGCTGGAAATCTGAAATTCGAAGTGAGATTCTTTGATGTTGTGTGGGATAGACAAACTGAATATTTTTCGAAATTCTAGCAATACCTGTACGAAAAGTACTAAAATGCACTAAATTTGGTACCATTTGGAATTATGTGAACGAATAGTGGTAGAATCTTGAAATTTGGTTTTAGAATCAATTTTTGGAAATAGGGTTGATGTAAGGAGGTGGTTTTGGAAATGTGAACGAATTGTAAGAACTCGACTAAATGGTACTAAATTTGGTACAATTCCGTTTGGGTGAATGACAGAAGCTGGTAATTGAGAATATTGGGATTGTGGTCCCTGCTGGCGGTAGGCTTGTGATAAAAATCTGATTTTGGAAATGTTTACTACAAGTGCACAGAAAGTACTAATTGTACTATATTTGGTACAATTTGGTATTGGATGAACAGATAGCGCTTAAAATCTGAAATTTGAAATTAGGGGCGCAATTCATGTGTAGCCCAGACATATGGCGTAAGAACTGTACAAAGTGTTACTAAATTTGGTACAATTGCGTTTTATGTGAAAGGCAGAAACTGATAAAATGAAATGTTGGGATTACGGACCCTGTTGGTGGTAAGGTTTGTGCTATGGAGGTGATTTTAAAAATGTGTACAACTGGTGCACCAAAAGTACTAAATAGTACTATATTTGGTACAATTTGGTATTGGTATTGAATACTGCAATTTGGTATAAAGATCGCTGTTTACGTGTAGCCTAGACATATGGAAGTGGTTTTGGATATGTGTACGAAATGTAAGAACTGTACAAAATGTTACTAAATTTGGTACAATTCCGTTTTAGGTGAAAGGCAGAAACTGGTAATTTGAAATTTTGGGATTAGGGTCCCTTTTAGTGGTAAATTTGTGATAAAAATATGATTTTGGATATGTGTACTTCAAGTGCTCCGAAAGTACTAAATAGTACTATATTTGGTACAATTTGCTATTGGGTGAACATATAAAGCTTGATATCTTAAATTTGGTATTTGGGCCGCTGCTCATGTGTAGCCTGGACATATGGAGGTGGTATCGGAAATGTGTACTATAATTGTACGAAAAGTACTGAATGGTACAATATTTTGTATTGGGTAAAGGGATAGAGATAAAATTCGGAAATAAATTACTGATGGTATCTGTGTTTGAGACTTGGCAGTGGTTTGGAAATACGTCCTATATTTGTACGAAAAGTACTCAATTTTACTAAATTTGGTAACGGTTAATGGGATTTGGCTGGAATCCTCAAATTTGATAATTATAATTGTACGAAAGTACTACATTGGGTGAAGGGATAGAAACCCCTAAATTTGATATTGATGTCTCTGTTGGTAATTGAGGTTGGGATATGAAAATGTCTTCCGAAATGTACTATAACTGTACGAAAAGTACTAAATTTGTTATTGGGTGAAGGGATAGAGCTAAAACTTTGAAATTTGATATGGATATCGCTGTTGGTGTTTGAGGTTGAGATTGATGGATATGATTTCCGAATGTACTAAATGTGGTATTGGTTGAAGGAATAGGACTGTTGCTGTCTGTGGTTAATATATTGAGGTTTTTGGATAAGTGTGCTATAATTGTTCGAAAAGTACTTACTTATTAATTCTGTAGCAAGGGTACTAATATGGAGCACTAGATGGTGCCTAGGATGGAGGGATGTACATTGTTTTGAATATGCCTACTAAATGTTACTAAATTTAGTATTGGGTGAAGGGATGAGGCTGAAATTCTTAATTTTGATATTTATGGTTGGTTTCTAGGGATATGGAGACGTCGAAATCGTTTTGGACAGAAAAATTGGATATGTAATTATTTTACTATTATCCTTCTCGGCAAACTTCAAAAGTAAGTATTTGGAAGACTTTTTGGTGTAAAAGGTAAATATTTTCCTATTTTTCTTTCCAAAAAAAGCTATAAGTTCGGCCGAGCCGAACTTTGGAACGAATTTAGAAATTTTAAAAAAATAAAATCCGTTAAGAATTCTGTTAAAAACTTAAAAATACCGAATGTAGCCCTTATATTAGGCTCTATATGGGGTCGGTGAATAATGTAGCTAAAATCATCAAAATAGCGAATATAGGGTGGTACCATGGGGGGCTATACCAAAACGTGGACGTGCACAGACACTTTTCTGCCATAGGCTGTAGAATCCATTATGAACTTCAAAAAACAAATTTGAAAAATTTCCGGTGAATAATATCGCTAAAATCACCAAAGCACCGAATATCAGGTAGTATCGTTATCGGGATATACGAAAGCATGGGCCTGCACGGATAATTTTCTGTCATAGGCTGTAGTATCCATTACGAACTTCAAATACCAAATTTGAAACATTTCTGGTGATTAGTGTCGCTAAAATCACCGAAATTAGGAAGGTACATGAGGCCTACATCAAAACGCGAACTTACATGGCCCATTTTCAATACCAAAAGTCCTGCAGACATAATATACATTTGAGTAAAAGTATCAACCTATTTCATTTCGTCCGGAAGCTAGATCGGACAGAGGAGCGGACATCGCTGAATCGACATAGAATTTTATGCTGATCAAGAAAATATATACTTTGTGGGGTCTAAATTATATATTTCGAGGTGTTAAAAACTTAATATACCCTCCATACTATGGTGGAGGGTATAAAAAGGCCTAACACTGAATGTTCGAACTAACCTAATTTTTTAAGCGGATTTTTCGCTGACGAAGGCCACTTGCAAGTCAGTAATATTGCCAAAGACATTTAAACCTAAACGCAACGGTCTCCAAAGAATCTTAATCTGAAAATTCCAAAAGTGATAGAAAGGGGAAACAATCCGCTTCTATTTAGTTTGCGATGGAAACTTTCAAAACGCCTATACAAGTATCTTCTAATTCTAGCTCTCCTCTTATAATATACTGAAAAATGTCCTGAAATTATTTTTTCTTTTGCAAAATGTTATCTCACCACTGTGCTTCCACCAAAATCAAAAGTTCCAAAATGAAAAAAAAAAAAAAAAAATGGAAATACGTTAAAAAGTTCGTGAGCGTAACGCTTTCAAAATGAATGGAGCATTTCAAAGGAAAACGAAATACATTCTTCCAATAAATTCGTACGTATGTTTTAATTGTTTTGAAAATGCAATAACAAGATTTACGTGAACTGAAACGACAAAAAGAAGTGAGAAAACCATGCACAGAACAGGCCTTCGAACAGACATACGCCTAAGAAGATGTTCGAATTGTTTTGGTTTTTTTTTGTCATTTTTTTTTGCTGCAGTGCAAATTTATGCAGTTTTGTGTGGGTTTCGTTCATTCGTTCGTTAAGATTTCATTTCATAGTTATGGTAATAAGTTTCTTCGAATGCTGTGGCCAGGTATGACGTCGACGAAGCAACGAAAGCCTGAACTTTGAAAATAATGAATGTCTTAAAATATGAATCTAACATATCTTATCTCTCTCTGTGATGGGCTTCCGTTCTTTTTTTCGGTAAGGTAACGAGTTTTTTTTTGGATAAATTTTGTCTAATGTTGTTTTATCTGGGTGGGATTTCAAGTTTTATTTAATTTAGGAATTTTTCAATAATGAAGAGTGAAAATATAAATTTAATTTTTTGAAAACCAAAATATCCATTTTAAATTTACCAGTCATTGGAAATATTTTCCCAGACCCCTTTCCTCTTGGCGATAAATCTGAGGACGTTTTGTGGAAGGTCTCCTAGAAAATCCATGCTAAATGTATTGGCAATGTTTGGTGTGCCTAATTTAAAAAGTATATGACTATTTAAAAATCCACTACATATTTGATAAAATTTACTGATTCATGCAAACTTTACGATGTCTTAAAATCAGTTTATATTTTTTTATTGTGAAATTTCATGAGACTATTGACACCGTTCCTTGATTATATTTTGATGTTGACTGCAATTTCAGAGTTTATTTACGTTTTTTGTTTACTAATTTTTATTTGGGTTGCATATTGTATTTCAAGCGAAAAAAATAATTTTCTAGTTATCAATTACATCACATGTCATAAGAAAGTTGTGAGAAAGGAAAACGTAAATGTCAATGACCTGGCGGGCTGTAAACTGATTCGTTGCAAAGAATGGAAACTTAAATAATATAAAAAACAAGTAAGCAAGGGCTACAGTCGAGCGGGGCCGACCGTTGAATACCCTACAACACTACAATAAACGATACAGTTTATATAGGCGAGATACTCGAAAGAATTCCACAAGATATTGTGACAAATAATAAAAGAAAACCATCAGGTTTCGTTCTCTAATTTTCGAATAATAGCAACTTAAACTAATTTGCTCATTTCCAATTTATTGGTAGATGTTGCACGTAAATGGTCTTCCTAGATCTGGAACCAATATTTCCCAAAGACCCATAATCTCTCAGAAGTGGCAAAAGATTAACATTTATTATTGCTTTTTGACTGAAACACATCTATATGAGATACAGCCATTTGACTGTATTCTTCAACGAAATCAGCGTTAACGAAATAGTCAGAAGTGCGTCTTTCCTGTATTTGTGAATTCTCCAAAAAGTCACTGGAATGGACACTTTCGTATTTTGTCTATAAAAGTTGGCAAACTCCTTCAAACATTGAATATTTTTGGATGGCCATCCAAAACTGCTTGGCTTTTGCAATGTCCGGTAACCCCCATTCAAATTTGCGTGAGGAACGGGCGATAATTACGACCTGCTGACAATTTTGCAGTTTTTGGTCCATTTCAACCCCTAAATATACCGCGATCATCTCCAAAAAGAGTAGGCTTCTATTCTGACCCTCATCTTATCCCCATGCAAAATTTCGTAAGGATCGGACCATAAATGCGATCTGTATATGATATCCTGATATCATAACTACTTAGTTTTGTTAGCTGTAGAAATATTACCAAATGTTTAATTCAAAATGAAAATATGCCAAAAATATGACAAAATTGAAAAAATATGAGAAAATTTTACAAAATCAATATTTTCATCTTTAGAGAGGTATTTTTATGCGATTTTTTTAGACGTTTTATGTTTCCTGCCAAGAGGCCATTCTGAATTAATGAGAACTGTCGAAATCAGTTCAGCCGTTCTCGACATAAAATAGATCTTTCAAGCATATCTTCTTTGATAGACATATATATCGCACATATTTTGCTATATATTCGATTTGTTGGATCTTAACATCAATGTAAAGATCAGAAGTAACCTTGATATGGCTTTGTGATTTCGCCGGAATTTAAAATATTCGCGGTTTAATGAAAAATTTTCAATTTTTTCAACAAAAAAGATATGGTCTATTTTAGCCGCTAAATATTATCCGATGACCACCCAAATCGGTAGGCTTCTTCCCCGCTCTAAACTCTAGCTACATGTGAAATTCCGCGTCGATTGGTCTATAATTGCGACCTGTATAGCCACTGCAAAATCCAACATTTTTTCAGTATTTGGTCCATTTCAACCCCTAAACATTTGGCGATCATCTCCAAAAGAAATAGGGTTCTATTCTGACATTAACCCCACCTACATTTTAAATTTCGTGAAGATCGGGCCATAATTGCGACCTGTAGAGTGATTACAAATTAACATGGACAGACGGACAGACGGACAGACGGACAGACGGACGGACGGACATACATAGCTAGATCGACTCAGCTCGGCGAGCTAGGAAGATCCATATATACTTTCCTATATGGGAAACCAATATTTCGAGGTGTTACATAAATTCTGGCCCAATCAAACTTATAATACCCCCAACACAAAGTGTTGTAGGGTATAAATAGTAAAATATGTTTCTCACTTAATACCAGATACCAACATAGACTTCATTATCAACTTT
This sequence comes from Musca domestica, assembly GCF_030504385.1. NCBI lineage: Eukaryota > Metazoa > Arthropoda > Insecta > Diptera > Muscidae > Musca > Musca domestica. The sequence continues at coordinate 7,099,236 of NW_026712318.1, read as the reverse complement.
TGGGATTCCAGCTCTATCACTTCATCCAATACCAAATTTAGTACCATTCAGTACAATTATAGTAAGTATATCTCAAACACAGACAACAGCAGTGACATTCAAATCAAATTTAGTATCATTTAGTGCTTCGTAAAATTATAGCACACATTTCCAATACTATCCCAATATTCCAACCTCAGATACTAACAGACACCTCAATATCAAATTTCAGCTCTTGAATGTTTCCTATCACCAAAATTAATGTATGTACCGTTTTGTACAATTATAGTACGCATATTCAAAACAACCTCCATATCGAAATCCATATTAAACTTCAGGATTACTATTTATTACTTTTCGTACCAATATTTCCAAAACCACTTGCTCAATCTCAATTCCAGATACCGACAGAGACCTCAAGATCAATTTCACCCCTTTTTCTTCTCCCAATACCAACTTAAGTACCATTTACTACTTTCCGTACAACTATAATATACATTTCCGAAACCACCTACATATTTCCAGGCTATACATGAACTACGACCCTAATACCAAATTTCAATAGAATAACATATTGTATCGAATAAGTACTATTTTGTACTTTTCGTATAACTGTAGTACAACCTTTAAGTTCGAATGTACAAAAATCCTTTTGTACATCTATCCTGCACTCCATCAGTGACAGTCTCATTTCGTTTGTCCAATACAAAGTATTAATTTTATCTAGGGATTATATCTAAAAGGATTGCCGAACTAAACCCCATTAAGGGGTAGGTATTTTTGGCCTGATTACGGTAAAGTAATTTTTTTGTGGGGGAAATAACCGTTTACCCGATTATTCTACCCGAATATCGGATGCAAAATTAGTGTTTTATCCAGTTCTTCAGAACTGATATGTACAAAATATCATCAGTTTATGGAAATACCTATCCAACAAGTGGTCATATGATAGGGTTGTTTGAATTTGTACCGGAGTAATGAAAGAATATTGTTATTTTTGTACCAGAACTTCCAAAAAAAAAAAAAAAAACCTAAAAATTCGAAAATGTAACCAATATTAGGTATTAAGATTGTAGCTTAAATTTGTCAGTTTGTGTTCCCAGTATATAGAAAACACCCATGCCCTATAGATCCAAGTTTTGATAGGGGCCGTGTCATAATCCCGATTATCCTATAACGGAATACCCAAATATCGGCCATAATCCGCCGAAAGCAGAGGTCTAAAAAAATGCGGATGATTACGGCAAAATATTTTTTCATGGGAGAATTATCCGGTTACCCGGTTATACGGTCCGAATGTTCAGATACAAAATCCGGTTTTTTATCCAGTTCCACAAAACTGATATGTACAAAAGATTATTTGAAAGCTTATCGAATTACCTATACAACAATTAGTCATATGATGGGGTTGTTTGAACTGGTTCCGGAGCAAAGCAGGAAAATTGGTATTTTTGTACCCTCCACCATAGTATGGAGGGTTTGTTAAGTTTGTCATTCCGTTTGTAACACCTCGAATTCTTGTCGATTAGAGATGTCCGTCCGTCTATCCGTCTGTGGGAATCACTATAGCTTCCGAACGAAATGAAGTAGGTTGATAGAATTTTACTCAAATGTTTATTATGTCTGCAGGAATTTTGGTATTGAAAATGAGCCAGGTCCACGTTTTGGTATAGTCCCCATATAATGAGACCTCTTTTATTCTGTATTTTGGTGATTTAAGCGACATTATTCACCGGAAATGTTACATTATTCACCGTTTTTTTAAGTTTCGCATTTGAATATTGTAATGGCTTATGACAAAAGTTACCTATGCAGGTCCACGTCGTCGCATTGACCCTAATATAACAGCTACATTCGTTATTTTTAACATTTTAACAGACACATTTTTAACTGATTTTATTGTTTTTGCGAATTGCAAAATTCGTTCCAAATGGTGGAGGGTATTCAAAGTTCAGCCCGGCCGACTTATTTGTTTAAAAAAAATCCTAAACTTTTAAAATTCGACCCATTATGGGGTATTATGATCTACTCTCTTCTTTGCCAAAATGGAGCCAAATGTTCTGATATCTCTTGTAGTTCCGAAGATATTCACTTTGCAACTATTGGTCCCACAATATTCCAGGGTAAAGTTGCCGATGTCCAAGGACATTTTTTCGGTCGTAAAACAAAATCTATGACAATTTTTTCCAAATTTGGATTTTTTTTAAAGTCTACAATTTGTTCATTATACCCTACAACACTATGTGTTGGGGGTATCATAAGTTTGATTGGGCCAAAAATTATGTAACACCTCGAAATATTAGTTTCCCACATAGGAAAGTATATATGGATCTTTCTAGCTCGCCGAGCTGAGTCGATTTAGCTATGTATGTCCGTCCGTCCGTCCGTCCGTCTGTCCATGTTAATTTGTAATCAAGCTACAGGTCGCAATTATGGCTCGATTATCACGAAATTGAAAATGGAGGTAGGGTTAGGTTCAGAATAGAACTCTATTGTTTTTGGAGATGATCGGAAAATATTTAGGGGTTCAAATGGACCAAAAACAGAAAAAAATACTTGATTTTTCAGTTGCTTTACAGGCCACAATTACAGACCAATCGGAGCGGAATTTTGCATGGAGTTAGAGTTTAGGACTGGGCAGAAGCGTACAAATTTGGATGGTCATCGGACCACACTGATGTTTATATCCAAAATCTCGCATGTATAGCAAAATATATGCAATCTCATATATCAAAGAAGGGAATGTTATCGCTAATAAGTCAAGAACCGCTGGATTGATTTTCACAATTATCATCAATTCGGATTGGTCTCTCCCTAGAAAATGATAAAATCAAAGAAAATCGCGTAAAAATATGCCAATAAAAAAGTGAATATTTTTTCTTACATTTTTTTCAATTTTTGTCGTATTTTTTATCGCATGCGATTTTTATACCCTACAACACTATATGTTGGGATATTATAAGTTTGATTGGGCCAAACATTATGTAACACCTCGAAATATTGGTTTCCCACATAGGAATGTATATATGGATCTTCCTATCTCGCCGAGATGAGTCGATCTAGCTATGTATGTCCGTCCGTCCGTCTGTCCATGTTAATTTGTAATCACTCTACAGGTCGCAATTATTTAGGTCAGAATAGAACCCTATTTCTTTTGGAGATGATCGCACAATATTTAGGGATCGAAATGGACCAAAAACTGAAAAAATCCTGATTTTGCAGTTGCTCTACAGGTCGCAATTATGGACCAATCGACGCGGAAATTAGCATGGGGCTAAAGGGCTGGGCAGAAGCCTTCCAATTTTGATGGTCATTGGGTAATATTTAGTGGGTGAAAAATACTATAACATTTGTGTTAAATAAAAGTCAAATTTCCATTATACCGCGAATATTTTTAGTCCCGGCGAAATCATAAATAGACGAACAGCTCAATTCTGACCATTACGTAGATGCCGATAGTAAATATATCGGATATATATAGCGAAATATATACAATATGTATATACAAAGGAAAGGAATGTTAGTTGGAATGCTTATATCTCAAGAATGGCTGGACCGATTTTGACAAATTTTGTCAATTCAGAATGCACTCTTGACATAAAAGTATAAAATCTAAAAAATAAAATCTAATATAGATTTTGTAGTAATTTGTGACATTTTTTTATTTTTTCATATTTTTTTATCGCATGCGATTTTTTCAATTTGACTTATAATATTAAGGTTTACATTTTGTAATATTTTTCCACCTTACAACACAGGTTTGGGATATTATATACAGATTACAATTATCGTCCGATCCTCACGAAAAGGGCTAGGCCTATTGTTTTCAAAGATGTCCGCAATATATTTAGGGGCTGAAATGGACCAACAACTAAAAATGTTCCTGATTTTGCAGCCGATATAAAGGTCACAAATAGAAACAAAAGGACACGAAATCTCGCATAAAGTTAGAGTTTAGTACAGCGGGTACAATGGACCACTAATTTTGTGTGAAAAAATACCAGCATTACTTACAGGGGACATCCGGAATACACAAAAAGCGAACTTCTGGCTTCTTTATGCTGATTTCGTTGACGAATATAGCCAAATATCGTAGACAAGAAGATAGTATAGAAGAGTCTAAATTTGGAGATACAGAGGGACCTCTTGCTTTTGGAGATGATCGCAAAATACGACGGAGTGCATAAATATTGGGCAAATGTCCCTGGTCAAAATGCTAAGGGTAATATATGGGCAGTGCTCCGTTACATAATTTCAAAAGCGAAATTTTCCAAAATGGATTTGGACATAAGGGGGCTTCTAACATATTGTAGTGTTGTAGGGTATCACATGGTCGGCCCCGCACGACTATAGCCTTTGCTTACTTGTTTCAATTTGACTTACAATTTTGAATTGTGAATTTTTAAAGTTTTTCTACACCTCCCAACACTATGTGTTGAAGGTATTATATACAGGTCGCAATTATCGTTCGATTCTCACGAAATTTTGCATGGGGTGTGAATTAAAGCCTACTGTTATGGAGATTTGAATTCAGGGGTTCAAATGGACCAAAAAAAAAAAAAAAAAACATTTTCTTGATTTTACATTCGCTATATAGGAGAGATAGGGACAGGAAAGAAGTCGAGTATATTGGATGACCATTGGAGTATATTTAGCTGTAAAATGGACCATGTCTTTTGTGATTTTTTTCGAATACATATCAACATGGCGGAGTGCGTATATGAGGGTAACATCTTGGCAGACCTCTATGACATTATTACAATATCGACATCTTCCAAAATTAATTTGGACATAAGGGGGCTTCCAACATATTGTAGTGTTGTAGGGTATCACATGGTCGGCCCCGCACGACTATAGCCTTTGCTTACTTGTTTTTGATTGAATAAATCGAAAAATGCCACTTTTGTTTTCCAATACCATATCCATGGTCTACAGCATACATTAAAACAACGCAGAACATCAACAATTTATTGCAAATTGCAATATCCCATATTATCTAGTAACCTATAAATTTCAATTACTCTTCACCCGCATTTTGCATTCTATCCAATCGTCGCAAAAAAAAAAAATTAATTGAGACATTTTAATTTTTGTCAAATAGAAATGGATCTCCCGCATGTTTATCAAGTGTCTTAAGTGTTTTTTTTTTTTTTTTTTAGCAAAAATTGATGACTGGAATGTTTGTGTGTTCTTTATGCCCTTGAGCATGTTCTTCTTAAGAACTGCTTCCATAGCATATGCATATTTTTGTTGATGTATAGTTTATGTCCATCCATCCATTCGTCTGTCCGTCCAACAACAAATTGTTTTGTCAACCCTTTCAACATCCAACATTGGACATAGACTGATTGTTGCGTTGGATGGATGGATGTATGGATGGGAGGTCTTGTCTGGTTTGAAGCATGTTTACTGGGGAAACCGATGATGTTCATAGCCACCATTATGGCGTTCGTTTTATTTCATTTGTTTATTAAGATCGCATTTTTTTAAACATAAAAATGAAATTTCCAAAGAAACGAATTGATTTCGCTACCACCGCCTGCCAGTTGGATGGTCGGCTGGCTGAATGGCATAGCTTGCAATTTAAACTGCCACCAATTGGCGGACTATTGCTGCTGACTGAGTTTGCTGATGTGTCAGCATCATTGGACATCCACCGGGTGGTCTGAGTGCAACCAAGACGACAGCGTTCTACTTCTTCTTCCAATGATATTCCACTGATGTTTACATTACAACCGAAATGGAAGATGTCGTCGATTCTCAAGTCGTCTAAATAAACAAGTAGCTGTTGACCGACCGATCGACCGAACGTCTTTAGCGATTTTCAATGAACCGACATGAAAGGGAGCAGCAAAATTAAAATGAGACCATTCAGAGTGCTTGAAATTAAACAAAATGATTTTATGGTTCAATTTAGTTGAGCAGCCAGTGCTGCAGTCATGGAAATGATGTTCGGAAATTTAAATTGAATTGAATTCGACGATGATGTCACCAAGTGTTTATAGAAAAATATGTGTGTAATCGAAATAATGCTGAGGGAAACATTTAATACTTGGGATTTGTGTGAAATAAATTTTGTGTGTATGTAATATAAGAAAACGAAGAGTTTTAAAGTGGGAGGTATTCAGAATGAAAACAAGTGATATAGTATCAGTCGGTTTTGCTTGAGTTATGATTATTCAAACTGTTGACCCTTTATGGAGGAAGTTCCGAAGCAGTTGGCCAATATTGACCAATTCGTATATGACCTATGACTGATAAAAATATTACATAGTGCCAGAGTTGGCACTATATGAGATATGTGCGAATTTATGGAAGATGTGGAAATATGTATAAAATACAGGGTGAGATAAAAAAGCTGCAATAAAGTCAAACGCCATAATTTTTATTTTTATACCCTACACCACAAGGTGGTCAGGGTATTATGTCTTTGTGCATTTGTTTGTAACAGGCAGAAGGAAACGAGATAGACCCATAGTTCCTTTTGATGATCTGCATAGAATCACATTCTGAGTCGATTTAGGCATGTCCGTCCGTCTGTCCATGTATTTTTGCAAACAAAGTACAGGTCGCATTTATTGCCCAATCCAGATGAAATTTTGCAAAGATCTTTTGATTGGCCCAAGGACGAACCCTATTGAAATTGGAGATAATCGGTCAAAATTTAGATATAGCTCCCATATATATCTTCGTCCGATTTGCATTTATTGTGCACCAAACGTGTAATATCAGCCCGAATTGTATGGAATTTTGCATATACACATTAGGCCTGAAAATATGTATGCCAAATTTGATCGAAATCGGTTCAGATATAGCTATAGCTCCCATATATATTGTTCAACCGATTTGTTATTTTTGTCCAGCGCCGCCGTAATATGAACTATGCAACAACAATATTTGGGGAAATATATCAAATACAGCTCAGAAATACATTTGCTAAATTTCGAGATCGGTTCAGATTTGGATATAGCTCCCATATATAACTTCGTCCGATTTACCTTTTATTGTGCACCAAACATCTAATACTTGTCCAAATGGGATGGAATTTGGCACTAGTATGTCAAATTTGGTGAAGATCGGTTCAGATATAGCTATAGCTTCCATATATATTATTCATCCGATTTGTTATATTTGTTACCCACAACCGTAACAACGATATTCAGGGAAATATATCAAATACAGCTCAGAAATATCTTTGCCAAATTTTATCGAGATCGGTTCAGATTTGGATGTAGCTCCCATATGTATCTTTATCAGATTTCAAAATTAATTTCTGCACCAAATGGGCAATACAAGTCCGAATTTAAAAGATACGAATGCTTCGACATATTTAGTCATTTGAACTTTAAATTATAATTATAATCATAGCGTGTATGATTGAATTCTCCCATAAAAACTTTTAATTGTTATTTGGACCTCTACTTAATTAGCAAAGTGGTGTAGGGTATCATAAAGTCGGCCCCGCCTGACTTTAAGACTTTCTTTACTGTTTTTTTTTAATTTTATTGAATGAAAGCAAACAAGTTAAATAGCAGTAAGTTCGGCTGGCCCCAACTTTGAATACTCTTCACCATTTGGAATGAATTTCAAACTCTCAAAAACTTTCAAAAAATAAAATCCTTAAGAAATTCTGTTAAAATTTTAAAAATACCGAATATAGCCTTTATATTGGACCTACAGAGGCATTTTTTGTCATAAGCTATTACCACATTCAAATTCGAAACTTGAAATAAACTGTCAATATGTAGCTAAAATCCTTAAAATGTACCGTTATATCGGAGCTTTGCGAAGACCTGGGCCAGCATAGACAATTTTTGTCACAGACTGTAGTTCCCATTACGAACCCTAAATACGTAATTTGAAACAATCCTGGTGAATAATGACGCTAAAATCATCACGAAGACGTGGACCTGCACAGACAATTTTCTGTTATAGGCTGTAGTACCCCTTTACGAACTTCAAATACCAAATTTGAAAAAATTCCGTTCAATAATGTCGCTAAAATCATCAAAATACCGAATATCGGGAGGTACCGTTTTATGGGGGCTGTATGAAAATTTGGACCTACACAGCCCATTTACGAACTTAACCTGCCTACTGGAAAAAAACAGAGAGACAGACGGACATCGCTAAATCGGCAGAGAATTTTGCGCTGATCATGAACATGTATACTTTGTTGGGTCTGACATGAGTATTTCGAGGAGTTACAAACGGAAAGACGAGGAGTTACATAGTATGGTGGAGGATATAAAAATGTTTGAAATAGCATCAAATTATAGAATAAGTTTACATTTGTTCGAATGGCCTTCAAAGGGCCAATGAAATCATCACACACTGCCCGAATGTTGCTCTGCGGTATTTTGGCCCTTGCTCGGTGAAGCGCTTGCTTGAGGTGATCAATACTTTGGTATATTTCAGTACCAACCTTGCTTTAAAAAAAAAAACTCCAGATACAATAGTCCAACGGATTGGTATCCGGAGATTTTGGTGGTCATTGTATGCTGGAAATGAAGCGAGAAACCTCATTTTGTAACCATTCTTGGGTGGCGCCTGCTGAGTACGATAGTGTTGAATCCTGTTGGAATGTCCCAGGTCTACGGCCAATATGTTTGCGTGCCCAAGACTTCAATACACCCTCCAGAATATTTTCACGATAATATTCGGAATTTATTCTGATGCCACGGTCGATTAATACGAGCGGAGAGCGACCATCGACTGTTATGGCGGCCCACACAATCACCATGGCCGGCGCTTGAGTTCAGGTGGTCAACCGAAAGTGCACATTTTCAGCTGACCTCTTTGGCAAGTAAACACGATCATTCTGTTTGTTTACAAACTGCTGGACAACGAATGTTTTCTCATCGGAGAAAACCAAATTCGGCAGTTCACCACTTTTAGGCCAAGCGAAGCAACTCTTTAGCTCTTTTGAGTCTATTTTCATGCCGTTGCGGTGTAAGTTCTTGCACTTTTGGAATTTCAATGACTTTCAAATGGCTAATCGTTTCTGACATAAATGTGCGTGTGTTTGTCATTCTTATTTTTAAATGAATCCGTATTACTACAGTTTGGTCGGCGGTTCTCGGAATTAGTGGACCTGTGTGGACCGAATATTTTCTGCAGGGAGAGGACACACCTATGAGGAACCTCAATTTTTAAGATTCTTCTAATTTGGTTGGAAATTGTGACAGAAACCTTCAAATTACCAAAACTAGTGGGCTATATTGATCCACGTTTAGGTATAGCCCTGAAGGTTTGTCTGTATTTTGAAGGTTTGTGACATAATTTCCAACCATATTAGCTGACACTTGAAAAATTAGTGATCATTACTGTGAGATGCTATCCAACATTTTTATATCCTCTTCCATAAGGTTACATAGGGTATATATCATTTGATACGGCCAAAACGTGCCTCGCAGAAATAACGGTATTATACCCTAGATCCTTTTGGACAAAACCCGTTCATTTGGAGTCTATATAGCGATGTCCGTCCCCTCGTCTGTCTGGCTGGTGCGCAAGATAACTCTCGAAAGGAGTATCCGTTTGGTTCGAACTTGGTACATCGTAATATTATTTGCAAACTTAGATCGATTTTGGAAGGAAAAATATCTGTCCACTCCTACTGGTACCTCTCCCACAAAAAATCGTTTTTTTTGAAGAAAATATTTTACTGCACAGAAAGAGAAAGTATTATTCGATTTTGCACTAACTTTGAAAATCCTAATATTTGCATCAGTGCTAGGTCAGGTGAGAAAATGGACATTATCGGTCCACTCCATCATGTACCTTCCCCAATAAGGGTCAAAATTTTGATGTAAGAGACCACTTGTCTTCAAATTACACACATCACAATATTTTCATTAAGCCAAGGTCTGGTGTGTAGATGAAATGCATCGGTACACTCCTTCTGGTACCTCCCCTTCATAAAAAGCGAAATTAACTTCCGATTCCATTCTGACTTGCCACATCTCAATATTTCCATCAACACAAGATCAGTTATAACGATGGTGGAGATCGAACCATTTTTTCTAGTACCTCCACGATTTGGTTGACGGTTCAGACTCGCTTCTGCAGGAAGCTCTCCTGCAGGACAGGTTTACAAGCAAGTGTTCATTCCCGGACAACTCTGCCGGTACAATATGGGTACCAACGGAAAGCTTATGAAGCGTACTGTCTATTGGTATTATGAAAATTATTAGAAGTTTCGGCCTATTCCGAGGTATATAGTCATTTCTGGAGATATCCTTGGATCAGGATAATTCCACTGACAAATATGCCTTCAAGGACATTTTTGCCGGGACAATACAAGCACCGACGGAAAGCTTATGAAGCGTATTATCCATTGGCATTATGAACAGTACACGAAGTTCCAGCAAATTCCGAGGTATATGGCCATTTCTGGAGATATCCTTGGATCAGAATAATTCCATTGGGCAATATACCTTCCAGGACAATTCTGCCGGTACAATATGGAATCCACAATTGTCCTGCCGTACACTTCATAAGCTTTTCGTTGGTAACCATATAGTACCGGCAGAATTGTCGTGGAAGGTACAGTTTGTTGTAAACTTGTCCTGCCACATGATATTGTGGTATGAGTTAATGAGTGTCTGTAGCCTTGCTATCTTTGGAACATTAAATAATTATTATTATATAATTCATTTTTAAGGCTTTTTATATGAAAAGTAATTAAAAATTAATAATTTAAGGAAATTTTGTTATTCATGTAGCCCTGCTAACGGTAACATAGCTATGTTATCTGCTATGTAAAATTTGAATTTAATTTGATTTAAATCCTTTTCAGGAAGTTCTGTACCGATATCAAACTTCGCCCAAAAAGACAGAAATGCAGATAATCACGTTTTAACACCTTATTTCATAGATATTTGAAAATAACCAAAATCCCCCTCGAAAATTACGGTGTTTACCACCCATACATATCCGCCCATAAAAAGAATTTCCAATATCTATGGAAAACTCGATCTGTATGTTATAATGAGCGAAGTTTGTTTGAAAAAAAGTGATTAAAAAATGTATCTATCAAATGCCTAGTTATAGACCCCCTAACCCTCCTCTCCCAGCTAGAAAACCCATTTGCTAAAAAGTAGCCCGCAAGCCATTTCACAAATCCACAAACTCTCATATCTTATCGAAATCATGCCATTCGGGAATTTCATTTAATTGGCCACCCAGCTGGTGTGGAAAACGCGTACAAAACTTTTTGCTATGCCTAGCAGGGAATGCAAATTGAAATTCGAATCATTTACAACAAAGTCAATATTACAATAAAATCGAAGATGAAAAGCTACCACCACGAGCAGCATCAGGTCGGTTGCCTTGTTTGTCTTTAATTTAACGATGGTGCGGTGCTGTGGAAATATTATCATTCGGCAGCATCATCGTTCTCGTCCTCATCATTATCAACATCATCGTCATAGGTCATTGTTGTTGGTGTGTATGTGTGTGTGTGGTTTTGTGTGCGTGTACAGTAAGTGTATTTTTGTGTAGACATCAGGTAATGTTGCATGCCACAAGTGCATACTGCCAACAGCAGCAGTCGAAGCCGATGCCGCTGCAGTAGCTGTTGCCGTACAAGAACTGCATGTAGTTCATCCAATTAGCAAAACCAGTCAATAGCTTCCTGTTAACATTGCAAACGTTTATTTATTATGATCAGGCGGACACAGCCGTGATGATATAGGCACCTCGATTCTAGGCCTTGCCGCATTCCGCAACTCTAGCTCACAGCATTGTTGTGTTCGCCATTGCACTTGCACTCATTTATAAACGCAATAACAAATCTCTAGAATGGCAATTGACCGCATGATCGTTGCACCTCAAAAACCCGGCTGGGCTGGGGCTGTTGAAAGTTGACGCATAGCCGTGCATAGGAGTTAAGCTGCAGCAGTAGTAACAGCGATAAAGACCACGTTGTTTACAGTGGAACAAGTTGGTTAAAGAAATTGGTAAATCAAACAAGTTAAAAAGCAGCAAGTTCGACCGGGCCGAACTTTGAATACCCTCCACCATTTGGAACGAATTTGGAAATTTTCAAAAAATAAAGTCCTTGAAAAATTCTGTTAAAATTTAAAAATACCGAATATAGCCGTTATATTGGGGTCTATACGACATGGACCTACATAGACCTTGTTTATCATAAGTCATTACCATATTGAAATTCGAAACTTGAAATAAACGGTGAATAATGCAGCTAAAATCATCAAAATATCATATATAGAGAGGTACCGTTATATCGGAGCTGTGCGACGACCCGGACCAGCATAGACAATTTTCTGTCACAGGGTATAGCATCTATTACGAACGTCAAATACGACATCTCAAAAAATTTCTGTGGGTATTGTATCTACCGAATATAGGGAGGTACTGATATATGGGCCTATACGAAGACCTGTACCTGCATAAACAATTTTCTTTCTTAGGCTGTAATATCCATTTCGAACTTCAAACACCAAATTTGAAACAATTCCGATGAATAATGTCGCTAAAATCATCAAAATACCGAATATCTGGAGGTACTGTTATATGGGGGCTATATGAAAACGTAGACCTACATGGCCCATTTACGAACTTAACCTGTCTACTGGCATAATAAACACGTGTGCAAAATTTTAGCCTTCTATCTCAATTCGTTCGAAAGATAGCGTGATTACAACAGACAGACGGATATGGCTAAATCGACTTAGAATTTTACGCTGATCAAGAATATATATATATACTTTGTTGGGTCTGACATGAGTATTTCGAGGAGTTACAAACGGAATGACAAAGTTAATATACCCTCCATAGTATGGTGGAGGGTATAAAAAAATTAATAAAAAAAGTTCCGTATTTTGAGGATTTAAGCTATATTGTTCAACAGAATTATCTTATTGCCTTCTCTTGCTATATAGAGCCACATTTTCTTATGGCCTCCCTATAACTGAACCTCCCGGTAGGTCACATTTTTTAAAATTGTTTAAAATTCGGTATTTAGTTCCACCTCCTCTGGCAGAACATTGCCCACATAGCTTCACGCTTTCCTAAAACTTCCATTAAACGTTACCTCCTGTTATTCGGTATTTGGACGATTTAAGCAACATTTCCAGATGATTTTGTAATGGGTTCTCACGTCTGTGGTAGATCATTAACTATAGCTATTGTCCCCAAAGTTCATGTACTTCCCGAATTTAGCCATATTTATTCATTTAAAATTCGGTATGTAGAGTTTATAAAGGGTTCTGTCTTCTGGGACAGAAGACTGCTTGAATAGGCTTATTATTTCTTTATTCACTCATTAGGCTGTACCTCCGAATATTTGGTATTTTGTGATTTTAGCTAGATTTTTTAACAGATTTCTATACAATCAGCCATATGGCTACAGAGGGCTAAAACGTGCCTCATAGAATTAACGGGTTTAAACCCTAAGTCTCTTTGGACCAAATCCATTTCAGGACATTTGGAGTCGATCTATTGATGTCCGCCCGTCTGTCCGTATGTCTGTCTGGCTGGCTGATGCGCACGATAACTCTCGAAGAGATTATCCGATTTGGTCCATACTTGGTAAATCGTAATATTATTGTCAAAATTAAATCGAGTTCGGAGATGTGCCATATGGGTCCACTCTTTCTGTTGCCTCCCCACAAAAGGTCGAAATTTTCAAAGATAATATTTTACTGCACAGTGAAAGAAAGGATAATCCGATTTTCTCTAATTTTTTAAAACCTAATATTTGTATCAGTTCTATGTCAGGTGCGGTAATAGTACCTTCCCCACAAATGGTCAAAATCCTGAATAATTATAACTTTTATAAAAAGTTATGTCTTCAAATTACACATATCAGAATATTTTTACTAACCTAAGATCTGCTGTTTTCTGGTACCTCCCCCACAAAGGGTCAAAATTTTGAATATCTATGAAGCTTATAAAACGCGGAATTGACATCCGATTCCATTCAGACTTGGCACATCTCAACATTTCCATCAACACAAGATCTGTTATAAATATGGTAAAGATAGGACCATTCCTTTTGGTACCTCACCCACAAAGTATCACATTTGTAAATACTTATATCTGTCATAATTTGCCAAACAAGACATCAATTTTTTACAAATTGCTATTTCTAAATATTTCTTCCAACCAGAAGCCTGAGATGAATATGGAATTTATGATTTCGCAAAAAAATTTGATATAATTTTGCTCATACCAATATTTTTATCTGCATTAGATGAAGTGTGAAAATGGAATACTTTGGTGGACTATACAGCGTGAGATAAAAAACTGCAACAAATTCAAACGCCATAATTTTTACTTTTTGTTTAAATTTTATATAATGAAAACCAAAAATGTCGGAGAAAATAGCTTCAAATTTCAGAATAAGTTCAGATTTGTTCGAATTGGTCACCTTTGGCTGCCGAATGTTGCTCTGCAGTATTTTGGGCCATTCCCGGCGAAGCGCTTACATGAGGTGATCAACACTTTGATATTTTTTAGTGCCAATCTTGATTTCCAAAATGCTCCAGACACAATAGTCCAACGGATTGGTATCCGGAGATTTTGGTGGCTATTATGCCCTGGAAATGAAGTGAGGAGCCTCATTTTCTAACCATTCTGGGGTGGCGCGTTGTCCTGTTGGAATTTCCAAGGTCTGCGGCCAAAATGCTTGCGTTCACCCTCCGGAATACATTCCCGATAATATTCGGCATTTAATCTGATGCCACGGTTGATTAATACGAGCGGGGGAGAGACCATCGTCTGTTATGGCGGCCCACACCATCACCATGGCCGGCGCTTGAGTTCTGGTGGCCAACCGAAGGTGCACATTTTCGGCTGACCTCTTTGGCAAGTAAACACGATTACTTTGTTTGTTTACAAACTGCTGGACAACGAATGTTTTCTCATCGGAGAAAACCAAATTCGGCAGTTCACCAATTTCAGCCAAGCGAAGCAACTCCTTAGCTCTTTTGAGTCTATTTTCTTTCTTTTGCGGTGTAAGTTCTTGCACTTTTTGGAATTTCTATGGCTTATCCCGAGCTAACTTTTCAATATTTGCCGAATGGAACAAAGCTCACGAATCATTTTTCGGTCACTGTGACGCGGGTTTCGATCAAGTCGCTTCTTTACTTTTCGAACCATTTCAGCTGTTGTTGCTGTTTTCTTCCGTCCACTTCCTTGAGGTCGGGCTACGCTACCACTATCACGGTAAAGATCGATGGTAAGAGACACAAAAGGCTGGAGTGCTCTAACGATAGCCCCTTGTGGGTTTTCAGCCAAATTCTGTCATAGGCTGTAGTATCCATTACGAACTTCAAATGCGAAATTTGAAAAAATTCCGGTAAATAATGTCGCTAAAATCATGAAAATACCGAATATCGGGGGGTACCGCTATATGGGGGTATACGAAGACGTGGACCTGCACACACATTTTTCAGTCATAGGCTGTAGTATTCATTACGAACTTCAAATGCCAAATTTGAAATAGTTCCGGTAAATAATGTCGCTAAAATCATCAGAATACCTAATATCGGGATGTACCGTTATATGGGAGCAATACGAAGACATGGACCTACATGACCAATTTTCAATACCAAAAGTCCTGCAGACATAATACACATTTGAGTAAATTTTTATTACTTACTTCATTTTGTTCGGAAGCTAGAGTGATTTCCACAGACGGACTAAATCGACATAGAATTTTATCCTGATCAATCAATCGACATAGAAGTTTATCCTGATCAAGAATATATATATTTTGGGGTCTAAAATGTATATTTCGAGGTGTTTCAAACGGAATGGCAAACTTTATATACCCTCCATACTATGGTGGCGGGAATAATAAAATTATTCTACCTCTCCAAACAGGACCACTGTGTGGCAAATGAAGGTGCAACATATATAAAATAGCTGTTGCTGTATGCACTGAAGACTTACTTATTAAACTATAGCAATAAAAATTGTAGAAAAAGAAAAACGCTTTCGAGAGCAAAGCTAATACAACAACAAAAGCAAAAAAATATAACAAAGAAGAATAGGGAGAAGACAGGTGCTAGGTGCTTCTCGAAAACCAGAACAACAACATCATGATTACATAGCTGAAACACCAACATTCGCCATGGTGAACAACAACACCAACAACATCGTAGCGATTTTGCACATTGCGGTCCTAGTCGAAGCTTTTGCCTATAATTGTGGTCGAAACATATTATAACAAAGTTGGCCAAGTGATAGACAGACGGACGGATGGACAGACAGGCGGAGTGGACAGGCATGTAACACAATTATTGCTATCTACATGCATAACGATAGAATGCAACGAACTGCCCTGCATTTGACAATAGTCGGTTCCAAAACCACACCGCTGGACAGAGATGTGGTTTACGCCGGCCGACCCAGGCAGACTGGCCATGTGTTTTCAGGATCATGTATCAAACAACACTCAATGTATTATGGCTGTTAGTGTTGTTGTTGTTGTTGTGGCGGTGGTTGTTGCTGCTATTGTTGTGATGCTGATGCCAATGTAATGCGGCCAAATGATGAGGCGTCTGATACCAATGTTGTTTGCCACTCCTGCCACAACAACAACGACAGCAATAGCATTGCTAGTAACCAGAACACAATGCATGGCATATTTCTAAGCGGTGCAGTGCAACCCAAAAAATATGTACTGACTTCGATGCCACAGTTTGTGTGTTAGATTTCATCCATTATCCACTTAGTTGGGAATTATTTTCCTATTGGTAACGGCCACAATGATTCCAGTTTTTTGCTACCTTTCTCTCCCTTTCTTCCTTTTGCTTTGCGCAAAATTATAGACAGCCAGAAGCTAATAGGGTATAAAGATGCTGTATTTCTCCTGGGGCTGCACACCAAACTTGAAGCATGGTCGACTTGAGATGTATGTGCATCAGAAAATTTAATTGAGAAGTACTGTTATAAAGGGTCCGCTAAATACGATTTTTCTTTAAAAATAAGGACAATCCTCCGGTTAATAATGGAAAATAATTTGATTCAAATGGTCACCTCGGCTGGACAGGCAGTGGCCTAATCTATCGGACTGGCCATTGCGCATGTTCATGGAAAAATGGTCCAATTATGAGTGCCGTGTCATAGTCCCCTGGGACATAATCCCCATAATGATACCCAATATGGGGTATGTATTTTTAACCCGAAAGTTCGGATACAAAATCCGGGTTCAATCCGATTCTACAAAACTGATATGTAAATGGCTTATGTAAATACCTATCCAACAAGTGGTCATTGAACTGATTCTGAAACAATACAAGAAATTTTCTATTTTTTTTACCGAAACTTGAACTTGAAAAACCCCTTAAAGTCGAAAATGGACCCATCATGGGGTATCTCTTCTAATTCCGAAGATATTAAAATGAAAAAAGAAATGAAATCAAAATTTTCTTCACTAATATTTATTTAAACCTCATAACTTTTAAGTATTTAAGCATTTTTCTCTGGGGTATGACAACCCTAACACCGGCTACACGATCCAGAGTTTTTTTTTCGAAATTTTATAATTTTTGTAAGTGGGCGGTCTTCGGCCGGGCTTATCCAGCACCGGTTACGCGATCCATAGTACCTGTGATAAAAATTTCATGTCTATCCGAGCATAGCCCCTGAAATCAACTTAAGCCTTGTTTTCTTTCTGGCACAAAGGGTCATACTCCCCATGGGAATTACGTCCATTTTGGAAGCGGACATAATCACCACTATATTATCGAGGCTATGATCAAAAATAAACCGGACATATTTCCCTTAATTGCAATGGGTTTATGTCAGTGGGGATTATGTCGGGGCACCTAATTATGCCTCAGGATCTAATCCACACCATACAGTGATTCATTTTTGGATGGCGGAAAAGTGTCTAAAAATGGACGAATTCGGAGACTTATTTCGATTGTACGAGTACCTTGAATTAGTTCGCAATATATGTATATTTTGACATCTGACAAAAAAATGATGGTCGAAGTGTGGATCATCACGAATAATCCTTTAAATTGTATGGGATTTAAAAAATTAAATTCGCTATTTCGTCAGCGAAAAGTCCTCCTTAAAATACAAAATTCGTTGCAGCAGATTTGGTTAGGCCGTTTTGTACTCAAAATGTACAATTTGTTCGGTTTGACAATATTTTTCAATCAAAACTTCATACATCCTACTAAATTTTCAGACTATCAAGGCTTAATATTGTATTCAAGTCTTAATTTTTCGGAAATAATAATAGGAAAGGTTTACCATTTACACCAAAAAGTGTTAAAAATCTTTCATTTTGAAGTTTACCTATTAGGATATTAGTATAAGCATTGCATATTGAAACCAATTTTTCTGTCCATAACTATTTCATCGTCTCCATATGTAAACCCATGAAACCAATAGTGACCTCAATATTAGCTTTATACCTTCAATACCAAATTTAGTAGTATTTAGCACAATTATAGAACGCATATCCAAAACCAGCTACTTTTCTCAACAACAGACACAACAATGATGTTAATATCTAATTTCAGAATTGTATCTCTATCCCTTCACCCAATACCACATTTAGTACCGTTTAGTATATTTCGTACAATTATAGAACAAATTTCCAAAACCACCTCCACATCTCAATTCCTGACTCCAACAGGGATCTCAATATCCAATTTCGGCATTCCTCTTCTATCCATTCACCCAATACCCAATTTAGTACCACTTAGTACTTTTCGATCAACTATAGTATGGATTTCCAAACCAACCTCCAAATCTCAACAAAAGACACCAACAGTGACATCTTATCAAATTAGTACTATTTAGTACTTATCGTACAATTATAGTACACACTTCCAAGACCAGATACCTGAAATTTCCAACTCTATTCCTTCACATAAAAGCAAATTTAGTACCATTTGATACTTTTTGTACAAATATAGGATTCATTTCCAAATCACTGCCAATTCTCAAACACAGATATCATAAGTAATCTAAATCATAAATTTCGGAATTTTATCTACATCCCTTCACCCAATACCAAATATAGTACTAATTAGTACGCATATTCAAAACAATCTACATCTCTTCATGCTAGACACCAACAGTGATCTAAAATTATTATCATTTAGTACTTTCCAAACAAAACCACCACTAGATCTCAACACCAGATTCGAACAGAGATCTCAATATCGAGTTTCGAGATTACAGTTCAATACCAAATTTAGTACCATTTTGCACATTTCGTACAATTTTAGTACATATTTCCAAAACCACGTCCTTACATCAATTTCATGTCCAAGAATTGATTCTCTTACCAAATTTTAAGATCTTATCACTATCACATCGTTAGAATTTCGAAAATCCCTTTATTTAGTCTATCCCACAAAATATCAAAGACTTTCATTCCAAATTTCAGATTTCCAGCTCTAGTCCTTACCCGTATACCAAACGTAATTCGGCCGGGCCGAACTTTTAATACCCTTCACCTTAGAGTAAAGGAAACATTAGAACCCATTATGACCCACAAATACCAATTTTTAGACATATTCAGGGAAAATGTGGCAAAAACCATCAAAATACCTAATATCGGGAGGTACCGTTATATGGGGACAATACCAAATCGTGGATCTATACATGCAATGTTTCGCCACCGGAGCTTGAACACATTACGAACTACAAATACAAATTTTTAGACAAATCTGTAAAAAAATGTGGCAAAAATTATCAAAATATCGAATGTCGTGAGGTACCGTTATATAGGGGCTATACCAAAGCGTTGACCCATCATACAATGTTTCGGCACACGAACTAGGACCCATTTGACCCACAAATATTGGGAGGTACCGTTATATGAGGACTATACCAAAACGTATCTCATTTTCAATACCAACCATTCTAGACACAATACAATTTTTTCTGCTAAATTTTTGACGCTCTACGTCAAATAATGTGGGCTGTGTCGTGATTTCAACAGACAGACAGACGGGCATCGTTAAATCGACTTAGAATTTTATGCTGATTATGAATATATATACTTTAGGGGTGTTACAAACGGAATGACAAAGTTTATATACCCTCCTTTCCAAGGTGGAGGGTATATAACTCCCATAAAATGTCAACTTTTACACATTGTACAAATTAGATCTTTTCTAAAGTCGGTATATATAGGTCAATATTTTCTGTCGACCTCCCCCAGATAGTGTTTACCCAAGTACTTGATTATATGCAGAGCTTATATCTCTGTCGCCAAACCGACAGACACGTTCTTAGAGAATTGGGCTTCTATGCGTACAGGCCAATCTACCCATTGGGGACTCTTAGCGTGGCCAACCACAAGACGAGGACTTTCCACAAACAAAATTTCCGATTGCTTTAACATAGAGATTCCAACCGGATAAAATGCTTTGGATGGTATTGTCGTTTTAATGACACTTGAATCATCATTGCTACAAGAGAACGTAAGAAAATTTGATACACTATTCTTTTCCCTGGCATTACCATGTAATGAGTTATTCGACTTTAACGTTTTCCTTTCTTTTTTGGAGGTTCCACAAACAGCATCACCGATTTAAAACGCCTAATGTACCGACAAAGCCATATCGATGTTGGACAAGAAAATAACAACTATGATTTTGCTGCTCCTGGCAGAGGCTATAAACGATGAGCGCTTTAAAAATGTTGTACACCTGCAGGTGTTTTGCGACGATGGCTATGGCGATGACGACGACTATGAGCTATTGCATCAGTTACAGATGATACATAAAGAAAATAAAAGCAACATAGCATATAATAATAATAACAGCTACAGGTACAACAACAACAACAACATCGAAACAGGTAAATGAGGCTACAGCGACAACATAAATATCGGAGGATAACAACATAAAATACAAGTTTACGGCTTCCAGTTAAAGTAGCAGGCGCTGGGTGATGTCGATACGGCTGCTCCCGTTGCCGTTGTGGTTGGGGCATTGTTACATAGTTTCGAACACCAGATACTCTTCTATCTATCTGCCCATCGATGTACAGATCTAAAACGAAAATATGAGGATATATGAACGACAGGTTTTTCGCTGCAGCATTTTTTGGATTTCTTATCTTTTCTAGAGTGGGGGAAAGGTAAGTAAAGGAGAATAATGTTGGCTTCGGGAATAGTTCGGATGAACTAATTTCATTGTTTTGAAGATAATGTATAGTAATAATTATAATTAAAGCAAGCATCCCGGAGAGTTCTATTAGGAGACACCTGGAAGTTATTCAAAGGTTGCTCTTGTTTTTGGTTGGCAATGCAAAATGGTACTCCGTGCTCTAAGCCATATTGATGTCATATTGATATTTTGAAGACTCTTTGCTAAAGCTATTGTAGGATGATAATTTTTACTTGTTGAGACAGATATGCCCTAATGAAGCAAAAAAAAAAAAATTTAAAAAAAAAATTAAAAAGCAGTAAGTTCAGCCGGGCCGAACTTTGAATACCATTTGGACCGAATTTGGAAATTTTCAAAAAATAAAGTCCTTAAAAAATTATCTTAAAATTTTAAAAATACCGAATATAGCGGTTATATTGGGGTCTATACGACGTTTACCAACATAGCATCCATTACGAACGTCAAATACGACATCTCAAAAAATTTCGATGGGTATTTTACCTACCGAATATAGGGAGGTACTGATATATGGGGCCTATACGAAGATCTGTACCTGCATAGACAATTTTCTGTCACAGACTGTAGTTTCCATTACGAACTCTAAATACGTAATTTGAAACAATTCCGTCAAATAATGACGCTAAAATCATCAAAATACCGAATTTTGGGAGGTAACGTTATATGGGGGCTATACGAAAACGTGGATCTGCACAGACAATTTTCTGTCATAGGCTGTAGTAACCATTACGAATATCAAATACCAAATTTGAAACAATTCCGGTGAATAATGTCGCTAAATTCATCAAAATATCGAATATCGGGAGGTACTTATATATGGGGGCTATATGAAAACGTGGACCTACATTCGAAGACGTGGACCTGCACAGATAATTTTCTGTCATAGGCTGTAGTATCCACTTCGAACTTCAAATACCGAAGTTGAAACAATTCCAGTGAATAATGTCGCTAAAATCATCAAAATACCGAATATCGGGAGGTACTTATATATGGGGGCTATATGAAAACGTGGACCTACATGGCACATTTACGAAATTAACCTGCCTGAAATAAACACGTGTGCAAAATTTTAGCCTTCTATCTCAATTCGTTTGAAAGATAGCGTGATTACAACAGACATACAGACGGACATGGCTAAATCGATTTAGAAGTTTACGCTGATCAAGAATAGATATACTTTGTTGGGTCTGACATGAGTATTTCGAGGAGTTACAAACGGAATGACAAAATTAATATACCCACCATAGTACGGTAGAGGGTATAAAAAATCAGCATGAGCCCAATTAGACTACGACCCTATGAACGCTTTCCAGATTTCTCAAAACTCTAGTTCACAACTAACTTTTCAAACTTGTGAACTGGAAGACAACTTCAAATGCATACCCAATTCAAGCAATAAACCGAGTTAGTATGCAATTCTACATTGTCTGATAAGCTTGACGTGTAAGAAAAATCTGACTTGTTCTTCAGAGAGAATTTACTCATAAAAGAGTAGTGGAATAACTGTCTGACTGAGAATCAAAGCCTAGACGAAATGGCAGAGGCTGGAATCTCGAAATTTTGCACAGGGTAAATTTTGGTGCGCAGGCGTGTGATAAATTTTTTGAAGATTCGTACTAAAAGGATACGAAAAGTACTAAAATGTACTGAAAATGGAATAATTTGTAGAGCTATAAGACACTGACGGAGTGCAGGATAGATGTAGCAAAGGATTATTGGAAATTTGAACTTAGAGGTTACGAAAATTTTTAAAATGGTACTAAATTTCTAAAATCGTACCATGTTGTAATGTGTGAACGGACAGAGCTAAAAACTTGAAATTTGGTATGAGAATCAAAGTTGGAAAGTAGGTTTGATTTATGAAGGTGGTTTCCGAAATGGGTACTATTATGGAATGAACTGTACTAAATGGTACTATATTTGGAACAGTTTGTTTTGGGCTGACGGATGTAGCTGGCATTTTGAAATTTTGTATTGGGGTCCTTGTTGGCAGGATATTTTGCAAATGGGTACGAAAATTACTAAATGGTACAAAATTTGGTATTGAGTGCACAAATAGTGCTAGAAATCTGAAATTTGGTGTTAGGATCGTTAAATGGTAGTGTGATTTCTTTACTCCAGCATTTAAATGTTAATAAATATTTTTGTCTCGTACCATAGCTCGTTACCGTGATACTGGTAGTGTAGCCCGACGCCAAGGAAGTGGACGGAAGAAAACAGCAACATCAGCAAAAATGGTTCGAAAAGTAAAGAAGCGACTTGATCGAAACCCGCGTCGCTGTTTCCGAAAAATGGCTGGTGAGCTGAACATATCTCAATATTCCATTCGGCAAATATTGAAAATTGGGCGCAGGGTAAAACCATTGAAATTCCAAAAATTCCGCAACAGAAAGAAAATAGACTCAAAAGAGCTAAAGAGTTGCTTCGCTTGGCCGAAAGTGTTGAACTGCCGAATTCGGGTTTCTCCGATTAAAAAACATTCGTTGTCCAGAAGTTTGTAGATAAACAAAATGATCGTGTTTACTTGTCAAAGTGGTCAGCTGAAAATGTGCACCTTCGGTTGGCCACCAGAACTCAAGCGCCGGCCATGGTAATGGTGTGGGCCGCCATAACAGCCGATGGTCGCTCTCCGCTCATATTAACCGACCGTGCCATCAAAATAAATGCCGAATATTATCGCTAAAATATTCTGGAGGGTGTATTAAAGCCTTGGACAAGCAAACATTTTGGCCGCAGACCTTGGACATTCCAACATGACTTAGCATGCGCCACCCAAGAATGGTTACAAAATGAGGTTCCTCGCTTTATTTCCAGCGCACAATGGCCTCCAAAATCTCCGGATACCAATCCGTTGGATTATTGTGTCTGGAGTATTTTGGAAAGCAAGGTTGGCAGTTTCGATCACCTCAAGCAAGCGCTTCGAAATATTCAAGCAGAGTGTGACGGTTTCTTTGGCCGTTTGAAGGACATAATTCGTGCCAAAGGTTACCAATTCGAACCAATCTAAATGTATTCTATTTCCGCCATTTTTTGCTTTCATTCAATAAAATTTAAAAAAGAAAAATGTAAAAATGTGTACGAAAATTATGAAATGGCACTAAAATTTGGTACAATTTGGTATTGGGTGAAATATGAAATTTAGTGTTAGGGGCACGTTCATGTGTAGCCTGGACATGTAGACGTGATTGTGGAAGTGTATATCGTAATTATACGAAAATTTTCAACTGATATTATATTTGGAATTGGGTAATGGGATAGAGATAAAATTCCGAATATTAATATTTTTGTTGCTGATGGTATCTGTGTCTGAGTTTTACCAGTGGTTTGAAAAAATATGTCCAATAGTTATTCAAATTGTACCAAATTGTATTGAATTTGGTATTAGGTGATGGGATATAGCTGAAAAAATGAAATTCTATAGTGCGATAACTGTTGGTGTCTAGGATTGAGATACGGAACGGCTATGCAAAATAGTACTACAACTATATTAAAAGTACTAAATTTGGTATAAGTTGATTAAAGCTGAATAAGTTGGATAAAGTTGAAATCCCGACATTTTATATTGTGGTCTCCGTTGGTATCTGGTATCTGGACGTGGAGTTGGTTGTGGAAATGCGTACTATATATATTTGAAAAAAGATAAATGATATTATGTTTGGATATATTGTTGGTGTCTAGGATGAAGAGATATAGATTTTTTGGATATGCACACTAAATGTTTCCAAATTTGGTATTGGGTAAAACAAAAACGGAAGTCATTCATTGGTGTCTATGGTTGAGGAAGGGAGCTAAGGGTGTTAAATTAAAGAGCAGAAATCCTGAAATTTTATGTTAGGGTCACTGATGGTATTTTGGGTTGAGATATGGCATATGTTTTGAAAATGCGTACTACTTTTTTCGAGAAGTATTAATTGGTACTAAATTAGGTATTGGGTGGTGGGATAGAGCTGGAATTCTGGAATATGATATCGAAGTGTCTGCTGGTATTTGAGATTGAGATATGGAGTTGGTTTTGGAAATTCCTAAAATTCGGTATTGGTTGAAGGAATAGAGTTGGAATCCTGATATTTGATATGGAAGAAACTTTTGGTGTCTGTTGTTGAGAAAAGGTTGGTGTCTGTTGTTGATTTTGGATATATGTACTATGTTTGTACCCTATGGTACTAAATTTGGTATTGGGGGAGATTATAGAACTGAAATCCTGAAATATCATATTAAGGTCACTGTTGGTGTCTGAGGGTTAGATTTGGAAATGGGTTTGAAAATATGTACTTGACATGTTCGAAAAATACCAAATTGCACTTCATTTTCCCAAAGCTTATATGTGTGGAGACATTTAATTACTTTTTGGACAGGAAATTTTAATGTGGGTCCATTGTGCAATTGTTTTCCTAATATCCTTCTCGATTGGCTTCAAAATTAAACATTTTGGAAATATAAACATTTTCCTATTATTCAAACAAAACGGAACTAAAAAAGCATTAAGTTTGTCGAAACATTCTTTGAGTATCCTCCATCATTTGAAAGCAATTTACAAATTTTCAAATAATTTCCATTGAAAAATACTGCTAACTTCATAAAAATATCGAATATAGGGAGTTAGCATTATATTGGGGCCTATAAGAAGACGTGGACCTGTATATACATTTTTTTCTTTGGCCTTTACGATATTCAAAAACGAAATTTGAAATAATTCCGGTGAATAATACCGCTAAAAGCATTAAAATGCTGAGTATAACGAGGTACCGTTATATGGCGACTATACGAAGATGTGGACTTGTATAGCCAATTTTCTGATATAGGATATAGTACCAATTAGAAGCTAAAAATTCCGAATTTTAAACATTTCCGGTGAAAAATGTGACACAAATCAAAAAAACATCGAATATCTCGAGGTACAGTAATATGGGGTGGTATAGACCCCATGGGTCCATATAGTCAATTTTCAAAACCAAAAGTTCAGCAGACCTAACACACATCTGAGTAAAATTGTATCAACCTACTTTATTTTGTTCGAAAACTAGAGTGATGTCCACAGACGGACAGACATCGTTAAATCGGCATTGAATTTAATGCTGATCAAGAATATGTATTCGTTGTGGGGCCCAAAAATGTATACTTCGAGGTGTTACAAACAGAATGACAAACTTAACACGAATTGTTGGACGAATCTAAAATTTTAAGATGTACTCTTCGCTGACAAAGTAGCGAGCACTTCCTAATGTTATACAATTTTTATATCCTCCACCTCGGAAAGGAGGGTATATTAACTTTGTCATTCCATTTGTAACATCCCAAAATATTCGTCGTAGACCTCATAATGTATATATATATATTCATAATAAGCATAAAATTCTACGCCGATTTAACGATGTCCGTCTGTCTGTCATTCCGTATGTCTGTCCGTCTGTCTTTTGAAATCACGATACAGGCCACATATATTTGACGTAGAGCGTCAAAATTTAGCAGAATAAATTGTACTGTGTCTAGGATGGTTGGTATTAAAAATGTGGTCCACGTTTTGGTATAGCCACCATATACCGGCACCTCCCTATATTCGGTATTTTGATGATTTTTGCCACATTTTTTTCACGAATTTGTCTGAAATTTGGTATTTGTGGGTCCTAGTGGGTCCTAGTTCATGTGGCGAAACCTTGCATGTATAGGTCCACGCTTTGGTATTTCCCCCATATAACGTTATCTCACGACATTCAGTATTTTGATGATTTTTGCCACATTTCTTCATGGATTTGTCTAAAAATTGGTATATGTTGATCATAATGAGTTATAGCTCCGTTGGCGAAACATTGTATGTATAGGTCCTCGTTTTTGTATAGCCCTATATAGCGGTACCTCCCGATATTCGGTATTTTAATGATTTTTGCCACATTTTCCCACGAATATGTCTAAAATTCTGTATTAGTGGGTCATAATTGGTTCTAATGTTTCCATTACCCTAAGGTGGAAGGTGTTAAAAGTTCGGCCCGGCCGAACTTAATGTTTATACCCTACACCACAAGGTGGTCAGGGTATTATGTCTTTGTGCATTTGTTTGTAACAGGCAAAAGGAAACGAGATAGACCCATAGTTCCTTTTGATGATCTGCATAGAATCACATTCTGAGTCGATTTATGCATGTCCGTCCGTCCGTCTGTCCATGTATTTTTGTAAACAAAGTACAGTTCGCATTTATTGCCCTATCCAGATGAAATTTTGCACAAATCATTTGTTTGGCCCAAGCACGAACCCTATTGAAATTGAAGATAATCGGTCAAAATTTAGATATAGCTCCTATATATATCTTCGTCCGATTTGTCTTTTATTGTGCACCAAATGTGTAATATTAGTCCGAATAGTATGGAATTTTGCACGTACAATCAGATTGGACCTGAAAATAAGTATGCCAAATTTGATCGAAATCGGTTCAGATATAGCTATAGCTCCCATATATATTTTTCATCCGATTTGTTATTTTTGTCCTCCGCAGCCGTAATATGGACTCTGTAACAACAATATTTGGGGAAATATATCAAATACAGCTCAGAAATACATTTGCTAAATTTTATCGAGATCGGTTCAGATTTGAATATAGCTCCAATATATAACTTCGTCCGATTTACCTTGGATTGTGCACCAAACGTCTTTGAAGCTAGTATGTCAAATTTGGTGAAGATCGGTTCAGATATAGCTATAGCTCCCATATATACTGTTCATCCGATTTGTCATATTTGTTACCCACAACCGTAATATGCACTCCGTAACAAAGATATTCAGGGAAATATATCAAATACAGCTCAGAAATATCTTTACCAAATTTTATCGAGATCGGTTCCGATTTGGATATAGCTCCCATATATATTTTTATCCGATTTCAAATTAATTGTGCACCAAATGGGCAATACAAGTCCGAATTTAAAAGATATAAATGTTTCGGCATATTCAGTCCTTTGAACTTTAAATTATAATTATAATCGTAGCGTGTATGTTTGAATTCTCCCATAAAAACTTTTAATTGTTATGCGAAGCTCTACTGAATTTGCAAAGTGGTGTAGGGTATCATAAAGTCGGCCCCGCCCGACTTTAAGACTCTCTTTACTGGTTTTTACTTGTTTAATGTGTAATTATTTTCTTGGCATTATGAGAAGAAAACTTTTTGAGTTGATTTGAGCATCAATCAAACAACAATATTTTGTGTGACAAGTTAATGAGTTTCATCGAAATTTGCACACAAACAGCATTTTATGTGTTTCAAGTTGTTTTATGGAAACAATTGTTTATTTGACATTTGCCTTAGGCTAAATACGAAATAAAGGCTTTTAACAAATATTTTTTATTTCTTTTACAAAAAACCCATTCACAAGTCTACCTTTGTGTACTATGCTGTAACAGGTTATTCACCGAAGTTACTTTGAAATTTGTTTTGAGATTCCAACAATTTATTGTAAAGATCTGTAATGCTTCTAATATTGTCGGCCATCAATGTGATTTGTTGATAAAGCCATTATCAATTATTTAAGACTTTTTTTTTGGGGAAACAGGCAGCATCCGCTAAATAATCCCAGTAAGAAGATTTCAATGTAAAAATCTTAGTAACCAAATAATGATACATTTCAAGAATATACATTAACAAACAATTTTTAAAAGAGCTTTTTTAAGATTTATTTGGTTTTACGTTAATGGTGTTAAATGACCACTAGCAACATGATTGTCTACTGCGATGAATCAATTTAGATTTGACAGATGCCAGACATATGTAAAATGCCTTGGGCTTTTTTTCCCAATTTCAACAACTCACTTAAGATGTTTGGGAATATAAACGCCCACTACGCGCATGCATACATTCAGATGTAACATTTAATTTTAATTGTTTCTGTCTCGGGTAGTTGAGTTGTTTTATACTCTCCGCCATACAATGAATGGAGACCATATTAAGTTTGTCATTCCGTTTCTAAGTCATTGAAATAACTATTAAAACCCTAAAAAGTCTACAGCTTCGTGATCAGCATTATAAGATGATTTACACGTGTCCGTCTGTCTGTGTGACCGTTCGAACTAGGATGTCTGAAATTAACAAAAATATATTGAGGTACACGAACTTTAAAGACATATAAGGAAGGCACCAGAAGGGGTGAATCGATACTTTCCATCTTTACACCAGAACAGATAACAATATAGGAATTTGTGAAATTTTATGAGAATTGGATATTTGATTCGCATTTTAAAACAGTTTTGTGTATTTAAAATGTTTACCCTTTGTGGGGGAGGTA
This sequence comes from Musca domestica, assembly GCF_030504385.1. Taxonomy (NCBI): domain Eukaryota; kingdom Metazoa; phylum Arthropoda; class Insecta; order Diptera; family Muscidae; genus Musca; species Musca domestica. The sequence continues at coordinate 7,069,853 of NW_026712318.1, read as the reverse complement.
GGTTAGGTTAGTCTAGAGAATGTCATTCGGAGGCCTGCTGGTCCATTGTAATCAATCTTATTTATAAACAAGTAAAAAATCTGTAAGGCCGGGCCGAACTTTGAGTAACCTCCACAAAAAAAAAAAAAATCCGTTAAAAATTATTTTAAAATCTTAAAAATACCGAATTTAGCCGTATATTAAGGTCTGTACGACGACGTGGACCTGCATAAGCAACTTTTCTCATAAGCTATTACAATATTCAAATGCGAATTTTGAAAAAAAATCTGTTTATAATGTAGCTAAAATCATCAAAATTCCGAATATAGGGAGGAACCATGGGAGTTGTAAAGCGTGGACCTGCACATACAATTTTTTTGTCATAGGCTGTAGTATCCATTACGAACTTCAAATACCAAATTTGAAAATCATCAGAATACTAAAATCATCAGAATACTGAATATCGGGGGGTACCGTTATATGGGGGCTATACGAAGAAGTGGACCTACATGATCCATTTTCTGTTTTATGCTGTAGTGTCTATTACGAACTTCAAATTCCAAATTTGAAATAATTCCGGTAAATAATGTCGCTAAAATCATCAGAATACCGAATATCGGGGGGTACCGTCATATGGGGGCTATACGAAGAAATGGACCTGCATAGCCCATTTTCTGTTTTATGCTGTAGTATCTGTTACGAACTTCAAATACCAAATTTGAAACAATTCTGCTAAATAATGCTACTAAAATTATCGTTATATGGGGGCTATACGAAGACGTGGACCTACATGGCTATGGTGGAGGGTAATAAAAAGGGAAAATAAAGTAGAGGAGCAAAGAGATAGTAATATTGAGAAGATTATTTAGAAGTGAAGAGTATCCACGAATTTCGAGTCGTTGTTAGCCATTTTAGTCTTCTGGCTGGCTAAAAAATTACTCTTGGCTCTGATTCGGATTGTGAAGGTAAGTCATGCAGGATTTGCTTACCCGTGAGCCACTGTCTGACTCCACAAAGAGTTGGACAATGGCAGAGTAAGTGCTCCGCAGTTTCTATCTCATCCTCGTCTAATTTACACTGACCTGTAATTAAGCCTACCACAAGTTTTAGGTCGGATTTCGCCATGGAAGTGAGCGATGGAGATCTCCTTTGTTTGATTACTGATCAAATTTTCTTGGAAGCATTTCAGTCCCTTACTTTCGCCCAATTATGTTGAAATCTCCCGGAGTAATATTTGTGTATTACATGAAAGAAGTGACACAAGGGTGGCTTCAGCGAGCTCTCAATCTCTAAATCATTTGACTCGGAGGCACGTCTTGTCCATTCATCTGCTGATTCATTTTCAGAGATGTTGCTGTGGCCAGGAACTCAACAAAGCTTGATAAAGGACTTAACTTTTTTTCAGAGAAATTCTGCAACCCAGAGCTGCCATTGATTTGATGTTGAATGAATTTAGCGCTTTCAGGGTCGCTTGCCTATAGACATATATAGTCACCGGTCTGTTCATTTCAACTTTCATCAGCAATTCTACGGTTTTCCTGATAGTGAACCATAGGTATAGATAGCTATACCGCTGAAAGATGCTTGGTATGTGGATGTCCAGTTTTTCGAAGTCTAGCCCAGGTGATATATATTCACTGGTCACAATCCGACCTCCTGTGTTCTTCACATACATTGACCAAGTTCATAGAGTCTCTGAGCACATCTTGCTGCCTGCCTGTTTCTCTATAAATAGACTTAAGGGCTTCAAGTTGAGTAGGGTGTCCAAAGCAGATTGAGGTGTGCTCCTAAGTGCACCTGTAATTAATAGAGATGTCATTCTTTGGACTTTGTCAATGGTTTTGTTGAAGGAAGCCATCGCTAGAGAGTATCACCTAACTAATCCTCCATAAGTCAGAATCGGACGGACAACTGACACATCTAACCATTTGATGATATACGTCTTCAGCTCCCAGCTCTTTCCTATGGAGTTTTGCAGGAGTAGAGTGCTTTTTAGTTCCTCTTAGCGCGCTCCTCGATGATCCTCTTCAAGTTAAGACGCTGCCATGGTCGCTCGAGGATGAAAGTGAGATATTTGGCTTCATAAAAAACACTCAACGTGACTCCATCTAGCAAGGGTGGTGTGGGGGGAGGTACCAGAAGAAGTAGGCCGATATTCACCATCTTCATAACATATATTGTGTGTGTGCAGAGCTTGAAAAAAACCGGATGCTCATTTAGAGTTTTGCAAACTTCATAGCTATTTAAAATTTTCACCTTTGTGGAGGTATATCCCGATATATAGATTTTGTCTTAATAAAAATATTGGGGTGTGCGGAATTTGAAGACTATCGGACTCTTTAATCACATTCTATAAGAGTAACAATTATTCAAAAATGTACCCTTTGTTGGAAAGGTTCTTGATCGAGTGGACCATTTGTCCATTTTCGCACCTAACCTGGCACTTATGCAAATATTAGGATTTACAAAGTTGGAGGAATATCGGATTATCCTTTCTCTTTCTGTGCAGTAACATGTTTTCTTTTTTTTTGAAAAGGTCGGCAGCTTGTTGGGGAGTTACCAGAAGGAGTGGACCGATATTGCCCATCTCCAAACTCGGTCTTGTTTGATAGTAATATTGAACCAAATCGGAATCTCTCTTCGAGGGTTATCGTGCGCACCAGCCAGACAGACAGACAGACGGGCATGGCTATATCGACTCCAAATGTCCTGAAATGGATTTGGTCCAAAGAGACCTAGGGTCTAAGACTGTTATTACGATGAGGCACGTTTTGGCCGTATCAAATGATGTATACCCTGTCTAGCCATATGGCTGATGGTATAAAAAGTACTACATACTACTAAATTTTGTATATGGGGAAGGATGGAATATGAAATCTATAATGTGGTAATGACACTTGTTAATACCTTATACTAGTTGATACCGATAACAATAAGTTAAGCAAATGAAAAAGCAGTTAGTTTGGAAGGATCGAACTTTGAGTGGCTTCCATCACTTGGATAGATTTGCAAATTTTCAAAAAGATGTCCGATGAAATATATTGCTAAAATCATAAAAATACCGAATATTTTGGGGCTACCCGAATGTTGCTCTGCGGTATTTTGGCCCATTCCCGGCGAAGCGCTTGCTTGAGGTGATCGACACTTTGGTATTTTTTAGTGCCCACCTTGCTTTCCAAAATACTCCAGACACAATAGTCCAACGGATTGGTATCCGTAGATTTTGGTGGCCATTGTGCGCTGGCAATTTTGTAAACATTCCTGGGTGGCGCGTGCTGAGTGCGATGGTGCTGAGTCCTGCAGTCCAAGAATGTCCAAAGTCTGCGGCCAAAATGTTTGCGTGCCCAAGGCCTTAATACACCCTCCAGAATATTTTCGCGATAATATTCGGCATTTTTTCTGATGCAACGGTCGATTAATGCGTGCGAAGAACGACCATCGGCTGTTATGGAGGCCCTTGAGTTCTGTCTTGAAGTCTCTTTGACTGCTGGACAACGAATGTACTCTCATCGGAGTTCGGCAGTTCACCACTTTCGGCCAAGCGAAGCAACTCTTTAGCTCCTTTGAGTACATATTTTTCTGTCGATGGCTTTACCCCGAGCTCATTTTTCAATATTTGACGAATGGAATATTGCGATATGTTCAGCTCACGAGTCATTTTTCGGCCACTGCGACGCGGGTTTCGATCAAGTCGCTTCTTTACTTTTCGAACCATTTTTGCTGATGTTGCTGTGTTCTTCCGTTCACATCCTTGACGTCGGGCTACGCTACCAGTATCACGTTAACTAGTGATGGTACGAGATACGAATGATTTATTGACATTGAAATGCTAGAGTGCTCTAACGATAGCAACTTGTGGTTTTCCAGCCAAATATAAAGAAATCTCACTATCACGCTTGAATTCCATCACGAATAACTTGTTTTCTGGAAAATTCTCACCAAAATGCTTTTGTACTCTTGTAAACAATATAATGAGCTGTCGCTGGAATAATTTTAACAGCTGTCGGATGAGTGGCTTAGAAATGAGAGCAGTCTGAAGTTGGTTGCAGTTTTTTCATCTCACCCTGAATATACTTTGTGGGATCTACAGTACATATTTTGAGGAGTTACAAGACAAACTTAATATACCCTCCATAGTATGGTAGAGGGTATTAAAAGTGCATTGTGGCAATAGAATACTTTGGTATTCAGTCTTCTCTCAATGTGCGTTTTCTGCATTACGAAACTGCTAGTCGAAAATTTGCAACAAAAATTCAACCCTTACATCGCTGTTGAAGTGATCCAAGTTCACAAATTTTGCATTCCATATTCGTTTCATTAACACATAACATTTATTTGGCCAAAACGCCAAGATGCCTTATTTAGCTAAAAAAATTTATTACCAATAATGGCTTTAATAAGTACACAACTCTCAATTTAATCGGACACTAAATGTGATAAATACAAATTTTGAACAAACGTTTAGCCCCTATTTATCTTAAGAGCATCCTTTGTGCTTGTCCCAAAATGCCATGTCCATTAATCCTTAAGGAGAATTTTGGGAGAACTTATACCTACCAGCATCTAAAATTTATTTAATAGAGAGTGTCATGTCAAACATATTGTCAATTTATAAAGAGTAGTTTTTTTTTGTTTTTGTTTGCCAACGACGACGACGACGACATTGTTGACTTTTAACTAAGAAAAATTAGTTATTTAAATTGTACAACATGTTTGTACGTTGCTCAGACATGACAGCTACAACATGATGATGCTGCTGCTGCCGTTGCTTCTGCCGACCAACCAACACCATACCAATGGGGGGATTGGGTGCTCAACCTGCGCACATACAACCAACATTTGTGCATCATCTTTTCTCATTGAGCAGAGATTTGTAGCTCCAACTCGTAAAGTTAGGAAACCGAAAAGATTAACCAACAATTTTAAGGTCTGCATTCAGGTGACACCATTTGGGAGGTGTTGTGGTGGGACAAAGTTATGCCTGGTCGTTCATTCGTTTGTTCATCTGCTCCGAGCAGTGAGCCACTTCAACGGTGACAAGACAAATCACCAGAGTTTACATGCAATAATTGTTTGACAAATATTGAACTTGTTGCCGACGATGTGCACTTCTTCTTCTTCTTTTGTCTTATGCTTGGTTACAAAGCAACCGCATGATGATGATGATGATGACAACGATTATTATTACTTTTATTGAAGTTTAATATTTTCCACAGTGACAGTGGAAATCCTAGGTTTGGTGGGATCTTTTGTCAAGTTAAAAAAAATTTGGTTTTTTGGTAACAGAACTTACGGGGAATTTAGGAAAATTGAGTTAAAGAAACTTGGCTGGAGTGGATAATAGAAGAAAATACCCTTAAACTATCGTATATAGAAAAAAAAAAAAAAAAAAACTCCTGAAGTTATTTTATTAAGAGTGATTTTCAAGAGCTATTAGAAAGTTTTCAAAAAGAGAATGGTTTTCTAACATTTGGAAGGAATTTGAAAAATGTCATAAAACTTCCGGAAAATACCACTAAAATGAAAACTGTAATATGGAGACTATACGAAGACGTGGATCTGCATACGAAATTTCCATAGGCTGTAGTAACCATTAAGTTTTCCCAATACAAAATTTGAAACGATTCCGTCGAATAATGTTGCTGAAATCATCAAAATAGCGAATATCGGGATGGGGGCAATACGAAGACGTGGACCTGTATACAAAAATGGCTGTAGTGTCAAGGTTGGAAAGTAGGTTGAGAACCGTGCTAAATGGTACTAAATTTGGAACAGTTTGGTTTAGGGTGAACGAATGAAGCTGAAATTGAAATTGCGTATTGGTGTCCCTGTTTTTGGTAGGTTTGTGATAAAGGTAGGTTTATGAGAAAAGTACTAAATGATACTAAATTTGGTATTGGATAGAGTGATAGAGATAAAATTTTGAAATTTGCTATTTAGATTACTGATGGTATGTGTTGGAGTTTTGGCGGTGTTTTGAAAATGCGTCCCATATTTGTACGAAAAGTACTAGATGGTACTGCAATTGGCATTGGGTAAAGGGATAGGACTGGAATCTTCTAATTTGATATTATGGGCTTTGTTGGTGTCCGTGGTTAGGATATACAGGGTTGCCCATATTCGACGGACCCATGTTTTTTTTCATTCAAATCGACGAGGCTTGTCCGCAGGCAACATTCTTTGCGTCAATTGAATTTTGTACGGGAACAAATGCAATTCAATGCGCATAATCCTATCCTAATGTTCTTGAGGACCTCTCAACACTGGCTCGTACGGCAGCGATATTCTCGGCCGATCGCCTTGGTCGACTTTTATATGGTCTCTTCGGATTAGAAAGAGCCTTACCATCCGAAAATTTTTCGTATAAACGTTTAATGGTGTTCTTAGAAGGCTTACTTCTCACATTTGTTAATGTTTTAAAAGCACGTTGAATTTTCACGATTGATTTCTTCTTTTGAATGTAAATTTCAACTATTTCAGAGCACTCGCGTGGCGTGTATTGGTTTATGGTAAAAATCTGCTTGGACTGATGCTTCAAACGCGGTATGTCATTAAGCGATGTGACATCTCTGTCAAAAGTTATGGCGTTGCCAGATGGGTCCGTCGAATATGGGCAACCCTGTAGAGGTAGAATTCCCAATAACTAACTGTTCAACAAGATCAAAGTGCTACTAAATTGGGTACTGGGTCAAGGGATAAACCTGAAATCTTGCAAAATTGTTGGTATCTGAGGCTGAGATATGGATTTTTTCTTTCTTGAAAATGCGTGCTATAATTGGAACGCATGAAGTGGATTTGGGAATGCCTACCATGATTGTTCGAAAAGTACTAAATAGTAATAATTTTGCCGTTGAGTGAATGGAGAGTACTTGAATCCTGAAATTAACACATTGAGGTCACTTTTTGTTTGTATGATTTGCAAGTGAAAAAGCACCCTCTACCATTTGGAAGGATTTTTTTAAATATCACAAAAAATATTTAAAATTTAAAAAAAAATCTAAAATCATAAAAATGTCGAATATAGGAAATAATCAGTTTATATATTGGATCCTATACGAAGACATGGCCATGTCCATGAAATTTTTGCCATAGAACATTACGATATTCAAATTTGAAACTTGAAATAATTCCGACAAATAATACCGCTTATATGATCAAAATACCGAATAAAGGAGGTACCGTTATATGTGGGCTATACGAAGATCTGTATGAGCAATTTTCTATCACTGTATGTAGTACCCATTACAAACTTAAAATACGAAACTTGAAACGATTCCGTAGGATAATGTTCAAAATATCGATTAAATGGAGGAACCAATATATGGGGCCTATACGAAGACATAGATGGAGGATGTAGTACCCATTAGGAACCTCAAACTCCGAATTTGAAACATTTCCGGTTAAAAGTGTGAAAAAAATTATCAAAATACCGAATACATGGATGTACAGTTATATGGGGACTATACCAAGGATAATGGGAACACATTCTGCAAATTTAAAGCCAATTCGGATTAAAATTTTGACAAAATATCCAAAAACCTTAGATATATCTGTCAAAAGTTCTGCAGACATCTGAGTAAAATTTTATCAACCGGAAGCTAGAGTAGTTTCCTCAGACGGACATCGCTAAATCGACATAGCAACGACGATCTAGCGATGTCCGTCCGTCTGTCTGTCTGTCTGGCTGGTGCGCACAGTAACTCTCCAAAGGAGTATCCGGTTTGATCCAAACTTGGTACATCGTAATATTATTGTCAAACTTCGACTTCGGAGATGGGCAATATCGGTCTCCTCCTTCTGGTACATCCCACACAAAATGTCAAAATTTTTAAAGAAAATAGTTTACTGCACAGAATGAGAACGGATAGTTCGATTTTGGTCCAAATTTGCGAATACCCATATTTGCTTCAGTGCTAGGTCAGGTGATGACAATATCGGTCCACCCTACCAAGAACATCCCCCAAAAAGGGTCAAAATTTTGAATAATTATAACTCTTATAAAACTAGATATATATGTCCGATTCTCTTAAATTTTCACACATCACAATACTGTTATTGACACAAGGCCTGGTATGCAGATGGAATATATCGGCCCACTCCTTCTGGCACCTACACCACAAAGGGTTACAATTTTGAATATTCATGAAGCTTATAAAACGCGAAATTAACATTCGATTCCATTCAGACTTGGCACATCTCAATATTTTCATTAACTCAACAGATCTGTTATTTATATATGGTACAGATCAGACCATTTCTTCTTTTACCTCCCCCACATAGGGTTCAAGACTTTTAAAATCAAAACGCTTAAAAAAACGAGATAAGCATCGAACTCTCTTCAAATGTTACACATCCAAATATTTTTGCTAACCCAACATCTATTGCGAAGATAATATATATCTGCCAACCCCTTCTGGCACCTTACCACCAAGGGTTCACAATTTCCAATACTTATATCTGACATAACTTGGGAAATAATTCGGCGATTCTTACAACTTATCAATCTATATATTTCTCTTAACCAGAAATAAATAAGCATAAGTAATTTATCAAAATTTATGATTTCGCATAAACGTGGATATAAATCTTCAATTTCCCCATATCCTGTATAAAGTAGAGGAGGTAGTCGATATAGTTCAAATCTGGCAAAGGGTCAACAGTTTGAATAGTCATAACTCAAAGCTGGCGGTATAAATCTGTCGGCAAAATCGACTGATATTATTTTAATTGTTTTATTATAGTGTACTAGCTGGCCCGGTCCGCGTTGCCGGCCCGTAGTTTTTGTCTATTATGCATATATTCCCAAGCATAATTATTCACAGATATGACTGATATAAGTGTTCACGTACATGTCGATTTAAAGTGTTTTAAAATACCTGTACCCATTTTTAACCAGTGGGCTTCAATATTTAAACCGTGGGCTTCAACTGTGTGGATGTGCTATACAAATCTATTAAAAAGTATATATCAATCTTATCGCCATATAAGGGATCAAATTAATTTTTAATATGGTAAAAATCGTAGCAAAATCTTCCAGTCAAATGAGCAGTAATTTGGAATTTGCTGTATTTTGTATACTACATAATTGAGGGCTGAATGATTTAAGAATAGCCAAAGTTAATTACTTTTTTAAACCCATTAGCAACTTAGATTGTGCATTAGAGTCCTCATAAGTCCCCCTAACCATGTCAGTCTGTTTGTCCGCCAAAAGGTGGACTTGAGAGGGTATTATAACATGGATAAAAATTCTAAAATTTGTAGATATGTTGAAATTTTAGTGTAAGATTTTCACCCCCCTAATACGCATTATTAGCCAAATTCTTTGAAATGTGGTTAAATTAGGAGGTACCTACATTGAAAACTTTCTTCTACCCCTTATAATCCAAGATGACAAATAGAGGCCAAATCAAAAATATAGCAGAACAATATAGCATGTCATAGCATTTCGCGTGATTTAAATAAATAAAAATAGTTTTATCCACCTCATAATTGCGGGCAGAATGATAAGATGGGAATTAATTTTATTTGCCATTTAAATTGTAAGTTGGAGACCCCTTAAAGTCCATATTTTCATCATAGGGTAATTCAATGATGATTAAACAAATATTCGGTCCCGTGCTACTTTCTTATATTTGTAATTTGTTCATGTTTCCACAATTTATTTCATATGGATGCACATCCCAAATCTACGTTCCCAACCAATATTCTCTTGGGGGTTAAAAATTCAATAGAATACAAAATTTTCTTTTCTGACCACACATTAGATGTGAAAGTGGACTTGGGGATACTCCAATGTGGGGACTTTACTTAAATAAATTCCTATGTGGCAATTATCTGTATGATGGTTCCCTACCCCAGGGTGGCATAAATAAAATTTTTTAGCCAAATCAATTGATGAATGTGGTCAATACCAATATGGGCCCTACTCTGAAAATTTCAAATTTTATGCGAAGAGGTTATCTACCCCCTTAGAAACAAAAATGTCAAATAAGGACCAAAAAATGAAAAAAGTGGCCGGCCAAGACCCCAAAAATAACTTAAATCATAGATGGTTATATAAATATGAAATCGGGTTGTTCCCTTATCCATGAGTTATGATCGATATAAAGACCTGCAAAAGTGATTTTAGGTATTTTGAATGTTTGGGAAGAATTTCTGGAAGGATATAAAACCTTTTCTTACTAAAAGTCCCATTCGCTCTACTATTTTCCACCTTTTATTTCAATATTGGTATATTACTTATTATTCTCCCAAAGAATTTTGCATTTTGAGCTCTCATTGGACGGATCATTGTCACGCTTTGAAATGAGCCCCATTAAGCTTTTTCGGTCATTTTTGTTTGTTTAAACGTGTTCGCATCTTCCAGCTAACCCACGATGTAGGCCCTGGAGTTGAAAGGTAGATGTCAGTTAACATCCTATTTCGCACTTATTTAATTTTTTTAGTGAAAAATTATTCTTTATTTTGTTCACAAAAAAAAAAATTGACAAAAAAAAAGAATAACAAATTGAAAAAGTCTTCAAATTTTTCGCTGATTTTTTACAGCAAATGTTTTAAGATCCTTCCTTACAAAGTTTGTCAATAGAATGTACTATTACTTTAAAATTCGATTCCATTGAAAATGTTTTTTTGATTTTTGCAATGAGATCTCTTTTTCATGATTTTTCAGCGATTTAGAAAAAGTAATTATCTTTTAACTTTGGTGTGACCGCGTTAAATTATTTCGATATCATCTATTCCGTTTCGCCACCACATAATTCGCTACTACACTTCCATGTAACCCGCCATCAATTTCAGTTCTCAAGAAATCAAGTCAATTAAATAAATTGGTATAAATATTCGAATTCAAAAATAAAATATAAAAAAACACTACAAATGTACATTAGAAAAAAGTAAGTCAAAATGGAAAAAAATCATGCAAAATAAAACACTATTACTATTGTACATTTGAAAAGTTAAAATGAAAATGTTAATATATCACATTTTTACGCGATTTTTTTGGATATTATCCTTTTCGGAGAGTAGACAACTCCGAATTTGTGTGAATCGTTAAAATTAATCCAGCGGTTCTTAAGTTATAAGCGTAGTAACTAACACAACTTACATTTATATATATTTATTATTATTATTATTTATTTATATATTATATATATAATATAAGATTATTTACCGATTGAATTACAAGGAGTCAAAGAAAATTCGTACTACAATATTGATTATTACTTTTGACCATGCCTCGTAATGTATGACCAAAAACAAACAGGTTGAAAGTAGTAATCCTAGTTATTGCTGCCAAAGAATTATGTTTATTTTGCCGGAGAACTTTGTTCTTGTCATTGCTGCTGTCGTTTTTGCTGCTCATCTTAAGGCTTGAACGGAATGTAAACATTTGTCACAAACCCATGCCGAAGTAAGAATTCCACAGACAACAAATAATGATGCTGTGGCTATTTATGGTTCGTTGGTGTTTGTTTTGAAGTTCAACATGAACTGTTACTATTTGTCTAGCCAATAACCTTCTGGTTGAACAATAGACAAATCATCATCAATAATGTCGAAAAGATGATAAACAAGAGTGTACTCATATTTGTATAGATGTAACTAAATCTGTTCGCAAAAGGTTAATGTCAAACATAAAATAAGTCCACAACATTTCAGATGTGCATTCCATGAGTAAGTAGGGAATTAATTTACATTATTAAATAATCCGTCCATACCAAATGGTGTCCTGATAAAAAAATAAAAAAAAAATAAACACCAGTAAAGAAAGTCTTAAAATCGGGCGGACCGACGGCGCGGGAGGAATATCCTCCTCTGAATCGATTTCTACTAAATTTGTCGAGGCATTTTTATCGTTAATACCAAATAACATTGCTATAGTGTGCATGATATCACTTCAAGAAGGATTGTATTTAAAACAAGTAAAAAAACATTAAGTTCGGCCGGGCCAAACTTTTAATACCCTCCTCCTTAGGGTAAAGGAAACATTAGAAGAAATGTGGCAAAAACCATCAAAATACCGAATATCGGGAGGTACCGTTATATGGTGGCTATACCAAATCGACTAGCCACACGAACTGAGACCCATTATGATCTACAACTGCCAATTTTCAGAGAAATTCTTGAAAAAATGTTTCAAAACCATCAAAATACCGAATATTGGGAGGTACCGTTATATGGGGACTATATCAAAACGTGGACCTATACATACAATGTTTCTCCACACGAACTACGACCCATAATGACCCACAAATACCAATTTTTAGACAAATCAGTGAAAAAAAAAGTGGCAAAAACCATCAAAGTACCGAATATCGGGAGGTACCGTTATATGGGGTCCATACCAAATCATGGACCCATACATGCAATGTTTCGCCACCGGAGCTGGAACCCATTCGCCACCGGAGCTGGAACCCATTATGATCAACAAATACCAGTTTTTTGACAAATCCGTGAAAAAATGTGGCAAAAAAAAAATAAATAAAATACCGAATATCGGGAGGTACCTTCATATGAAGGCTATACCGTTTTTAATACCAAGCAATGTTTTGCCACAGGCACAGGGACCCGTTATGACCTACAAATACCAATTTTCAGACAAATCCGTGAAAAAATGTGACATAAATTATAAAAATGCCGAATATCGGGAGGTACCGTTATATGGTGGATATACCAAATCGACTAGCCACACGAACTGAGACCCATTATGATCTACAACTGCCAATTTTCAGAGAAATTCTTGAAAAAATGTTTCAAAACCATCAAAATACCGAATATTGGGAGGTACCGTTATATGGGGACTATATCAAAACGTGGACCTATACATACAATGTTTCTCCACACGAACTACGACCCATAATGACCCACAAATACCAATTTTTAGACAAATCAGTGAAAAAAAAGTGGCAAAAACCATCAAAGTACCGAATATCGGGAGGTACCGTTATATGGGGTCCATACCAAATCATGGACCCATACATGCCACCGGAGCTGGAACCCATTCGCCACCGGAGCTGGAACCCATTATGATCAACAAATACCAGTTTTTTGACAAATCCGTGAAAAAATGTGGCAAAAAAAAAATAAATAAAATACCGAATATCGGGAGGTACCTTCATATGAAGGCTATACCGTTTTTAATACCAAGCAATGTTTTGCCACAGGCACAGGGACCCGTTATGACCTACAAATACCAATTTTCAGACAAATCCGTGAAAAAATGTGACATAAATTATAAAAATGCCGAATATCGGGAGGTACCGTTATATGGTGGCTATACCAAATCGACTAGCCACACGAACTGAGACCCATTATGATCTACAACTGCCAATTTTCAGAGAAATTCTTGAAAAAATGTTTCAAAACCATCAAAATACCGAATATTGGGAGGTACCGTTATATGGGGACTATATCAAAACGTGGACCTATACATACAATGTTTCTCCACACGAACTACGACCCATAATGACCCACAAATACCAATTTTTAGACAAATCAGTGAAAAAAAGTGGCAAAAACCATCAAAGTACCGAATATCGGGAGGTACCGTTATATGGGGTCCATACCAAATCATGGACCCATACATGCAATGTTTCGCCACCGGAGCTGGAACCCATTATGATCAACAAATACCAGTTTTTTGACAAATCCGTGAAAAAATGTGGCAAAAAAAAAAATGAAATACCGAATATCGGGAGGTACCTTCATATGAAGGCTATACCGTTTTCAATACCAAGCAATGTTTTGCCACAGGCACAGGGACCCGTTATGACCTACAAATACCAATTTTCAGACAAATCCGTGAAAAAATGTGACATAAATTATAAAAATGCCGAATATCGGGAGGCACCGTTATATGGGGTCTATACCAGAACGTGGACCGATATATCTCATTTTCAATACCAAGCATCCTAGACACAATACAAATTGCTTTGCTAAATTATGGCGCTCTACGTCAAATAATGTGGGCTGTATCGTGATTTCAACAGAGAGACAGACAGACGGACATCGTTAAATCGACTTAGAATTTTATGCTGATTATGAATATATATATATATATATATATATATATATATATTATGGGGTCCACGACGAATATTGAAGGATGTTACAAACGGAATGACAAAGTTAATATACCCTTCTTTCCAAGGTGGAGGGTATAAATATATATCGGATCCGGATATATCGGATAGATAGATATGAAAAATATATGTTATTTGATATGTTTTCCCGAATATCGTTACTACGGAGTACATATTATGGCTAAGCAGGGCAAATTCAAGAAATTGGATGAACAATATGTATGGGAGCAATAGCTATATCTGAACCGATTTCCACTAAATTTGACATACTGGTGTTTAGACTCAATTTGGTCGTAAGTACCAAATACCTTTCAATTTGGGCTAATAATACACATTTGGTGCACAATAAAAGGAAAATCGGACGGAGATGTATATGGGAGCTATATCCAAATATTAACCGATCACCATAAAATTTAGCAGAGGTATTTCTGAGCTACATTTGATATATCGTTGTTACAGAGTGCATATTAAGGCTGCGGAGGACAAAAATAATAAATCGGATGAACAATATATATGGGAGCTATATCTGAACCGATTTCGATCAAATTTGTCATACTTATTTTCAGGTCTAATTTGGCTGTATGTGCAAAATTCTATACTATTCGGGCTGATGTTACACGTTTGGTGCACAATAAAAAGCAAATCGTATGGAAGCTATATCTAAATTTTGAACGATTGTCTCCAATTTCAATAGGGTTCGTCCTGGGGCCAAACAAATGATTTGTGCAAAATTTCATCTGAATCTGGCAATAAATGCGACAGACAGACAGACGGACAGATGAACGGATAGACGGACGGACATGCATAAATCGACTCAGTATGTGATTCTATGCAAATCATCAGATTTCAGGGCAAAAATGTTTGTATGCGTGAAATTTTTAGAGAGTTGAATGCTTATTTCCCTTTTTTTTGAGTGTTATGTTTTTAAAAATCCTGAATCCCATTTGGGGAAAAACCAAAAAAAAAAAAAAAAAAAAAAAAAAGATCTCCACCTCCTTTATAACAGATTTTGTGTTGATAGAAATATTTAAATGTGCCAAGTTTGAATAGAATCTGATGTTAATTTCGCCTTTTATTAGCTTCATGGATATTCAAAAAATTTACCCATTGTGGGGGAGACACCAGAAGGAGTGGACCCTAATAGCGGATCTTGTGTTAGTAGATGTGTGAAATATGAAGAGAAGCGGAAGCTTATTTCGGATTTTATAATCGTTTTGGTTATTCAATCAGTTGACCCCCTTTGTGGGAGAGGTATCGGAAGGAATTGTCCGATCTCTACCTTCTTTATAATAGATTTTGTGTTGGTAGAAGTAATGAGATGTGTCAAGTCGGTATGGAATCGGATGTTAATTTTGCGTTTTATGAGCTTCATAGATATTAAAAAAAGAGGTACCAGAAGGAGTGGACCGATATATCTTCACATCTTCACACCAGATCTTTTGTTAATAGAAATATTGTGATGTGAGAAATTTGAAAACAACCGAACTCTTACAACACATTTTATAAAAGTTATAAGTATTTGATGGAGTGGACCGAAATTGATGCAAATATTAGGATTTGCAAAGTTTCTGTGAAGTAGAATATTTTTGACATTTAGTGGAGGAGGTAATGGCACGATGTTCAGGTCATTAGGACTGATATTGGCCATTTAGCGCACAATTAACCCGAAATCGGTTGAAGATATGTATGGCAGCTATATCCAAATCGAAACCGATCTTGATAAAATTTGGCAGAGGTATTTCTGGGATGTATCTGATATTTGGTACAAAACATCTTTGTTGTGGAGTGCATACTATGCATGTGAAGGACTTAAAACCCCAAATCGGATGAAATAAATATTTTTGGAAGCTATAGCTGTACTTGCTTCTAAACTGATTTCGGTAAGATGTACCAAAATTCAGATCATTGGGACTTATATTGGTCATTTGGTGCACGATTAACTCGAAATCGATTGAAGATATATGAGAGCTATATCTAAATCTCTAAATAACCAATTTTAGTAGGATTCATTCTTGAGCCAAGCAAATATTGTTTGCAAAATTTCATCTCAATCAGATAATAAATACGACCTGCATTTAGTTCACAAGAATAAATTGACCAAGGACCGACCGACATGCATATATCGACTCAGAAAGTGATTCTATGAATATCCTCAGAAATAACTATTGCACTATCTCGGTTCCTTCTCCATGTTACAAACAAATGCAGAAAGACATAATACCCTTATTACTATGTGGTGTAGGGTACAAATTCGGACTTGCGCGGACAATTTGCTGTCATAGGCTGTAGTAGGTACCGATTTATGGGGATTATACGAAGACGTGGACCTGTACAGACAATTTTCTGTCTTAGGCTGTACTATGCATTACGAACTTCAAATACCATATTTGAAACAATTCCGGTGAATAATGTCGCTAAAGTCATGAAAATACAGAATATCGGGAGGTACTGTTTTATGGAGGCTATACCAAAACGTGGACCTACATCAACCATTTTGAAGACCAAAAGTCCTGCAGACATAATATACACTAGAGTAAAATTTTATTAATCTACTTCATTTCGTTCGGAAGCAAACGGATATCATTTTATGCTGATCAAGAATATATATACTTTGTGGGGTCTAAAATGTCTATTTCGAGGTGTTACGAAACGGAATGACAAACTTAATATACCCTCCAATCTATGGTGGAGGGTATAAAAACGATTATAAAATCTGAAATAAGCATCCTGTTCTCTTCATATTTAACACATCCCATTATTTCTACTAACACAAAATCTGCTGTGAACATGGAATGTATCGGTCCACTCCTTCTGGTACCTCCACCACAAAGGGTCAAAATTTTGAATAACACTGAAGCTCATAAAACGCGAAATTAACATCCGATTCCATTCAGATTTGGTACATCTCAATATTTCCATCAACACAAGATCTGTTATTAAGATGGTAGAAATCGGAGCAATTCTTCGGGTATCTCCGCCACAAAGTATTTAAAATTTTGAATAACCAAAGCGATCATAAAATCCGAAATAAGCAGCCGGTTCTCTACAAACTTCACACAGTAACCCAAGATCTGCTGTGAATATCGGATATATCAACGCACTCCTTCCACCCCAAAGGTTTCAAAATTTTGGAAAACACAACTCTCAAAAAATGTGAAATAAACGTCTAACTCTCCTCAAATGTCACCTATCCAAGCATCTTTGCTAACACAAAATACTGTGATGAAGACGATACATATCTGCCAACCCCTTCTGGTACCTCACCCACAAAGGACCACTACTTCCGATACTTATATCTGTCATAACTTTCCACAAATTTACATATCTCATATAAAGCATAAGAAGTCGACGGTATAGTTTTAATATTTATACCAGATTTAGGTCAGATACGAATTTGTCAATATTGGCCAAGTGCTGCGGAACCGCCCCCATAAAGCGTCATAACTCAAGGCTGAGGCTATACATCTATCGGCAAATTCGAATTATACTATTTTACTTTCTAACACTAATTTCATAATCTACTGGGTTTTCCTGCAATTATCGAAGATAGTTGAATTTTGTCGAACAGTGTAATAAAAACAAGTAAGCAAAAGCTACAGTCGAGCGGGGCCGACCATTGAATACCCTACAACACTATAATAAATGATACAGTTTATATAGGCTAGATACTCGAAAGAATTCCACAAGATATTGTGACAAATAATAAAAGAAAACCATCAGGTTTCGTTCTCTAATTTTCAAATAATAGCAACTTAAGCTAATTAGCTCATTTCCAATTTATTGGTAGATGTTGCATGTAAATGGTCTTCCTAGATCTGGAACCAATATTTCCCAAAGACCTATAATCTCTCAGAAGTGGCAAAAGGTTAACCTACTTATTATTGGTTTTTGACTGAAACGCATCTATATGAGATACAGACATTTGATTATATTCTTCCACGAAATCAGCGTTAACGAAATAGTCAGAAGTGCGTCTTTTCTGTATTCGTGAATTCTCCAAAAAGTCGCTGGAATGGACATTTTCGTATTTTGTCTATAAAAGTTGCAAACTCCTTCACACATTGAATATTTTTGGATGGCCATCCGAAACTGCTTGGTTTTTGCAATGTCCGGTAACCCCCATTCAAATGTGCCTGAGGATCGGGCAATAATTACGACCTGCTAACAATTTTGCAGTTTTTTGGTCCATTTCAACCCCTAAATATATGGCGATCATCTCCAAAAAGATTAGGTATCTATTCTGACCCTCATCTTATCCCCATGCAAAATTTCATAAGGATCGGGCCATAAATGCGATCTGTATATGATATCCTGATATCCTAACTACTTATATACAAAATGAAAATATGCCAAAAATACGACAAAACTAAAAAAATAAGAGAAAATGTTACAAATCCAATATTTTCATCTTTAGAGAGATATTTTTATGTGATTTTTAGACGTTTTTTCTTTCCTGCCAAGAGGCCATTCTGAATTAATGAGAACTGTTGAAATCAGTTCAGCCGTTCTCGACATATAAGAGATCTTTCAAGCATATCTTCTTTGATATACATATATATCGCACATATTTTGCTATATATCCGATTTGTTGGATGTTAACATCAATGTAAAGGTCAGAAGTAACCTTGTCATGGCTTTGTGATTTCGACAGGATTTAAAATATAAAAAGAGCTAAAGAGTTGCTTCGTTTGGCCGAAAGTGGTGAAATTGTCGAATTTGATTTTCTCTGATGAGAAAACATTCGTTGTCCAGCAGTTTATAAACAATCAAAATGATCGTGTTTACTTGCCAAAGAGGTCAGCTGAAAATGTGCACCTTCGGTTGGCCACCAGAACTCAAGCGCCGGCCATGGTGATGGTGTGGGAGGCCATAACATCCGATAGTCGCTCTCCGCTCGTATTAATCGACTGTGCCATCAAAATAAATGCCGAATGTTATAGCGAAAATATTCTTGAGGGTGTATTAAAGCTTTGGGCAGGCAAATATTTTGGCCGCCATAACAGCCGATAGTCGCTCTCCGCTCGTATTAATCGACCGTGGCATCAGAATTAATGCCGAATATTATCGGGAAAATATTCTGGAGGGGGTATTAAAGCCTTGGGCACGCAAATATTTTGGCAGCAGACCTTAGACATTCCAAGAGCACACAGCACCATCACACTCAGCACTCCAAGAATGATTACAAAATGAGGTTCCTCGCTTCATTTCAATCGTGCAATGGTATCCAAAATCTCTGGATACCATTCAGTTGCACTATTGTGTCTGGAGTATTTTGGAAGGCAAGGTTGGCACTAAAAAATACCAAAGTGTCGATCACCTCAAGCAAGCGCTTTGCCGGCAATGGGCCAAAATACCGCAGAGCAATATTCGGGCAGCGTGTGACGGTTTCATTGGTCGTTTGAAGGCCATAATTCGTACCAAAGGTCACCAATTCGAACAAATCTAAATTTATTCTAAAATTTGATGCTATTTCCGACATTTTTGGCTTTCATCAATAAAAAAATATATGTAATAATTATGACCTTTGACTTTGTTGCAGTTTTTTTTTTATCTCACCCTGTAAACTCGTTTGTATACTCACTGTAACCTCCACCAATGTCCCAACTCCACAATAGACATACATCATTACAAAACAGTAGATCATATAAACATAACCTCCAGGCCAAGCTCCCAAGAGAACGCAAAATATCGTACAAATAATGCCAGTTGAATAGGTTGCAATTTGAACCAGGATAACCAAGAAATAGGTATCTTGGGTGACTGTCAGAAATCTGAAATAAGAGAGAGGGAGAGAGAGAGAGCGACTGTTGCTTGCATTGCAAATGTAGCTTCGGGGCTAACTTACACCATATAACGCTGATGGAACTTGATCACCTCTTTTAGCATTTCGGTGGATTTCTTCACATTTTCCTCGCCATCCTTCTCCAAAACTTCATTCAGATCGAACATTTTGCAACGAAGTATGCCTTGAAATGTTACGATTTGTGTTATCGGTGTAAAAAATGCCATATCACCGGCATAGAAGCCAAAACCGCCAACCGCTATAAATGAGATTTGCACAATGCATGTTAGGAAAAAGCCCCTGGGTGTTGTGTGATCCACGCCCGGTATCAGACATTGTACAATCACTTGGTTCACATCGAACACCAAGGACCGCACTACTGTCACAGCGGCCATACCGATGACCAGCAAAACAGCAATGAAGGCACACAGCTTCATGATGTAGGAAAGCAAATGGATTCCCTTGTTTAGGTGGCGCTGATATCCGGTATGTTTCAATTCGTATTCCTCATAGATGTCATAGAGCTCGCCGATCAAAAAACGAAAATTTTCCTGCTGCTGAATGCAATTGAGAAGTTTGACAAAGCCCTATGGAAAAACAATATATGAAAATGGTTTTAACATAAAATATGGGTATGAGTCCCACCTGTACCAAGGTGCCGGCACCAATACTCAGAACCTGTAGTATAATTTTCCAATCACCCTGCACAAAGAATCCATCATATATGGTATAGGACATGAAGACGAAGGTTAATATTATTATAACAAATACTAGTACAGTCCGGACATTGATGCGATAGTCATGTTCCAAAACATTGGCGCCACAAATATCCGCACAAATCTTGGTTATGCGAACAATGGCCTTAAAACGATCCGATTGGCGATGAGTCATTATCGGTGTTTGCCTGATGTTAAATCTGAAATATATTAAAAATTCGAGATTTAGTCTTTTATACCATTGAAGGAACTTGAACTCCGTTATATGGAGGCTATACCTAATTTTTTTTCATAGGCTGTAGTAACCATTAGTATCTTCAATTTTAAAAATTTGAAGTAATTCCAGGAAAAATGTCGCTAAAATCATTAAAATTCCGAATATGGGGGGGGGGGGGGGGGGTTACCATTGCAAGGGACCGATATCGTATATCGTGGGCCTACATAGACAATTCTCTTCCACGGGGTGAAGTACTCAGAAGGGACTGCTTGTGTGGTTTTTAGCCAATTCCATTTGAAAAATCGGGGGATATACGATATCTTAGACCCATATGGCTTGCCCATATTCGACGGACCTTTGGGCCCTTTGGGCCCATTCCAATCGACGAGGCATGTCCGCAGGCAACATTCTTTGCGTCAATTGAATTTTGTACCAATCAATGCGAATAATCCGTTGTAAAGTGGACCGAGCCATGCCCAATTGCTGAGAACGGCGTTTTTGGGATGTTATTGGAGACCTCTCAACACTGGCACGTACGGCAGCGATATTCTCGGCCGATCGCCTTGGTCGACTTTTATATGGCCTCTTCGGATTAGAAGGTGCACTTCTCACATTTTTTTCACAATTGACTTCTTCTGTTGAATGTAAATTTCAACTATTTGAGAGCGCTCGCGTGGCGTGTATTGGTTCATGGTAAAAATCTGCTTGGACTGACGCTTCAAACGCGGTATGTCATTAAGCGATGTGACATCTCTGTCAAAAGTTATGGCGTTGCCAGATGGGTCCATCGAATATGGGCAACTATGTAGACAATTCTCTTTAAGAGAATAAAATGTCCTCATACAACTCTTTGTGTAGAATTTCAGATAATTCCATTGAAAAATTTAGCTAAAATTCTCAAAATTCCGAAAATCTGGTGTTACCGTTATATGGGGTATGTAAGATATCGTGAACCAATAGAGCTCATTTTCGAACGTGACCTGCTTGCAGATAAAAACTGATCTGTAGCAAATTTTAGCATCCTATCTTAATTCGTTTCGACTCTAGCGTGTGGTAAATCGTCTCGGAAATTTACTCTGATAAAAAATATACAGGATGAGATGAAAAAACTGCAACCAACTTCAGACTACTGTTATTTTTAAGCCACTTGTCCGACAGCTGTAAAAATTATTCCAGTCAAAGCTCAGCTCAGATCAGCCTTTATGCGTACAAAAGCATTTTATTGAGAATTTTCCGCAGAAAAATTTATTCGTGATGGAATTCAAGCGTGATAGTGTGATTTATTTACATTTGGCTGGGAAACCATAAATGTATATCGTTTAAGCCCTCCTCCATTTAAATGTGAATGAATCTTTTGTGTCTCGTATCATCGCTCTTTACCGTGATACTGGTAGCGTAGCCCGACGTCAAGGAAGTGGACGGAAGAAAACAGAAACAGCAACATCAGCAGAAATGGTTCGAAAAGTAAAGAAGCGACTTGATCGAAACCTGCTCGTGAGCTGAACATATCACAATATTCCATTCGGCAAATATTGAAAAATGAGCTCGGGGTAGAGCCATTAAAATTCGAAACAGTGCAAGAACATACACCGCAACAGAAAGAAAATAGACTCAAAAGATCTAAAGAGTTGATTTGCTTTGGCCGAAATTGGTGAACTGCCGAATTTGGTTTTCTTCGATGAGAAAACATTCGTTGTCCTCCAGCAGTTTGTAAACAAACAAAATGAGGTCAGCTGAAAATGTGTTTGCGCCAGCAGAATTCAGGCGCCAGCCATGGTGTGGGCCGCCATAACAGCCGATGGTCGTTCTCCGCTCATATTAATCGACCGTGGCATCAGAATAAATATTATCGAATATTATCGGGAAAATATTCTGGAGGGTATATTAAAGCCTTGGGCACGCAAACATTTTGGCCGCAGACCTTGGCCAATAAAATTAAAAAAAAAAATAAGTAAAAAAGCTGTAAGTTCGTACGGGCCGAACTTTGAATACCCTCCACCATTTGGTACAAATTTAACAATTTTCAAAAAAATCATCAAATTACCGAATATCGGGGGTACCGTTATATGGGGGCTATACGAAGACGTGGACCTACATGACTCATTTTCTGCCTCAGGATGTAGTATGCATTACGAACTTCAAATACCATAATTGAAACAATTCCGGTAAATAATGTCGCTAAAATCATCAAAATACCGAATATAGGGAGGTACCGTTATATGGGGGCTATACGAAGACGTGGACCTACATGACTCATTTTCTGTTTTATGCTGTAGTATCTATTACAAACTTCAAATACCAAATTTGGAACAATTCCGGTGAATAATGTCGCTAGAATCATCAAAATACCGCATATCGGGAGGTACCGTTATATGGGGGCTATACGAAGACGTGGACCTGCATGGCCCATTTTCTGTCTTAAGCCGTAGCATCTACTACGAACCTTAAATATTCATTTTGAAACAATTCCGGTGAATAATGTCGCTAGAATCATCAAAATACCGCATATCGGGAGGTACCGTTATATGGGGGCTATACGAAGACGTGAACCTACATAGTCCATTTTCAATACCAAAAGTCCTGCAGACATAGTACACATTTGAGTAAAATTTTATCAACCTACTTCATTTCATTCGGAAGCTTGAGTGATTTCAGACAGACGGATAGACAAACGGACGGACATTGATAAATCGACATAGAATTTTATGCTAATCAAGAATATATATACTTTGTTGGATCTAAAATGTATATTTCGAGGTGTTACAAGTGGAATGACAAACTTAATATACCATCCATACTATGGTGGAGGGTATAAAAATGTAAAAATTGTGGCATTTGACTTTGTTGCAGTTTTTGTTTATCTCACCAGAGTTTTGGTATAGTCGCCATATAACTGTGCCCCAAGAAATTCGGTATTTTGTGTTAGACTTTTCACCAGTATTGTTTCAAATATGGTATTCAGAGTTCATCCTATAATAGAAAATTTCTCTCCCAGATCTTGTGGAGAGTGAACTTTGTATAAACTAGCAAATCTGGCATTGAATTTATTACATTTCTGATCTCTATCAAAACTTTACAAAAATATTTTTATTCTGCTATTCATTTCAAGAATCTATAAGTTTTTATTTTATTATTATTTATTATATTTACGAATGTATTACACTATATATTCACCTTATTTCCCAAATATCTCAATTTATATTCTGATATCTATAGCTGATGTGGAATGACTAATGGCAACTGGTGTTATATAAAATGTAATAACTTCGTAATTGTAAAAGAATGTCATCGGTGTCGGCAATTAAAAACTAGTTCCAGTTAAATTGACATTTAATTGCATTGCAATTATATTTATTTTCTTTAAATAATTATCATTACTTTGCGTGTGGTTTTCTGTTTGCAAATATACCCAAGATCTGCTTTTTCATGACCTTGGAAGGGACACCTGTATGTGACATCGAAGTGTATTTTATAGTACAGATTGCATGACCTTCAAACCGTTTGAGGTCATCAGTACAAAATGTCCCTGTTTCAAAGCGTTTTATTCGATTTAATTGTCTACTGGAAGGCAGTGGATCGATATATTCCATCTACACTCTACAAACCAGTAAAGAAAGTCTTAAAGTCGGGCGGGGCCGACTTTATGATACCCTACACCACTTTGCTAATTTAGTAGAGCTCCGCATAACAATTAAATGCTTTTATGGAAGAATTCAATCATACACCCTATGACTATAATTATAATTTAAAATTCAAAGGACTAAATATGCCGAAGCATTTGTATCTTTTAAATTCGAACTTGTATTGCCCATTTGGTGCACAATTTATTTCAAATCGGATATAGATATATATGGGAGATATATCCAAATCTGAACCTATGTCGATAAAATTTCACAATGGTCTTTCTGAGCTGTATTTAATACATTTCCCCAAATATTGTTGTTACAGAGTGCATATCACGGCTGTGGAGGACAAAAATAACAAATCGGATGAACAATATATATGGGAGCTATAGCTATATCTGAACCGATTTGATCAAATTTGGCACACTTATTTTCAGGCCTAATTTGGTTGTATGTGCAAAATTCCATACTATTCGGGCTGATGTTACACGTTTGGCGCACAATAAAAGGCAAATCGGACGAAGATATATATGGGAGCTAGTGATACTAATGCCAAACTTTAGTCTTCCAACTCAATCCTTTAGCAAAATAACAAATTTAGTGCCATATAGAACTTTTTAGTAATCATTATGCGGAATTTTAAAACCGTTCACACAATACTAAATTGAGTACCTTTTAGGACCATTTGTACGTTTATTGAACGCATGTCCAAACCCAACTCTTTATCATAACCCTACCTATCAGCAGTGACATTTTAAAAGTCTAGATCTCTCCGTTCAACCCAATCCAAATTGTATCTAATTACCAATTTTACCAAAGCCAATTGTACAATTGTTGTACCCCTTGTTCACCTTTCCAAAAACATCTTCTTAGATCAACACTAATTTCCACACGTAATTTTTAAACCAAATTACAAGATTTCGGCTGTAACGTCCCAAAAGGTACGAAATGTAATGTTTTTAATATTTTTAGTACACTTCTCACTTTCGAAAACTACCTCTTGTAATTATACCCTACACCACAAGGTTGTCAGGGTATTTTGTCTTTGTGCATTTGTTTGCAACAGGCGAAAGGAAACGAGATAGACCCATAGTTCCTTTTGATGATCTGCATAGAATCACATTCTGAGTCCGTCCGTCCGTCTGTCTGTCTGTATTTTTGTAAACAAAGTACAGGTCGCATTTATTGCCCGATTCAGATGAAATTTTGCACAAATAATTTGTTTGACCCAAGGACGAACCCTATTGAAATTTGCTTTATATTGTGCACCGAACTTGTAATATCATCCCAAATAGTATGGAATTCTGCACGTACGACCAGATTGGTCCTGAAAATTAGTATGCCAAATTTGATCGAAATCGGTTAAAATATAGACATAGTTTCCATATATATTGTTCATCCGATTTGTTATTTTTGTCCACCGGAGCCGTAATATGCACCCTGTAACAAGGATATTTGGGGAAATATTTCAAATATAACTCAGAAATACACTTGCTAATAATTAATATTTGGATGTAGCTCCCATATATATCTTAGTCCGATTTGCCTTTTATTGTGAACCAAATGTGTACTTACGACCAAACTGAGTCTAGAAACCAGTATGTAAAATTTGGTGGAAATCGGTTCAGATATAGCTATAACTCCCATACATATTGTTCATCCGAATTGTTGAATTGGCCCTGCATACCCGTAATATGGACTCCGTGGTAACGATATTCGGGGAAATATATCAAATACAGCTCAGAAATACCTTTGCCAAATTTTATCGAGATCGGTTCAGATTTAGATATAGCTCTCATATATAACTATCCGATTTCAAGTTAATTGCGCACCAAATGAATAATACAAGCCCGAATTAAAAGGAGGCAAATTCCTCGAGAAATTTAGTAGAAATCGATTCAGAGAAGAAAATTCGTCCCATATCTAAGTTCCTTTGGAGTTTTATTTATTTTTTATTTGTTATGTGAAGCTCTACTAAATATGCAAAGTGTTGTAGGGTATCATAAAGTCGGCCAGCCCGACTTTAAAACTTTCTTTACTGGTTTTCTTGTAATTTAGGAGAATGAACAATAACAAACAAAATTAAGTTTGTTAAATTTTTTAACATTGCTTAAAATAAAATAAATTAATATATTGAATATAAATATTAAATCGTATGGCATTAAATAATATTTCATATAACATACACAAAAAACGAAAGGTGCATTTCAATTGCCTCTTGGCGTTATTTCCAAGAAGAGTGACTATATATTTAATCCTCCTTGTCCAAAAATCTTATCAACATCATTGCAATCGAATATATCGTTTTGGTTACTCTTAAACCGGTGTTCATGGACAGGGGTAGCACCGATCCAATTGTTAAGCCACTAGTATTTTGACACAATATCAACATAATCAGTAACGATTTTCGATCTGATGCGGTGAGTTTATACCAAAGTATATCTTCGTAGCAGGCTTCGATGAAACCATCATTCTACAATAAAATAAAAATAACATTTGAATAAGGCAAAATAAATAATTAAAATAAAATTGACAGCGAGATACCATAGAGTGAACTCCACTTGAAGTCTGTTATTTACACTTAATTTGGCTTTGGATTTTTTTTTTATATTCTCTATTAAAGATCCGATATTAGAAAAAATAAATTTTGCTCAAAAAGTGCAAATCAACCCGTAAAAATCCTTAAAACTGGAAATCAATGCAGATCAGAATTAGTTGTCTTACAGAATCTGGAATATATTACTCTTAAACGAAATCTTAGTAAAATTTGCAGCAAAATGATGAGAGGCCGCACGAATATGGCTTTCTCCTTCCTCGTTTTACTACGTAAATTTTTCCATTATTATTATTATTATTATTATTATTATTATTATTATTATTGTTATTATTATTATTATTATTATTATTATTATTATTATTATTATTATTATTATTATTATTATTATTATTATTATTATTATTATTATTATTATTATTATTATTATTATTATTATTATTATTATTATTATTATTATTATTATTATTATTATTATTATTATTATTATTATTATTATTATTATTATTATTATTATTATATTATTATTATTATTATTATTTATTTATTATTATTATTTATTATTATTATTATTATTATTATTATTATTATTATTATTATTATTATTATTATTATAATTATTATTATATGGCTTATGACAAGAGTTGCCTATGCAGAGGCACGTTTTCGTATAGACCCCTCTAAAACGACTATATTCGGTATTTTTAAGATTTTAACAGAATTTTTAACGGATTTTATTTTTTTGAAAATTGCCAAATTTGTTCCAAATGGTGGAGGGTATTCAAAGTTCAGTCCGGCCGGACTTACAGCTGTTTTACTTGTTTAATATAAAACTTCCAAAATAGAAATATAAATATCATACCTCGTATAGAGTGATTTTCATAAAACTTGTACTTACTGCTATATTAACCATTGTTCCAACGCCACAGTACACATACATCATAACAAAACAGTACAGCAAGTAGATGTATCCACCAGGCCAAGTTCCCAAAAAGATACAAAACATCGAGCAGACTATGCCAACAGAATAGGTGCTGATCTGGACCAAAATTACCCAATAATAAGTCTCTTGGGTAGTTTTGAGAAACCTTAAAAATAAATGTGTAATAATAGCTCATCTATACATACAGCGGAGTAGAATGATGAAAATTCAAGAATATATATATATATTAGAGTTTCCAGACGGACTCTCCCCGAATTCGAAAGAAAATTGCATGAAAATCAAAAATTTTCCGTTTGATATATTTATACCCTACACCACAAGGTGGTCAGAGTATTATGTCTTTGTGCATTTGTTTGTAACAAGCGAAAGGAAACGAGATAGACCCATTGTCTTGATGATCTGCATAGAATCGCATTCTGAGTCGATTTATGCATGTCCGTCCGTCCATCCGTCCGTCTGTCCGTCTGTCCATGTATTTTTGTAAACATATTACAGTTCGCATTTATTGCACGATCCAGATGAAATTTTGCACAAATCATTTGTTTGGCCCAGGGACAAACCCTATTGAAATTCGAGATAATCGGTCAAAATTTAGATATAGCTTCCATATATATCTTCGTCCGATTTGTCTTTTATTGTGCACTAAACGTGTAATATAAGTCCGAATAGTATGGAATTTTGCACATACAACCAAATTAGGCCTGAAAATAAGTGTGCCAAATTTGATCAAATCGGTTCAGATATAGCTATAGCTCCCATATATATTGTTCATCCAATTTGTTATTTTTGTCCTCCGCAGCGGTAATATGCACTCTGTAACAACAATATTTGGGGAAATATAACAAATACAGCTCAGAAATACATATGTTAAATTTTATCGAGATCGGTTCAGATTTGGATATAGCTCCCATATATAACTTCGTCCGATTTACTTTTTATTGTGCACTAAACGTCTAATATTTGTCCAAATGGGATGGCATTTGGTACTTACGACCGAATTGAGTCTAGAAGCTAGTATGTCAAATTTGGTGAGGATTGGATCTGATATAGCTATAGCTCCCATATATACTGTTCTTCCGATATGTTATATTTGTTACGCACAGCCGTAATATGCACTCTGTAACAACGATATTCAGGGAAATATATCAAATACAGCTCAGAAATATCTTTGCCAAATTTTATCGAGATCGGTTCCGATTTGGATATAGCTCCCATA
Organism: Musca domestica; assembly: GCF_030504385.1. NCBI lineage: Eukaryota > Metazoa > Arthropoda > Insecta > Diptera > Muscidae > Musca > Musca domestica. The sequence goes on along the minus strand of NW_026712318.1, from coordinate 7,040,742 downwards.
TATATTTTTATCCGATTTCAAATTAATTGTACACCAAATGGGCAATACAAGTCCGAATTTAAAAGATACAAATGCTTCAGCATATTTAGTTCTTTGAACTTTAAATTATAATCATAGCGTGTATGATTGAATTCTCCCATAAAAACTTTTAATTGTTATGCGCAGCTCTACTAAATTAGCAAAGTGGTGTAGGGTATCATAAAGTCGGCACCGCCCGACTTTAAGACTTTCTTTACTGGTTTTTTCATATTTTTACGAGATTCGCTAGAAATACCGAAAATGATATAAATAGATATACCAACGCGAATTCGAACTACACATTATCTAAAAAGCACTTCAATTGTGAATCCATTGAACGGATTGAGCTAAAATCTTAGAATTCGGTATAAGAGTTTGGAAAGTAGGCTTGATATAAGAACTGTACAAATGGTACAATTTGGTTTTTGCTTGAAATGGTAATGGGTTGATATTGGGGGCACTTCTGTTAGGTAGAGTTAAAATAAAGAGGTGGTTTTGGAAATGCATAGTACAAATGTACGAAAAATACTTAATGGTTCTAAATTTGGTATAATTATAGTACGCATTTCCGAAACCACCTCCATATGTTCAGACTATACATGAAAAGCCATCAAAATACCAAATTTCAGATTTCGAGCAATATCTCTTTACTCAATACCAAATATAATATTTTTCGTGTACTTACGGGGTGAGATAAAAAACTTCAACAAAGTCAAACGCCGTAATTTTTACATACGGCGAAACGCTGGCTTGAGGTAATCAACACTTTAATATTTTTAAGTGTCAACCTTACTTTCCAAAATATTCCAGACACAATAGTCCAACGGATTGGATTCCGGAGATTTACCATTTAGTACTTTTCGAAAAATTATAGTACGCATTTCCAACCCCTCCTCTAAATTTCAACCTCAGATGCCAACAAGTATCTAAACATGATGTAAATAAATGTTAATTTCAGAATTTCAGCTATGTAATTTCCCCCATTACCAAATTTAGTACCAATAAGTATCTTCCCTCAACCACAGACACCAAGAAACCACATTATCAAATTTCAGGATTTTAATCCCATTCCTTCACACAATACCAAATTTGGTACCATTCAGTAATTTTCGTTCAAATATAGGACTCATTTGTAACCTCTGTCAATTCTTAAACACAGATACAATCAGTAATCTAAATTTTAAATTTCAGAATTTAATCTCTATCCCTTCATCCATTTCCAAATATAGTACCATTTAGTACTTTTCGAATAATTATAATATGTACACATTTCCATAACCTCCTCCATATCTTAACCGCAGACAGCAACAATGCCATTTATATTAAATTTCAAGATTGCAGCTCTATTCCAATACCAAAATTATTACTACTTAGTACTTTTCGTACAATTATAGTACAAATTTCCAAAACTACCTAAACACAGACACCAACAGTTGCATCTATATCAAGTTTCAGGATTTTAACTCTATTCCTTCACCCAATACAACATTTAGTACCAATTAGTATTTTTCGTACAATTATAGTACACATTTCCAAAACCACCTCCACATCTTAATCCTAGATACATACCAACAGTACCCTTAATATAAAATTTTGGGATTCCAGCTCTTTCCTTTCATTCAATACCAAATTTAATACAATTTAGTATTTTTCTAACAAAATAAGACGCATTTCCAAACCATCGCCAAATCTCAAACGCAGACACCATCAGTAATCTAAATATCGAATTTAAGAATTTTTCCTATCTCTTCACCCATTACCAAACTCAATACCAATCAGTACTTTTGGTACAATTATAGCACACATTTCCGAAACCCCCTTTGAACTTTGTATCAAATCAAATATCAGAACTACTTTCCAATCCTGCGTCCTGCGGAATAAACTGAGTAAAATTTTATCAGTCTACTTAATTTTGTCCATAAGCTATAAGCTAGAGTGATTTCCACAGACGGACATCGTTTAATCGACACAGAATTTTATGCTTATCCCTTCATACTATTCTTGATTTATTAAATATTACTGATTTGTACTATAACCGGGAAATAACTTCCTTCATTAAACAATTATGGTTCATTACACCCAACAAATATTTCCCGACGATCATCTAAAATGGTGGTCTTCTGCCCTGTTCATAATTTAATTCCCATGCATAATGATGCCACGAAATGCAACTGCAAAATTTGGAAAATTGTTCTACTTTTGGTCCATCTCATCTTCCGTAAAATTTTCGATCAAATATCTTCCATTTTGATCCTGTCCATATCTCCATGCAAAATTTCGAAGGGATCAAGCCATTATTGTGGCCTGAAGGGTGATTACAAATATACATGGACTGACGAACACACATATCTAGATCGACTCAGCTTGGCGAGAAAGGGAGATCGATATACCACATGGTGGAACTAGGACCATTATTTCGAGTTGTTTGACATTTGTGGTTGTTCGACTGACTTAATAGCAACACCTCAACATTTTCCATTTTGCAATTAATAGCGCACGTGGGAACTAAATGGCATTGTTTGCAAACATGACACAAGTGATTGAACAATTAAAGTAATTTATCTTGAGGGAAATTATATTTTTGCTAGCAATTTGCAGTTTCGAACAATTACCTTAAACATTCACCTTTCCCACCATACACGGTAAAAATTCAAACAAAAACAAAATTCCGACTAAAATCGTTACTGAACTAAGCGAAAATCTCATTACAAAATAAGGAATTTATTAAGTAAATTTTGGCACCTATTGTAAGATAAGGTCAATACCCTCGAAATATCTAATATTAGTTGTATCACCATGCCTCCTACATTCGGTATTTTGTCATAGTTTTTATATAATTGTTTGAAATTTGGAGATTATGTTCCTAATGGCAGAAGTAACACAAATAATGAAATTTTGGGTATAGACATTTCGCTTCATCTTTTTTAGTTGTTTGTTACTAAAAATCTATAAAATCGAATTTCGCAAAAAATATCCTGCGCGGGACAAAGCTAATAACAAATTTTAAAATTCTAGCTGTAGCACTGCAATATTTAATACTATATTTTATATATTTGTACCTTTGGTGACCTAAATGCGAAATTTTGCTTGCCGAAATTGCAGATTTCATGTATTTTACGCACCAAACACGATATATGTATATGTCCGATTCCAATGAAATTCTGAATGTTTGGCGGAATTCGATGCAAAAATTACTATTTTCGGTCGATTCCAATATAATTTGACAACATTTCTTTTTGGACCAGATTCCGTCATACCTTCCATATTTCATTGAAATTGGAGATACATAGTGTATTCGGTGTATAAAATATAACAGATACACCGAATACGCTATATATCTCATATGGAAATATGAAATATGGAAGGTACGATCGAATTTGGTACAAAAATAAATGTTTGTCAAATTATATTGGAATTGGAAGATTGGGATACGATTTTATTTAGAAGCACTGACCCAGAACGCCTTTACGATGGTATTAGGCTAACAGCGAAAAACTACCCATCATTTTAATTGAGGATACTGTTTTTACGGGGAAGTATGTTGCCACATCGAATCCTCTAATCTCAACTTCAAAAAATTGCAGTTTCCTGTACGCTTGGCATTTGCTTTAATATTAATAAATCCGTAGGACAAACCCGTATATGCGACCTAAATTTGTCATGTAAGTGCATTTCTCTTGATCAGCTGTCCCTGGCATGTTCATGCGTTGGTAGACCGAGCAATTTGTTTGTTTTTGTACCCTCCACCATACATAGTATGGAGGGTATATTAAGTTCGTCATTCCGTTTGTAACCCATCGAAATAATCATTTTAGACCTAACAAAGTATATATATTCTTAATCAGCGTAAAATTCTAAGTCGATTTAGCGATGTTCGTCTGTCTGTCTGTCTGTCTGTTGTAATCACGCTATCTTTCGAACGAATTGAGATAGAGGGCTAAAATTTTGCACAAATGTTTATTTTGCCAGTAGGCAGGTTAACTTCGTAAATAGGCCATGTAGTTCCACGTTTTCATATAACGGTACCTCCCGATATTCGGTATTTTGATGATTTTAGCGACATTATTCACCGGAATTGTTTCAAAATTCGCATTTGAAGTGCGTAATGGATACTACAGCCTATGACAGAAAATTGTCTGAACGGGTTCACGTCTTCGTATAGTCCCCATTTAATGGTACCTCCCGATATTCGGTATTTTGATGATGTTGCGACATTATTGATCGGAATTATTTTACATTTTGTATTTAAAGTTTGTAATGGATATTACAGCCTATGCCAGAAAATAGTCTGTGCAGGTCCATGTTTTATAACCCCCATGGTACCTCCCTATATTCGGTATTTTGATGATTTTAGCTAAATTATAAACAGATTTTTTTCAAGTTTCGCATTTGAGTATTGTAATAGCTTATGACAAAAGTTGCCTATGCAGGTCCACGACGTCGAATAGACCCTAATACAGGGTTGCCCATATTCGACGAACCCATCTGGCAACGCCATAACTTATGACAGAGAAGTCACATCGCTTAATGACATACCGCGTTTGAAGCGTCAGTCCAAGCAGATTTTTACCATGAACCAATACACGCCACGTGAGCGCTCTGAAATAGTTGAAAATTACATTCAACAGAAGAAGTCAATTGTGAAAACTCAACGTGCTTTTAAAACATTAAAAATGTGAGAAGTGCGCCTTCTAAGAACACCATTAAGCGTTTATACGAAAAATTTTCGACTGGTAAGGCTCTTTCTAATCCGAAGAGGCCATATAAAAGTCGACCAAGGTAATCGGCCGAGAATATCGCTGCCGTACGAGCCAGTGTTGGGAGGTCCCCAAGAACATCCCAAAAACGCCATTCTCAGCAGTTGGGCATGGCTCGGCCCACTTTACAACGGATTATTCGCATTGATTTGCATTTATTCCCGTACAAAATTCAATTGACGAAAAGAATGTTGCCTGCGGACAAGCCTCGTCGATTGGAATGGGCCCAAAGGGCCCATTGGTCCGTCGAATATGGGCAACCCTGTACATATGGTGTTTGGTACATAGCATTCATGAGATCATATGTGAGATGTACCCAAACCTCAACCGATTTCAATATAATTTGGCAAATTTCATTGGAATCGGACATACGTATCGTGTTTGGTGCATCAAATATATGAAATATTTGAAATCGGATGAAAATATATATGGAAGCTATATCGGGCGAAAATATATATATGAGAGCTATATCCAAATCTGAACCGATTTCCATATAAAATGACAAATATATTTTCTAATCAAATCCCGTCATTTATTCCAAATTTGGAGAATGTATCTGTAATCGATCAGTAGATATGTGCATATAAAATCCAAATTTTTGGGAGGTACCTCCGATTCTGATGCTATATCTCCAGTTCCGAGTGGAATTTCAAGAAAATATATATATAGCCTATGTTACTTTCAGGCGAAGTTGTAGCATACTTGGAAATTTTGAGGAAAATCTGTTCAGCGGTTTTCGAGTCCTTAAATTACAAACAAACGTACAAACATTTTCCTCTTTTATAGATATAGAGAAGATATAGAGATATTCTTCCTTGACGTCAACTTTCTAAAAGTATGTTTTGTCCGCATTTTGGAAAAATATCATGGAAAATATTAACAATTTCACACAAAGGTAGTGGTCAATTTTACCCCCTAAATTTTATCCAATGGCCAACCAAAATGCCCTGTTCTAAACTCATCATAAAAAATTCCGTGCCGACTACTTTTGAATTTTACTAAAAAATCAGAAATGTTTTTTTTTGATCCATTGCAACCCCTAAATATTTTGTGACTATCTCCAAAGCCATAGGCTTTTATTCGGACCATAACCCCACCTTCATGCACAACTTCGTGAGGATTGGGCCGTAATTAGCGTATGTATTGTAACAGGCACACATAACTAGTTTGACTTCGCCTGGCGAGATAGGAAGATCCATATATAACATCTTATGTCCAGGACCAATATTCCGAGGTGTTAAAATCCAACGTATAATATCTCTAATACATAATGTTGTGGGGTAAAAAAATTCTAATATCTGTTTAAATATATTTTTTCGAAAATTTTATTTTACTTCCAGTAAAAATCATATGAGTTTTTCAAAGAATGTGGCCACACTCCACTGAAATATACAGGATACGTTTTCTAGAAAATCGTTGTCAAAACTTGTTTTTTTTTCAAATCTTGTTCTTTTAGTCATATTGGAATTCAATGAGTACAAATTCACATTCCGCGCATTACCGTTTTTTTTGCTTATTTTTACTATATCATTTTTTTGTACACCCCCTTCTCTACAACTTTCTCAAATATATCCAAATCGAGTACTTTTATTGTAAATTTGAAGTACTATTAAATCATGTTATCGTCTTTTGAATAACTATTTTGTATCTTTTGTAGTTTAGTTTACATTTGATGATATGTTGTTATTTGTTGTTCAACATTGATCGATTGAATTGATGAATAAATTTCACTGAAACTCTTCGAGACCGACAGACATACATTTGAGAGCAAGGCAAACAAAAAAAAAAGTATTGAAAACAACATTGACAAATAAAAAGAAAATAATGTCAATGGTTTGTGTCCAGTTTTGGGTTACAATCTCATTGTTCGAGTACTGTGGCGGAATGGTCCTTTTTGCAAATCGCCAATCGCAACAAATGTTCAAATAGATTCTTATTCGTCATCTATGTGTACGTTTACATATCTGTACGTATGAATGTCCATTACATGTTGACAAACAGTATGTACATAATGTTCGTGTTCGAAAAGTAAAATGAGTTGTAAACAAGTATCAGTCGGTTTCGCCGACAGATGTATACCCTCAGCCAGTGTTCGATTATTTAAATATATTTTGACTACTGTTATGGTTATTCAATTTGATGACCCTCTATGGAGTAGGTTCCGAAGGAATGAACCAATATTGTCCACTTCGTATCGGATCCAAATACATATGATATAAATATTTTGACGTGCCAGGTTTGGACTCTATTGGTTACTTCCTTCACTTTACATGAGATATGTGATAATTTTTAGAAAATACTGATAAAAATGCTGGTATGGACAAAAATGCAAGGAAATCAAACATTTATATCAAATTTTATGCGAAATATAAATTCCGATAATTTCCATTTTCATCTCAAGTTTATGGTAGAAATATTTAGATACAGCAAGCAGCAAGCTTTCTCAAGTATTGAAAATTGTGACTCTTTGTGGGTGAGATACCAGAAGGGTTTCGTAGATATATGTCATCTTTACAACAGATCTTGTGTTATCAAAAATGTTCGCATGTGTGAAATTTGAAGAGATTTGGATGCTTATTAAGCATTCTTTGAGCGTTTTGTTTTTTCATAATCTTCAACCCTATTTGGGGGAGATACCAGAAGAAATGGTCCGATTCTCTACCATATTTGTCACAGATCTTGTCTTGATTAATATATAGAATCTGAATTGAATGGGATGATAATTTCCCGTTTTATGAGCTTCGTGGATACTCAAAATTTTGACATTTTGTGGGGGAGGTACCAGAGGGGGTTCGCTTCCCACCAGACCTTGGGTTAATAAAAATATTGTGATGTGTGTAATTTAAAGAGAATCGGAGGCTTATTTCGGATTTAATGATCGTTTTTATACCCTCCACCATAGTATGGAGGGTTTATTAAGTTTATCATTCCGTTTGTAACACCTCGAAATATACATTTTAGACCCCACAAAGTATATATATTCTTGATCAACTTAAAATTCTATGTCGATTTATCAATGTCCATCCGTCTGTCCGTCTGTGGAAATCACTCTAGCTTCCGAAAGAAATGAAGTAAGTGGATAAAATTTTAATCAAATGTGTATTATGTCTGCAGGACTTTTGGTATTGAAAATGGGCCATGCAGGTCCACTTCTTCGTATAGCCCCCATATAACGGTACCCCCCGATATTCGGTATTCTGATGATTTTAGCGACATTATTTGCCGGAATTGTTTCAAATTTCGCATTTGAAGTTCATAATGGATACTACAGCCTATGAAAAAAAATTGTCTGTACAGGTCCACTTTTACAATTTTTTTAATGGATTTTATTTTTTTGAAAATTGCCAAATTTGTACCAAATGGTGGAGGGTATTCAAAGTTCGGCCCGGCCTTACTTGTTGTTATTTAAAACTTTGACCCTTTGTGGGAAAGGTACCAGAAGGAATGGTCCGATCTATACCATCTTTATAAGATATTTTGCGATGATGGAAATATTGAGAAGTCTGAATGCAATCGGATGTTAATTTCGTGTTTTATGAACTTCATGAATATTCAAAAGTTTGACCCTTTGTGGGGAGGTACCAGAAGGGGTGGACAGATCTTGGTTCAATAGAAATATTGTGATGTGTGTAATTTGAAGACAATCGGATACTTACATCACATTTTATAAGAGATATAATTATTCAAAATTTTGACCATTTGTGTGGGAGTCACAGCAAATCTTGTGTTAGTAGAAATAATGAGATGTGTGAAATATGAAGAGAATCAGATGCTTACTTCGGATTTTATAATAGTTTTCGTAGTTCAAAACCTTGACCCTTTGTGGGGGAGGTACCAGGAGGAATGGTCTGATCTCTACCATCTTTATATAATATTTTGTGTTGATGTAAATATTGATATGTGCTAATTCTGAATAAAATCGGATGTTAATTTTGCGTTTTATGAGCTTCATGGATATTTAAAATTTTTACCACTTGTGGGGGAGGTACCAGAAAGAGTGGACCGATGTATCCCATTTTCCATAGACCTTGGATTAACAAAAATTTTGTGATGTGTTTAATTTGAAGACAATTTGACTCTTATACCACATTTAATAAGAGTTATGATTATTCAAAATTTTGTCTCTTTGTGGGGGAGGTACTTGATTGAGTGGAGCGATATTGTCCATTTTCGCAACTAACCTAGCACTGATGCTAATATTAGGTTATACACAGTTATAAAAAAATCCGATTATCTTTTCTCTTTCTGTGCAGTAAAATATTTTTTTAAAAATGTCGACTTTTTGTGGGGGAGGTACCAGAAGGAGTGGACCCACATTGTCTATCTCCGAACTCTGTCTAAGTTTGATAATAATATTACGATCCCAAATTTGAACAAAATCGAATACTCCCTTCGAGAGTTATTATGCGCACCAGCCAGACAGACAGACGGACCGATATCGCTAGATTGACTCCAAATGACCTGAAACGGATTTGGTCCATTCTAAAACCGATATTTCGAAAAGGCATGTTTTGGGCCACATGACTGAGGGTATAAAACTATGAGTGTGGCGTTGGATTTATCCTCATGAACTTGCGAAAATGACTTGTCCCTTAAAATATTTGCATGATGTCTTCCCTTCCAAAAGAAAGACTTATTAATAAATTGAATACAGTAGTTAGTGCAATTCTTTATTACCTTTCATTCTCTTCTTGTGCCTACAACCCTGAAAACTGACGAATTTTACACAGGTCTCGCTCATTATTAGGGAATAAGATTTCTTGCATGGTCAGTCTGGCTGCGGCTTTGGTATTCTCTAGCAATCCAGAAAACTAAAACCAGGATTGGTCCTTAGCCTTAGATATGGATTTCTTATCATAGATCAGAGTTTTTTTTTTATGATTACCTAGGTTCGATATAAAAACTTGTAATTTTTCGAATGCTTGTAGTCACTGTTCACCCCAGTATAAACATCTAGGAATATGGTTCATATGCATTGTTGCATTTACATATGTTGATGTTGGCAAGGAGGTTTGTTCATCGATGTTTTTCTCTATTCGATAGATGTGATTCGGATTTTCTTGTCTTCCTGTTCTTCTGTAATCCAACCTCCATCTTAAATGACAAGCTTAAGATTTGCATTTCTTGCAAATTCACAATGTTTGTCAAGCTGTTGTTGTTTCCAGTGCAGATGTTGGAGTTGCTGCTGCTACCGCTTGTGTCGATGTTGTCTAAATCGCAGTTGTCGTTGTCGTCGTCATCGTCATCGTCATTGTTGCAGATAGACAGACATTTTACTTGGGATTTCTTGCTGTTGCCTCAGTTTTTTTCTTTTTTTGATGGCAAAATGTCACCGCTGAGATGGGCAATAAATCACTGTTCGTTCGATGGTTTGGTTTGGTTCGGTTTGATGTGATGTGATGTCAAGTTGAATGAAGTTGATAGAGAAGTTGTAACTCTAATGTTATTGATGATAATTTTATTGTAACGGGTTTGTTTGGGACTTAAGGTTAAATGTATTTATTGTTATGTACCCATATAAATACATAGACAATGAGAATGTTGAGTAGTTCAGGTGATTGCTGGTTTAGTTGATTGCAACTAAAATAAATGTTTAAAAATGTAATGGAGAAAGTTTGAAATAAAATGAGTTAACATAGTTATATTAGAATTTAAAGACATGTTAGTTTAGATTTTTAGTAGAAAAGTACTTTCGTAGACTTTAACCTCTGTATTATTGTATTGTATTGTATATTGAATACCCTCCACCATATGGTACAAATTTGGTAGTTTTCAAAAAAATAAAATCCGTTAAAAATTCTGTTAAAATCTTTAAAATACAGAATGTAGCCGTATATTAGGGTCTATACGACGACGTGGACCAGCATAGGCAACTTTTGCCACAAGCTATTTCAATATTCAAAGGCGAAAATTGAAAAAATATGTTTATAATGTAGTTAAAATCAACAAAAAACCGAATATAGGGAGCTACCATTGGGGTTATAAAACGTCGTACAGACAATTTTCTGGCATAGGCTGTAGTATCCATTACGAGCTTCAAATACAAAACGTGGCATAATTCCGGTAAATAATGTCGCTAAAATCATCAAAATATCGAATTTGGGAGGTTCCGTTATATGGGGCTATACGAAGACTTGGACCCGCACAGACAATTTTCTCTCATAGGCTGTAGTATCCATTACGAACTTCAAATACGAAATTTGAAACAATTCCGGTGAATATTGTCTATAAAATCATCAAAATACCGCATATCGGGGGTACCGTTATATGGGGGCTATTCGAAGACGTGGACCTGCACAAACAATTTTCTGTCATAGGCTGTAGTATCCATTACGAACTTCAAATACCAAATTTGAAACTATTCCGGTAAATAATGTCGCTTAAATCATCAAAATACCGAATATCGGATGGTACGTTATGTGGGGGCTATACGAAGACGTGGACCTACATGGCTCATTTTCTGTCCAAATCCGTAGTAGCTATTACGAACTTTAAATACCAATTTTGAAATAATTCCGGTAAATAATGTCGCTAAAATCATCAAAATACTGCATATCGGGAGGTACCGATATATTGGGGCTATACGAAGACTTGCACGCACATGGCCCATTTTCAATACCAAAAGTCCTGCAGACATAATACACATTTGAGTTTTCTTAATCGACATAGAATTGTATGCGGATCAAGAATATATATGCTTTGTGGGGTCTAAAATGTATATTTCGAGGTGTTACAAACGGAATTACAAATTTAATATACCCTCCATACTATGGTGGAGGGTATAAAAAGTATATGAAAGGTACACAATTTCAACATCTCTTTTATAGAGGTACATAGTATTTCCAGTATCAAACAAAACTCTGTAAGAGAATTGTTATACCCTACACCACATAGTGGTAAGTTTATTATGTCTTTGTACATTTCTGTGTAACATAAAGAAGGAAGCGGGATAGACCTATTGTTACATTTTTGAGGATCTTCATAAAATCACTTTCAGAGACGATTCATGTCCGTCTGTCCGTCCTTGTATTCTTGTGAACAAAATACGGGTCGCATTTTTTATTCATTGCAAACAATATTTGTTTGTCCCAAGGACGAACCCTATTGAACCCTTCAACCGATTTCGGGTTAATTGTGCACCAAATGGCTAATATATGTCCAAATGACCTGTATCTTGGTACATTCCCTCGCATTCAGTCTAGAAGCAAATAAATCAAATTTGGAGCAAATCGGTTAAGATATAGCTATAGCTCCCATATATGTATATGTTTCATCCGATTTGGGGTTTATAGTCCCTTACAAGCGTAAAATGCATTGCACAAAAATGATTTTTGGTACCAGATATCATATACCGCTCTGAAATAAGTGTATCAAATTTTGACAAGATGGTTCAGATTTAGATATAGCTCCCATATATATCCTCAATCGATTTCGGGTTAGTTGTACACCAAAATGGCCAATATCGGACCAAACGTTCTGAGCACATCCGACCAAGTTCAGTCTACACGCAAATACATTAAATTAAATTAACCGAAAATCGGTTAAGATATAGCTATGACTCCCATATATACAGGGTGAGATAAAAAAACTGCAACAAAGTCAAACGCCATAATTTTTAATATATATTTTTTTTTTTAATTTTATTGAATGAAAGCAAAAAATTTCGGAAATAGAATAAACTTGTAGGATGTTTAGAAGTGTTCGAATTGGTTACCTTTGGCACAAATTATGGCCTTCAAATCAATGAAACCGTCACACGCTGCCCGAATGTTGCTATGCGATATTTTGGCTCATTCCCGACGAAACGTTTGCTTGAGGTGATCGACACTTTGGTATTTTTTAGTGCCAACCTTGCTTTCCAAAATTGTCCAGAACAATAGTCCAATTGATTGGTATCCGGTGTTTTTGGTGGCCATTGTGCGCTGGAAATGAATGTTGGAATGTCAAAGGTCTGCAATGTCTGCGGCCAAAATGTTTGCGTGCCCAAGGCTTTAATACACACTCCAGAATATTTTCGCCATAATATTCGGCATTTATTGTGAGAGCGAGCGGAGAGCGACAATCGGCTGTTATGGCGGCCCACACCATCACCATGGCCGGCGCTTGAGTTCTGGTGGCCAACCGAAGGTACATATTTTCAGCTGACCTCTGTGGCAAGTAAACACGATCATTTTGTTTGTTTACAAACTGTTTGTTTGTCATCAGAGAAAACCAAATTCAGCAGTTTACCACTTTCGGCCAAGCGAAGCAACTCTTTAACTCTTTTGAGTCTATTAATACCCTACACCACAAGGTGATCAGGGTGTTATGTCTTTGTGCATTTGTTTGTAACAGACAAAGGGAAACGAGATAGACACATAGTTCCTTTTGATGATCTGCATAGAATCACATTCTGAGTCGATTTATGCATGTCCGCCCGTCCGTCTGTCCGTCCGTCAGTCTGTCCATGTATTTTTGTAAACAAAGTACAGTTCGCATTTATTGCCCGATCCAGATGAAATTTTGCACAAATCATTTGTTTGGCCCAAGGACGAATCATATTAAAATTAGATATAATCGATCAAAATTTAGATACAGCTCCCATCTATATCTTCGTCCGATTTGCCTTTTATTGAGCACCAAGAGTGTAATATTAGCCCAAATATTATGGAATTCTGCAAATACTACTTGATTAGGCCTGAAAATAAGTATGCCAAATTTTATTCAATTGGTTCAGATATAGCTATAGCTCCCATATATATTGTTCATCCGATTTGTTATTTTTGTCCTCCGCAGCCGTAATATGCACTCTGTAACAATGATATTTGGGTAAAACTACCAAATACAACTCATAAATACCTTTGCTAAATTTTATCTAGATCGGTTCAGATTTGAATATAGCTCCCATATGTATCTTCGTCCGATTTGCCTTTTATTGTGCAGCAAACGTTTAATATTAGCCCTAATAGAATGGAATTTGGCACATATATAGCTATAGCTCCCATATATATTGTTCCTCCGATTTGTTGAATTTGTCCTGTATAGCCGTAATATGCACTCCGTAGTAACGATATTCGGGGAATTATATCAAATATAGCTCACAAAGTCAAATTTTGTGGAGATCGGTTACAATTTGGATATAGCGAAGCTGTATCTATTAAATATGCAAGCAAAGACCTAAAATGGTAAAGACTGGACAAAATGCATAATGGAAAAATAGTTAATGTGAAAAATATATAGAGGCGCTGCTCACAACAGTGACATGTTAGCATAAAAATTATATTTACAGAGCAATTTTAAGAATAAAATTTTCTGTAAACCAAAAGTTTGAACTAAAAATTGCATTTCATTGACGTTTGAATATTGCATTTGCTGTTAAAACAACTTAACATTGGTGATTATGTTGTTATGATATCGTAACAACAGAGGTATTTACACCTGGTGACAATATTTTGACTCTGTCTTGTCCCATCTTTATACTTCTATGTCTTTGATGCAAGGTGGTGTAGGGTATCATAAGGTCGGCCCCGCCCGACTTTATGACTTTCTTTACTGGTTTCTTTCTCTTGCGGTGTAAGTTTTTGCACTTTTTGGAAATTCAATGCCTTTACCCCGAGCTCATTTTTCAATATTTGCCGAATGGAATATTGCGTTATGTTGAGCTCACGAGCCATTTTTCGGCCACTGCGACGCGGATTTCGATCAAGTCGCTTCTTTGCTTTTGAAACCATTTCTGCTGATGTTGCTGTTTTTTTCCGCCCACTTACTTGACGTCGGGCTATGCTATGCTATGGTACGAGACACAAAAGATTTATTCACATTTAAATGCTGGAGTGCTGGCCACCTGTGGTTTTCGATAGCCACTTGTGGTTTTTCAGCCAAATATAAAGAAATCACACTATCACACTTGAATTCCAGCACAAATAACTTTTTTTCTGGAAAATTCTCACCAAAATGTTTTTGTACGCTTGCAAACAATATAATGAGCTGTCACTGCAATAATTTTAACAGCTTTCGGACGAATGGCTTAGAAATGACAGGACTCTGAATTTGGTTGCAGTTTTTTCATCTCATCCTGGCCTACATCTAAACGTGGGCGACCTCCCGACTTTAGTTATTTCTAGATTATTGTCTATATTTTCAAATCGTTTTGCAATTAACTTTCTTAGGACGCAAAACGCCTCTTTGCAGGCAATTTCAAGGTAGGTCCAATTTTAGTTAAAAACCGACTTAACGTGAAACTTTTAACTAGCTTGCTATTGTATTATAAATTATTAATATCTTATTAAACGCAGCATTTCTATTCTCTGCCAATAGTGTCTTGAACCATTAAAATTAGAAAACTAAAAGACCTTAGTAAAAGCTTTTACAAATGACTCTCCTTATTTTCGTACATTTTAAAACTCAAACTCCCATGAAGAATAGTGTCGAATCAATTCCATATTCTTCTCACATAAAAAACACAATCTACATAGATTTTGTATTCTTGAGCCACCATAATTTCTGTGGAGATTCACAATTCTGCTGCTCCATTCTCATTACCATCTAAGCCATCTTAGGGCCTTACCCTACTACTGGCTGCTTAATTGTCAGGCGTATGCAACCAAGCGTATTATTTCTTGAGAACATTTCAAAATTTCCATTAAAGAAATCCATCTTCAAGTGGTTAGTTGTTGTTTTAAGAAAACAACCACCACCACCTCCGTTTCTTTTTTCTTTGCTGTGGAAAAATTATCTTTCCTTGCACTGCCAAGAAGTGGTTAATGTGGGAAATGTCTAGGTGCTTGGGGTTGATCTTATCTAATAGTAACCATCACTTACAAGTGGGTTTGGTTTTCTTACGTTTTCTTATAAGAACAATTTCTCTTCTTATAAAATGCAACAACAACAATTGTAAACATTATTCTTATTGTTGTTTTTTTAATGTTTCTTGATCTAAAGATAGGGGTTTCTTCGTTTTCGTTTCTTCAACGCAATAATGCAAGCGGATCGGTGTTTTGGGGCATTTTAGAAATTATAATTTGAATTCTTAATGGGAAAAATCGTATTGCATAAATTTCCCTCATTTCCCACGAAAGGGGAAAATATGAGACTCTAAACGGATATAATTAAAAGATAATGTGTCGATGTCATGGGAATTGCATATTTTTCATTTTTAATATTAAAATATAATTTTTCATTAAATCTCTTGCCAATTGAATTTAATTTTAAAATATTGAAGGGAATGGAATATTTTTCATTTTTAATATTAAAATATAATTTTTCATTAAATCTCCTGCCAATTGAATTTAATTTTAAAATATTGCTCTACCAGCAAGCTATTGCTACTTAATCAACGAAATATTAAAGATGATTTTAATCAATTTGAAAAACAACTTTGTACACAATATTCGATTTCCAATAATATCACCCATTCATACTGAGATTCTTAGGCAGGGCTCGGCTTGGCGTCCTCAGCCAACGAGGAAATTAAAAAAAAGAACATGACTTAATATAAATTCATTCATTGTCGAATCAGAGGGAATTTTTATTGCATTTTTTTTAATACTTTCCAAAGAATATCACAGATGTAAACGTGATTTTTTCAAGACTATTTTTTAAGGAAAAGCACAGTTGAAATATTTTTCAGGAAAATAAATAGGATTATCACCGCTAAAAACGTGGATTTCAAAATATATTCAAGATTTTTTGCCGCTATAAACGAGTACGAGTACGAATTTAAAATTCGCAATATCGACTCGCGCGTCTTTTAGTACTTCTAATAACCTTATAGTTTCAACTAGAAAGTGTTCTGTGTCAGTGAATAGTCTACCTCAAAACTTTAGATTCCCATAATTCGCATTTTCATACCCACCACCATAGTATGGAGGATATATTAAGTTTGGCACATTTTCTATTTCGATTTAGCGATGTCCGTCCGTCTGTCCATCTGGGGAAATCACTCTAGCTTCCGATCGAGATAAAGTAAGTTGGAAAAAAAAAAATTACTCAAAAGTGTATTATGTCTGCAGGACTTTTGGTATTGAAAATGGACCATGTAGGTCTACATCTTCGTATAGCCCCCAAATAACGGTACTTTGCGATATGCGGTATTTTAATGATTTTTGCGAAATTATTTACTGGAATTATTGAAAAATTGGTATTTGACGTTCGTAATGGATTCTACAGCCTAAGGCAGAAAATGGGCCATGTAGGTCCACGTCTTCGTATATCCCTCATATAACGGTACCCCCGATATTCGGTATTTTGATGATTTTAGCGACATTATTTCCCGGAATTGTTTCAAATTTCGCATTTGAAGTTCGTAATGGATATTACAGCCTATGACATAGAATTGTCTGTGCAGGTCCACGGCTTCCTACAGCCCCATATGACGGTACCCCCCCATATTCGGTATTTTGATGATTTTGGCGACATTATTTACCGGATTTTTCAAATTTCGCATTTGAAGTTCGTAATAGATACTACAGCTTATGACAGAAAATTGTCTGTTCTAGTCTACGTCTTCAGTATTTTTATGATTTTAGCGGCACTCTTTACCGGAATTATTTCAAATTTTGTATTTGATGTTTGTAATGGATACTACAGCTTATGCCAGAAAATTTTCTGTGTAGGTCCACGTTTTATAACCATTTGGTTATAAAATTTATAATACCATTTGGTACCTTTTGTACAAATATAGCACGCATTTCCAAATTTTGTATTTTGATGATTTTCCAAATCTCAAAAACATATGCCAACAGAGTTCTCAATATCAAATTTCAGGATTTCAGCTCTATTCCTTCACCCAATACCAAATTTAGTACTTTTCGTATACACTTCCAAAATCACTTCCATATATCAAAGCTACACAGCGAACAGCGGCTCTAATATAAAATTTCAACTTAAAAACACTATCTGTTTTCCCAATACCAATCTACCACCAACAATACCCAATACTAAAACTTCGAAATTTCACCTCTATCTTTTCACCCTATACCCAATTTAGTACCACTTTGTACTTTTCATACAACTTTATTACACATTTCTAAAATCACCTCCATGTATCAGTTCCAGATACCAACCAAGACTTTCATATCAAATTTGATGTTTTCAGGCCTAACTCATTTCCAAATATAGTACAAATTAGTACTTTTCGTACAGTTGTAGAACACATTTTCTCCACATGAACGGCGACTTTAATACTAAATGTCAGATTTTAAGCACCCAATACCAAATTGTATTGAATATAGTACTATATAATACTTTTCGTACAGTTAAAGAACACATTTCCAAAAACCACCTCCATATATCAATGTCAGATACCAAGAGAGACCTCAATAGCAAATTTCAGTTTTCCAGCTCTATCCCTTGACCCAATAATAGATTTAGTACTTTTCGTACAAATATACGACGCATTTTAAAACCAACTCATCACCTCCAACAGGGACCCCAATACAAAATTTCCAAATTCCACCGTCATCTGTTCACCTTAAATCAATGCTTTCCAAATTTAGTCCCATTTAGTACATTTTAGTTAAATAGTATACATTTTCAAAATAAACTTAATATACCAGACTCACTTTCCAACCTTGATTTTCATACCAAATTTTAAGTTTTTAGATCTATCCGTTCACATGGTACCACATAGTACCATTTTAGAAGTTTTGTACCATTTAAGAACTTATCATAACCCTAAAGTTCGAATTTTTAAAACTCTTTTGGTACACTAACCCTGCACTCCATTAGTGACTCTCAGTCAAAATTTCCGAATTCTTCTTCATTCCGTTTGTCCAATACAAAGTATTAAATTTTAGTATATTTCAATACTTTTCGCCTTTATTATTATATTTTGTGCACTAGTAGTACAAATTTCCAAAACCACTTCACAAACCTACCACCAACAGGGATCCTAATACAAAATTCGAGCTCATTCTTTTTCTTCAATACAACGTATTAAATTTTCAGTATTGAAATAACTTTTCGTACTCTTTTAGTACGAATTTTCGAAAACTCCGCCTTATCACACTTCTACACACCAAGACTCTGACTCTCCTGAATAATTATAAATTTAACAAACATTTTTGTGTCATCCGTTTTGTCTGGACGTTGATTCTAGATCAGTCAGTTATTTTATTACTTTTATATATATGTAGATTTTTCAAAATTTAGTCTTTGGAATTTGAACTAATAGGACACAAAAAACAACTGTTGGAAGTTGCATATCCCTTCCCTTAAGTTTTCCTCTTCTTTAAAAATTAGTCTTAATAAAAATAAATCCCATAAAAGCATCTGATTTGAAACTTTCGGTGGTTCAAAGGACCCCCATGTTGGCTTTTAGATTTCTACATCATTTGTATTAAATAATTTTAAGCTTGAGGCACCACAATTCAACAGCTCTCCATATGTTTACCATGTTCATGCTGGTGGTGTAAAATTGTCTGCCAAATTATGTGTAATATTGTCAAAATATATCACTCTACTGTTATACAATTTATAAGCGTTGTTTTTTTTTGTGCAACTGATTTTTCAATTGAACGTTATAATTTTCCATGCCTTTGATTATGTGGCCGACCGACCGACCAAACGACCGATCGTAGACATGTCATAATGATTTACTGCAATTTCACCAGAAACTACCACAAACCATCGATCGTACGTACGATACTCCATTAAGGCATACGTTTTGATGTATGCAAACGAGTTTTGTGCACCAAATCATAAACCTATAATTTAGAAATTGTAAGCGAGATAGTAGTGCAAAACGGAGGTAAATTGCAAAACGAGATAATTGCCATAATAAAATTGGGACCAAATAAAAATCTAAAAGTTAATATTTTAAGTTTCATTTTATTAAAAAGGTGACGTTGTTATAAATTTTTTATTTTTGGAAAAAATTCCTCTTTGCAATAGAGATAAAATCCAGTGGGGATTACTTCAGACTAAATCTATCGAAAGACATAACTTTCTGCAATTTAAAGAAAAATGTCCCCTTAGATGATTTGCTTGTGAAAAAAATCCTTCTTTTTCCGATAGAAAATAATCTACAATTTTTAATGAATTAAATCAAACTCTTTGAATCCTCATCAAAAATCACTTAAGTCACTTTGTTCTCACAGCACTCACCACTCAATTTAAATCGAGTCCACGGCCCAGGTAAAGCACGTAAATCATAACCAAAGTCAAAGTGTAAAAAATGTATTAATGGCGGTCTGTGGTCGGCTACAGTGGCGGCATATTAAAGTAACTCGATAAATATTTACCGTTTGTTTGTACGCTTGTGTGCAGCGAAATTGTAGTGGCTAGTTTGTTGGCGATAAAATAATATTCAATAAAGTATTCATGGCAATTGTTGAGGCAAGTAATGGTGAAAGGAAAACGAAAAACAAAATAAATACGGATGAAGGAATTCATGCATACATAGGGACAATGAAATATAAAGCAAAGTCAGAGGTATACGATTCGTTATATATTAAACTAACTGCAGAACCGATATTTGAACATTAGAGAAAAATCATTAAGAGGTAGGTTTTCTCGGAGAAATTTCTGGGAGCTTATTTTGATTTTCAAAACTTTGCCGTGGTGTAGGTGTTCTTATACCCTACTCCAAACTGTGTCACAGGGTATAGGCCCATAGTTCTCTTTGATGATCGTCACAGAATCACTTTCTGAAAAGATTTATGCACGTCTTTATATATGCTGCACCATGGTATGGTGGGTATATTAAGTTAGTCATTCCGTTTGTAACACCTCTAACTATACAATTTAGACCCATTCTATGTCGATTTAGCGATGTCTGTCCGTCTGTGGAAATCACTCTAGGTTCCGAACGAATTGAAGCAGATTGATAAAATTTTATTCAAATGTATATTATGTCTGCAGGACTTTTGGTATTGAAAATAGGCCATGTAGGCCCACGTTTTGGTATAGCCCCCATATAACGGAACCTACCGATACTCGGTATTTTGATGATTTTAGCGACAATATTTATCGGAATTGTTTCAAATTTGGTATTTGTAGTTCGAAATGGATACTACAGCGTACGACAGAAAATTGTGTGTGTAGCTCCACGTCTTCGTATAGTCCCCATATAACGGTACCTCCCGATATTCGGTACTTTGATTTAAGCGACATTATTCACCGGAATTCTTTGAAATTAGGTATTTGATGGGCGTAATGGATGCTACAGCCTATGACAGGAGATTGTCTGCGCAGGTTCATGTCTTCATGTCTTCGTATAGCCTCCATATAACCGATTCTTTTTAAGTTTCGCATTTGAATATTGTAATGGCTTATGACAAAAGTTACCTATGCAGGTCCATGTCGTCGTATTGACCCTAATATAACAGCTACGTTCGGTATTTTTAAGATTTTAACATAATTTTTAACGGATTTGATTGTTTTTGAGAATTGCCAAATTCGTTCCAAAGTTCGGCCCGGCCAAACTTACAGCTTTTTTACTTGTTTTAACACAAAAAACTTCTCTCTTTTCTTTTTATACCCTCAGCCATATGGTTGGCCTCATTGAAATAACTGTTTTAGATCCCAGACCTCTTTGGATGTAATTTGTTTCGGGACATTTGTCGACGCTCTAGCGACATAAGTCCGCCTGTCTGTTTGACTGGGGGTGAGAATTAAGACTCTCAAAGGGAATAACCGATATGATCCAAACTTGATACATCGTTACAAAATTTTTAGCAAACATTATGAAGGGTTTAACAAGTAAAAGCTCCGATAGTTTCGGCGGATTTATACCATCTATCATGTGGAAACTCGATCGACGACCATATTGGCTATCCTCAAAATCCCTTATATGTGGATGAGTAACTCTAGCCGAAGAGAGCACTCACTTATTGTAAAAATGTTGATTTGAAATTGGGACAAAAGATTCCAAAACTCCGAAAATAAGTAGGTACCCTTATATAGGGTCTGTCTATACCTAAACATGGACCCACCATATACCCATATTCAATACCAATGACATTTATTAAGCTCTATATTCAGGAAGATGGTGTGTATGTTGATTTTAACAGACACATTAAGAGATGTGGGCATACATACGGAATTTTTTGAATTTTATGCCCTTCATAAATGTATAATCTACTAGGTAAACACGGTGTGTTTCGCTACTCCCTTGGTTCAAAGTTTTATATACGAATATTTTGTGGTTTTTAAATACAAATAAGACAAATTCAAGAATATAAAATATACATTAATTGTAATTTTGTTTCCATCAATAAACAAATCGCTCGGAAATGCCTGTTATAGCTTATCATGAGAAGAACATGTCAAATTTAGTCTACATCAGCGGTGCTCAAGAAAAAATGCCTCTTTACAGTCAAATTCCTCTTTACTTATTTAAATCAAGAACAAAACAGTGTTAAGTCATTACTTATACAAATATTATTTATCCATTTGCTTTATAAATTAATTTTGCAAACATTCGTGTCTAACAAACAATTTAATAGAACCGTAAAATATAAAGAAAAACAGAATTTTAATTTTCTCTTAAATTATCTCTTTTTTCGGTTCATGTTCTAGAACACGGTTTTGAGCACCGCTGGTCTACATACACGAAGAGTTTGTCCTTGGGAGTAATTAGTTGTCATAGCAAATGACAAGCATACAGGGAAATGTATCCTTTTAAAGTTTAACGTCATTTCTAATGCTATTAGTGGGATAGTAGCATAAGTCTATGTTTCCAAATCTGAACCGATTTCAATATATTTGACAAATTTATTTATAGACCAAATTCCGTCAAAAATTTCATATTTCATAAAAATTGGAGATATATAGCATGTTTAGTGCATCAAATATGTAAAATCGACCAAAAATATATATTGAAATTGGGGATACGTAGCGTCTTCTGCCGAAAATATGTATGGAAGCTACATCAAAACCTAAACAGATTTGGTAAATTTATTTTTGTGCTAAATTCCGTCACTTATCCCAAATGTCATTGGAATCGGGCTAAAATAACGCGCTTGAAACTGGAGATATAGTATCAGAATCGGATGCTTTATCTCCAATTCTTCCGATTCTAGGGTTATATCTCCAGTTACAAGCGGAATTTCAAAAATTTATATAGCCTACGTTACTTTCAGGCGATGCTGCAGTATATGTGGTAGTTTTCAGGAAAATCTGTTTGGCAGTTTTTGCTTCTATAAATTACAAACAAATAATCAAACATACAAACATTTTCCTCTTTTAAAGGTATAGATAATAATAACAATAATAATTAAAAAAGCTGTTAGGATTGACGGGTCCGAACATTTAATAACCCATAAATTTGCCAATTTAGGGATTTTAAAATATTTTTGTAAGCGCTGAGGAACAGTATCGGCAACTTGCGAACTTAAAACCGGTTGAAAATGTGACTACAATTATAAAAATACAAAATATAACCCCCCAGTAATATGTCGATTTATATAAAAACAGGTAAGCAAATGCTATAATAGTGCGGGCCGACCATGTTACCATGAGGCCCCTCTGTATCTCTAAATTTACACCCACCTATATGATTTGTTTGTCTGCGATATTTGGCTATATTCGTCAACGAAATCAGCATAAAAACCTTTTTGGATATCGCCTTGAGTTATTTTCAGCGCTTCGGTAGAATGGAAATGTTGGTATTTTTCACACAAAAGTAGTAGTCCACTCTACTCGCGGTTATTTTATACGAAATTTCGTGTCCTTGGCTTTCTATTTGTGACCTTTATAATAGCTAGCTTTTATGCAATTTTTTAGATTTAATTCTTTTATGCCATTCTGAATTGACAAAATTTGTCAAAATCGGTCCAGCCATTCTTGAGATATAATCATTCAAACATCCTTTTCCTTTGTATATACACAATGTATATATTTCGCTATATATATCCGATGTATTTACTATCGGAAAATGTGACTTTTATTTAACACAGAGTTATGGTCTATTTCACCCAATAAATATTAACCGATGACCATCCAAATTTGAAGTCTTCTGCCCACCTCTAATCTCTAGCCCCATGCCAACTTCCGCGTCGATTGGTCTATAATTGCGACCTGTAGAGCAACTGCAAAATCAGGATTTTTCAGTTTTTGGTCCATTTTAACCCCTAAATATTATGCGATCATCTCCAAAAACAATATGCTTCTATTCTGACCATATCCTCACCTCCATTTTCAATTTCGTGAGGATTGGGCCATAATTGCGACCTGTAATGTGATTACAAATTAACATGGACAGACGGACGGACATACATAGCTAGATCGACTCAGCTCGGCGAGATAGGAAGATCCATATATACTTTCCTATGTGGGAAACCAATATTCCGAGGTGTTACATAATTTTTGGCCCAATCAAACTTATAATACCCCCAACACATAGTGTTGTAGGGTATAAAAAGCTTTCCGTCCGAACTTTTAATACCCCATAAATTTGCAAGTTTACAGTAATATGTCGATTTATGTAATAAAACATGGACCCGGAGGGTGTGGTAAAAATGTTATGTGCTTTAAATACCGAATTTTAAACAATTCATTTGAAAACATAGGCTGAAATCATCAAAATACGTGTTGAGGAAAATATCATTATTTGGGTGCTATACGATCTTTAACAACTAATATTCAGACAAAAAAAAATCAGATGAACCTGGCTCGGATTTGAATCGCGGGCCTCGGTGTGCAGCCAACTAAAACTTGCCGTCTTAATGTTTGAAGCAACAGGAGTATATGTTAGTAACAATGTGGTGGTTGTGGAAAAACCCCATCGCTATGAAAACAAGCTTAGCTCTGAAAAATACTTAGTAGTAGAACATGAGTCGAACTTGGATGGTTTCTGGTGTTTAATTGGCATAAGCTTCATCGGAATAACTTCGAAATAAATACTACTTCAAGCCATCATCCACTCTAAATATGCCAGATAAGCCGCTTAACCAACGGCAAAATGGGTCGCATAGTGGTGAATGAGTTATAGTATCTCTCTAGCTTTCTCTTTAACTGCATATTTCAGATCATTAAGCTCTTCTCGTAAGAAAAATAAACAAATAAATCACTGATATTCGATCCCCACCTTAACAAGGCAAAACTCAAAAATTCAAATAATTCCGTTGGAAACGGCTGTAATCATCGATATTACAGCATGTCGCTGGATATTTACTTTTCTATGGGGGCTATTCGAGAATGAAATATCCCACTATCAATCCCAAAGATCGAAATGTTTGCCATACATAGATATTCCTTCAAAAGTTGGAGTTTTTACTACAAACGAACAGAAGAACAAGCTTTCATCTGCAACAACAATTTGTGTAAGCCAATAACTTAAGGCTGTCCTACATTTTGGAGCTTTTTTCAGCAAAACAAGTGATAATCATGGGTAAAATTAATTTTCTAAAATTTGTTCCCATATAACCCAATTTAAAAGTTACAATCACAATATTCAACCAATTTGATTGTAATTTAATATATTGTTGTTGTTTCTGTTGTTTTCTTTTCAATCAGACATGCGTCTCTCCAACATTGTTTAACAAATCTCTTTCGCAAAAAATATCATCTTTTCATCGGGAATTCTTTCTCCTTTCAAATATGACATTCCATCCATGTGCACTGCAGCCTCGATGAAAGTAAAGCAAATTCGCCACACAATTCTTTGCTCAATTATCGATTATCATCTCGTTGCTGTGCATGGCTGGATGGATGGATGGCTGGATGAATGGATGGTATATTCTTGACATTCACGTACGTATAATATGTATGTGAAGTGCATTTTCTCTGATTGAAAATATTACCAAATCAAGTGTAAAAATGGTTAACATGTAATGCGAACGTGTTTGCAAGATTTGTCGACCGGCAATCAATCAGGACTGAGATATAAACAACATATAATGGGAAACTTTTTTTTATAGAAATCTGCGCCATGAAAAAAGTAATGCAAGAGTATTGTATTGAGTCTCGTAATGTTATCATTGCAAATAATATTAGCACGAGGGCAGAGACTTTAACTATTCTTAGGATACGAAAAATCTCAACATATTCAGGAATACATAATATAATCGTTTAAAGGAGCTATGGAAGATTCTTGATTCGAATCACTCATGTTCAGTTATCATATATCTCGATATGTTTGCTTCAACAAACTAAATACAGGGTGAGATAAAAAACTTCAACAAAGTCAAACGGCATTATTTTTTCATATTCTTAAAATTTTATTGAATTAAAGCAAACAAGTAAAAAAACATTAAGTTCGGCCGGGCCAAACTTTTAATACCCTCCACCTTAGGCTAAAAGAAACATTAGAAGAAATGCGGGAAAAACCATTAAAATGCCAATTATGGGGAGGTACCGTTATATGGGGGCTACACCAAAACGTGGACCTATAATTACAATGTTTCGCCACACGAAGTAGGACCCATTATGACCCACAAATACCAATTTTTAGACAAATCAGTGAAAAAATGTGGCAAAAACCATCAAAATACCGAATATTGGAAGGTACCGTTATATGGAGGCTATACCAAATCATGGACCCATACATGCAATGTTTCGCCACCAGAGCTGGAACCCATTATGACCAACAAATACCAATTTTCAGACAAATCCGTGAAAAATGTGGCAAAAATCATCAAATTACCGAATATCGGGAGGTACCGTTATATGGGGGCTATACCAAATCATGGACCCATACATGCAATGTTTCGCCAGCGGAGATGGAACCCATTATGACCCACAAATACCAATTTTTAGACAAATCCGTGAAAAAATGTGGCAAAAAAAAACTAAAATACCGAATACCGGGAGGTACCTTTATATGGGGGCTATACCACAACGTGGACTTATACGTGCAATGTTTTGCCACACGCTCAGGGACCCGATATGATCTACAGCGCTTGCTGGAGGTGATCGACAAATTGGTATTTTTTAGTGCCAACCTTGCCTCCCAAAATACTCCAGACACAATAGTCCATGGGATTGGCATTTTTAACCATTCTTGGGTGGCGCGTGCTAAGTCCTGTTGGAATGTCCAAGGTCTGCGGCTAAAATGTTTGCGTGCCTAAGGCATTAATACACCCTCCAGAATATTTTCGCGATAATATTCGGCATTAATTCTGATGCCACGGTCGATTAATACGAGTGAAGAGCGACCATCGGCTGTTATGGCGGCTCACACCATCACCATGGCCGGCGCTTGAGTTCTGGTGGCCAACTAAAGGTGCATATTTTCAGCTGACTTCTTTGGCAAGTAAATACGGTCATTTTGTTTGTTTACAAACTTCTGGACAACGAATGTTTTGTCATCGGAGAAAACCAAATTCGGCAGTTCACCACTTTTGGGCCAAGCGAAGCAAATCTAAAGCTCTTTTGAGTCCCTTTCCTTTCTGTTGCGGTGTAAGTTCTTGCACTTTTTACCACCAAAAAAGGTATGGAGGGTATATTAACTTTGTCATTCCGTTTGTAACTCATCGAAATAATCATTTTAGACCCAACAAAGTATATATATTCTTGATCAGCGTAAAATTCTAAGACGATTTAGCCCTGTCCGTCCGTCTGTCCGTCTGTTGTAATCACGCTACAGTCTAAACGAATTAAGATAGGAAGCTAAAATTTTGCACAGATCTCTCTTTTGTCTGCAGGCAGGTCAAGTTCGAAGATGGGCTATATCGGTCCACGATATCGTATAGCCCCCATATAACGGTACCCCCCGATATTCGGTATTTTGATGATTTTACCCACATTTTTGAACGGAATTGTCTGAAAATCCACACAAGGAGTTCCTTGTGGGTACTTTATACCTCAGCAGAGAATTATATATATAGGTCCACAACATCGTATAGCCCCCATATAACAGTACCCCCCGATATTCGGTATTTTGATGATTTTACTCACATTTTTCAACGGAATTGTCTGAAATCCACACAAGGAGTTCCTTGTGGGTACTTTATACCTCGGCAGAGAATTATCTATATAGGTCCACAATATCGTATAGCCCCCATATAACGGTACCCCCCGATATTCGGTATTTTGATGATTTTACCCACATTTTTCAACGGAATTGTCTGAAAATCCACACAAGGAGTTCCTTGTGGGTACTTTATACCTCGGCAGAGAATTATCTATATAGGTCCACGATATCGTATAGCCCCCATGTAACGGTACCCCACGATATTCGGTATTTTGATGATTTTAGCCACATTTTTCAACGTAATTGTCTGAAAATCCACACAAGGAGTTCCTTGTAGGTACTTTATACCTCGGCAGAGAATTATCTATATAGGTTCACAATATCGTATAGCACCCATATAACGGTACCCCCCGATATTCGGTATTTTGATGATTTTACCCACATTTTCCAATCGTATTGTCTGAAAATCCACACACGAAGTTCCTTGTGAGTACTTTACACGCAGACATAGATTTGTCTTTATAGGTCCAGAATATCGTATATCCCCCCATATATCGGCACCTTCCTATATTAGATATTTTAAAGATTTTAAAAGAATTTTTATTGGATTTTATTTTGTTGAAAATTTTCTTATTCGTTCCAAATGGTGGAGGGTATTCAAAGTTCGGCCCGGCCGAACTTACTGCTTTTTTGCTTGTTTAAATTTCAATGGCTTTACCCCGAGCTAATTTTTCAATATTTGCCGAATGGAATATTTTGATATGTTTTGCTCACGAGCCATTTTTAGGCCACTGCGACGCGGGTTTCGATCAAGCCATTTCTGCTGATGTTGCTGTTTTCTTCCGCCCACTTCCTTGACGTCGGGCTACGCTACCAGTATCACGGTCACGAGCGAGGGTACGAGACACAAAAGATTTATTCAAATTAAATGCTGGGGTGCTCCAACGATAGTCACATGTGGTTTTCCCACTATCTCGCTTGAATTCCACCTCAAATAATTTTTCTGGACAATTCTCATCAAAATGCTTTTGTACGCTTGTAAACAATATAATGGACTGTCATTGGAATAATTTTAACAGCTGTCAGACGAGTGACTTAGAAATGACAGCAGTCTGAATATTGGTTGCAGTTTTTTAATCTCATCCTGTATTACATAATCATGAATCTCCCGTACGCCGTATTAACTAATTACATAATTAATTACCAAAGTGTTTTAAAATAAACAATGTTTAATGTAATTTGCAAGTAGACAAACTCATAGATGATGCTGAAGCAGCTATTGCATCCAAATGTTAAACTCCATCTTCTGCAGACAATCGTTTCGAATTACATTGGGTATGGTTGTGTGTGTGTGAATCATATTTAAGGCAATTTTCCAATTTTGTCACTTACAAAAGTTGTCATCATCAATTGCGGGTCCAGTCCAGTGGCTTTATCTTTAATTAAGACATTGTAATTATGTTACAATTCAATTATAGAACAAACACATATTTGAAACCATATGAAACATGATCGTCTGAGTTGGGCCGCAAGGCAGCAGCTAGATTCGTACAATAGATGGGGGCGAAGTGAATCGAATTCGACTTGATTTAAAATCTAATTTTTTCGAAAATTTCAAATTCAAATTGTCGAAATCCCAAATGGTCGTGCGTTGCGTTTATATTGCAAAATTACGCAAAAAATCCAAATATATGTTTATATAGGCGCTATATCAAATATATTTTCTGAAATTTGCGGATTAAGATTTCTTGAAATCATAATATTTTTGGAATTTATTTTCTTGTTCTTGACAGATCCATTTTGTTTTTAAGGGTCTTTATTAAAAATTTTAAAGGACAACAATTTGATTGTTAAAAGTCTCTTCTAAGGGAACATTCAAGACGTTTTAAATTCGTAAATTCTGAAGGGACAGAATACTTTTTTTTAAAGAATTTTAAAACCCCCTAGAAGAAAAAAGTCATAAATTTTTAAATGAATTTTCGCGACACCTTTGGGGATAGAAGTGTGGAATGTTTTAAAAAAAGAGGCTTTTCAGTACTCTTGATAATTTTACTGAAATTGTTTAGACATCCTCAAAGTCAAAATATATAGATTTTTGAAATATTTTTTTAATGGAATTTTGAAGACCCTTTCAAAGAGAAGAGACGTGAATTTAAGGACATTTTTGAGAACGAAAAATAAGGTGAACTGGAATGAATTTTTAAAAGACCGCTAAGGCAAAAAATTGTGTCGATTTTTTAGGGAGTTTTTGGTACTTGTTTGAAGGAAAAATAAGTGCATTTTTAAAAAAATCTTTAAGAGAGCCTTGATAAAAAATGAAGTGGATTCTCGAAGTGTTTTTAAGACCTATTCAAGGGCAAATGTTATTTGAATCGACTTGGAATTTTTGAAGGAATTTTTTCAGTACCCTTGATAATGTTACTGAAATTGTTTTGACATCCTCAAAGGCAAAAGATATAGATTTTTAAAATATTTTTTTAGTGGAATTTTGAAGACCCTTTCAAAGAGAAGAAAGAAGATTTAAGGACATTTTTAAGAACGAAAACTAACATGAATTGGAATGAATTTTTAATAGACCGCTGAGGCAAAAATTTGCGACGATTATTGAGGAAGTTTTTGGCACTCGTTTGAAGGCAAAATAGGTGGTGGATTTTTAAAAAAATCTTCAAGAGACCCTTGAGAAAAAAATAAGTGGATTCTCGAAGGGATTTTTAAGACCTATTCGAGAACAAACGTTGTTTAAATCGACGTGGGTTTTTTTATTGTCAGGATAATTTTGAGGGCAAATTACAGGACTTTTAAAGGAATTTTTAAGATATTCTTGAGGAATTCTAAAGGGAATTTATTGTAATTTATTGTAATATTTCAGATTTTTTGAGGCAAAAGCCATTTCAAAGGGAAAATAGAGGATTTTTAAAAGAACTTGAAGATACTCTCCAGGGCAAAAAATTTGGATTTCAAAGCTAAAGTTTTCTAATATAGATGACTAAAAAAGCAGAAATTTTGATCCGGCTTTTCACCAAATGGAACAAATTTGAAAATTAAAAAAAAAAAACCGTAAAATTCCGTAAATATCTTAATAATTAAGGGAGTTACCATTATGGGGTCCATGCGAAAACTTGGATGTGCAAAGACCATTTTTTCATAACCATTATAGTATTAAAATAAGAAACTTGAAACAATTGCGGTGAATAATGTCGCAAAATCATCAGAATATCGAATATAGGGAGGGAAAGTTATATGGGGCCTGTATAGCTCATTTTCAATACCAAAAGTCCTGCATACCAAACATATTTGAGTAAAATTTTCCTCCTTCAGTTCGTTCGGAAGCTAGATTGATTTCCACAGACGGATTGACAGACACAACGGACGGAAATCGCTAACTCGACATAGAATTTTATGCTAATCAAGAATAAATTCACTTTGTGGAGTCTAAAATGTATATTTCGAGCTGGTACAAAAAGAAAAACTTTATATACCCTCTATACTATGGTGGAGGGTATAGAAGGTAAAAAAAAGTATTACTTGTAATATATAATCATAATTTTCTTAAAAACTACTTAATCTAATCTGTATAGATTTTATTCTGAGATCACCGTGAAATTTCGATAAGAATATTTTCTCATTTGGCATATTCCACCTTGGAATGAATTTTATGTTATTTTCTATAAGATATCTGCTACCAAATATCATTGGTGTGGAGTGCATATTACGCATGTGAGGGTCTTAAAAATCCAAATCGGATAAATCATATGTTTGAGAGCTATCTAGCTTCCTTCTAGATGCTACAAACAAATGCACAAAGACATAAAACCCCTACCACTATGTGGTGTAGGGTATAAAAACACCCAGGAATATTCTGCAAAGTTTTGAAGAATTTTGTAACAAATAAATTTGTGAATATTTTGGCTTGTTATTATCCCGTTTAAAGAGAATTTCAAAAAATACCCCTTTAAGGGTTAAAGTTTTCGACCAAAATAATCATCAAATTGTTGTCAGTAGTATTGACGAATTTATGATGTACCTAAAATGAACTGACAACGAGGAATTTTAATCCGAAATTAAAAAAAAGGCGGAAAAAGCATTTGAGTTAGGCCGTTCCGAGTTTTTAATACTGTCCATCATTATGAAGAAACTTGATATATTAAAAAACCAGTAAAGAAAGTCCTAAAGTCGGGCGGGGCCGATTTTATGATACCCTACACCACTTTGCTAATTTAGTTGAGCTCCACTTAATAATTAAAAGTTTTTATGGGAGAA
This sequence comes from Musca domestica, assembly GCF_030504385.1. Taxonomy (NCBI): domain Eukaryota; kingdom Metazoa; phylum Arthropoda; class Insecta; order Diptera; family Muscidae; genus Musca; species Musca domestica. The sequence goes on along the minus strand of NW_026712318.1, from coordinate 7,008,873 downwards.
TTCAATCATACACGCTATGATTATAATTATAATTTAAAATTCAAAGGACTAAATATGCCGAAGCATTTGTATCTTTTAAATTCGGACTTGTATTGCCCATTTGGTGCGAAATTAATTTGAAATCGGATAAAAATATATATGGGAACTATATCCAAATCTGAACCGATCTCGATAAAATTTGGCAAAGATATTTCTGAGCTGTATTTGATATATATCCCTGAATATCGTTGTTACGGAGTGCATATTACGGCTGTGGGTAACAAATACAATAAATCGGATGAACAATATATGTGGGAGCTATAACTATATCTGAACCGATCTTCACCAAATTTGACATACTACCTTCTAGACTAAATTCGGTCGTATGTTCCAAATTCCATCCCATTTGGACAAATATTAGACGTTTGGTACACAATAAATGGTAAATCGGACGAAGTTATATATGGGAGATATATCCAAATCTGAACCGATCTCCATAAAATTTAGCAAATGTATTTCTGAGCTGCATTTGATATATTTCCCCAAACATTGTTGTTACAGAGTGCATATTACGGCTGTGGAGGGCAAAAATAACAAATCGGATGAACAATATATATATGGGAGCTATAGCTATATCTGAACCGATTTCGATAAAATTTGGCATACTTATTTTCAGGCCTAATTTGGTTGTATGTGCAAAATTCCATACTATTCGGGCTGATATTACACGTTTGGTGCACAATAAAAGGCAAATCGGACGAAGATTCCCTTTTATATATTCTAAATTTTGACCGATTATCTCCAATTTCAATAGGGTTCGTCCTTGGGCCAAGCAAATGTTGTTTGGAAAATTTCATCTCAATCGGAAAATAAATGCGACCTGCATTTCGTTCACAAGAATACATGGACAGACGGGCGGACGGACGGACAGACGGAATGACATGCATAAATCAACTCAGAAAGTGTTTCTATGCTCGATTCCATTCCAAATGCACAAAGACATAATACCTTTACCACTATGTTGTGTAGGGTATAAAAATCAATCAAAATTTATATGGGAGCCGCATCTATATCTGAACGATTTTCACAAAAGTTGTTGTACTTGTTTGTAGGCCGAATTCGGTCGCAATGATATTGAACATTTGGTGCACAATTAACCCGAAATCGGCTGAAGATACATATGGGAGCTATATCCAAATGTTAACCGATTGTCACCAATGTCAACGGGGTTCGTCCTTGGGCCAAGCAAACAGACGGACGAACGGTCGGACTGACATGCATAAATCGACTCAGAAAGTGATTCTATGAAGGTCGTCAAAAGTAACTATGGGTCTATCTCGCTTCCATCTCCATGTTACAAACAAATGCACAAAGACATAAGACCCCTACCACTATGTGGTGTAGGGTATAAAAACACCCAGGAATATTCTGAAAAGTTTTGAAGAATTTTGTAACAAATAAATTTGTGAATATTTTGGCCTATTATCATTCCGTTTAAAGGGAGTTTCAAAAAATACCCCTTTAAGGGTTAAAGTTTTCGACCAAAATAATCAGCAAATTGTTCTCAGAAGTATTGACGAATTTATAATGTACCTAAAATGAACTGACAACAAGGAATTTTAATCCGAAATTAAAAAAAAAAATCTGGGAAAAAAGCATCTGAGTTAGGCCGTTCCGAGTTTTTAATACCGTCCACCATTATGAAGAAACTTGAAAAAAAAAAACAATCCGTCAAAAATAACGTTGAAAGGAAGCCCGATTACAGGGGCTTTACAAAACTTGGTCTTGCATAAGTAATTTTCCGTCATAAATTGTAGTGCCCATTAGGAGTTCAAATACGAAATTTGGAACAATTCCGGTGAACAGTGTTATAATCATCAAAGTTCCTAATATCGGGGGTACCATTGTTTGGGGGATTTACGATATCGTGAACCTATGTAGAAAATTCCACTCCAAGTACTCAAAAGGAATTCCTTGTGTGCATTTTTGAGAAATGTCATTGAAAAGTTTGGCTACAATCATCAAAATACAGAATATCGATTGTACCGTTATATGGGGGCTATACTATATCTTGGACCAATTTAGCCCATCTTCGAACTTCACATGCCTGCAGATAAAACACTGATCTTAATTCGTTTTGACTCTAGCGTGATTACAACAGAGGGAAAGACAGACAGATGGACGGACAGAGCATCTTAGAATTTTAAGCTTGTATTATTATTTCGATTCACAAACGGAATAATGAACTCAATATACCCTCCGTACTATGTGCGGTGGAGGGTAAGGGTTTAGCATTTTCTATATTGATTACTATTATTATACCCTACAAAGACATATTGTCATTGGTCCGAGAGTTTTCCTCAATATAAATTCCATAAGTATTGGACATTGGAAACAAGTTATGAAGGAAAACTATCAAAAATGTTTGAAAAACAGAAATGTGTTGTTAGAATTTTAAGGGTAAACAAGTATAATTTTTAATCCAGGATCATGATTTTTTTTAATTTTACGCTTACTTTGTATAAACAATTTTTTTATATAATAATGCATAGTTTAAAATTTATTGCATTTAAAAATTGTCTTTCAACACTTCGCTCCATTCCAATGCATTCTTCCTGCAATGCAACAGATGCTCCACGATAGATGTCATTTATTTCCCATGGTGGATGGATGGATGGATGTTCAACAGAGAATTCACCAGTTTAGGGGTGTATGGGAAACAAGTAATTTAGTCTGGCGTGTAAGGCGGAAGTGCCATTTGGGGGCATATTATGTTTGTATTGTTGTTGTTGTTGCAGTTAGAATAGGAAAATCTTCCACAATACTCCAGTTTAGTGCTGTGTGTAATTTGTTGATATTGGACTTGATATTGTTGTTTGGTCTTGGGAGATAGTCCCTCATACAACCACCCCTTTGCAACATATCCATATTACAAGACGACAATAACAACAACATGAAACTCCCCATTAAACATGTCGCCAACAAACTACAAAAACAACTCAAAACAATTGTCAACAGCAGCAACAACAACAGAAACGACGGCGATTCTGAGACAGTCGACAATCACATTTGTCGCTGTCACATTTTCATTTTCATCAATTTGTGCGACCAATTTTCAGACAGAATGAATAGCGACAACATCCGTCCACGATACATGTACCTACCATACACATGCATACATGTCTAGGGTCATTTGTTGTGTGGGGGGATGCTGCATAAAAATGTGTGAGGTGCTGGTAATAACATCAACCCTGATACACAAACAAACATGCACGTTAATGCATGTTGCATCAATTGTCACCAAGTGCATTTCAAAAAAGAGAAAAAGAAAAAATCTCAAATCAATTTCATAAAATTACACCCTTGGGCGTCATTTCTTTTCAACTGCACTTGGCGTTTGCAAATCAAGATGTTTTCAAGACTACGCCAAGAGAGTGCAATATCAAATCGTTCCACTTTACATGGGATCACAGAAATTAAGCGTTTAACGAAATGTCTTTTTTTTAATGGATATAACCATGATCTCGTTTCGTGTGACTATTTTATTAAAGCACATTCATTTGAAGTGTGAGAATCGGGCACATAATGTAGAATATAAAATGTGATATTTTGATGAGGATAACTACACATTTTACCACAGTCAATTTTGGGAGTTTGAGAAATGCTAAGTTAGGATGATATCACGTTAAACCTTGATCGGCCCACGATACAATACAAAATTTCTTGGATTTCGACCCATTTTTGCGCTTTTTGTCGAAGAAACTTGAAAAATAAAAAAAAATCCGTCGAGAAATACCGCTCAAATGAAAACCGTTATATGGGGGCTATACGAAGAGGTGATATATATATTTCCAGACGATTCCATTGAAAAATTTGGCTGCGGAAGTACCGTTATATGGGGGATATACAATATCGTGAACCTACATAAGGGGGTAGTTTTGAAAATGTGTACCATAATTCTACGAAATATACTGAATAGTACCTAATTTATCATTGGGTGAAGAGATAGATATAAAATTCAGAAATTTGACATAAATGTCACTGTTGGTGTACGAAGTGGTACTAAATTGGGTACTGAGTGAGCTAGAATCCCGAAATTCAAGATTGGGTTCTTTGTTGGTATCTGGTGGTGGTCTTGGAAATGTGTGCTATAATTGTTCGAAAAGTACTATGTGACACTAAATTTGGTACTGAGTGAAGGGATAGAGCTGGAATCGCGAATTTTATATTGAGGTCTCTGTTGGTATCTGGAATTGAGATATGGAGGTGATTCTAGTACTAAATTTGATATTGGGTGAAGAATTTTGATACAGATTTCCCTCTTTCTTTCTGTGGTTAAGGCATGAAGTTGGTTTTGGAAATGTGTTTTATAATTTTTCGAAAAATACTACACGGTACTAAATTTGGTATTGCGTGAAAGCATAAGGCTGGGATCCCGAAATTTGATATTGAGGTCTCTGTTGGTGTCTGGAATTGAGATATGGAGATAATTCTGGAAATGCGTACTACAGGGTGAGAAGAAAAAACTATAAACAATATCAGACTGCTGTCATTTCTAAGCCACTCGTCCGACAGCTGTTAAAATAATTCCAGTGACAGCTCATTATATTATTTACAAGTGTACAAAAGCATTTTGGCGAGAATTTTCCAGAAAAAAAGAGTTATTCGTGATGGAGTTCAAGCGTGATAGTGTGATTTCTTTATATTTGGCTGGAAAACCACAAGTGGCTATTGTTAGAGCACTCCAGCATTTAAATGTGAATAAATCTTTTGTGTCTCGTACCATCGCTCGTTATCGTGATACTGGTAGCGTAGCCCGACGTCAAGGAAGTGGGCGAAAGAAAACAGCAACATCAGAAATGGTTCGAAAAGTAAAGAAGCAACTTGAACGAAAACCGCGTCGCAGTGACTGAAAAATGGCTCGTGAGCTTAAAATATCGCAATATTCCATTCGGCAAATATTGAAAAAGAGCTCGGGGTAAAGCCATTTAAACTCCAAAAAAGTGCAAGAACTTACACCGCAACAGAAAGAAAATAGACTCGAAAGAGCTAAAGAGTTGCTTCGCTTGGCCAAAAGTGGTGAACTGCCGAATTTGGTTTTCTCCGATGAGAAAACATTCGCTGTCCATTAGTTTGTAAACAAACAAAATTATCGTGTTTATTTGCCAAAGAGTTGAGCGGAAAATGTGCACCTTCGGTTAGCTCCCGCTAGCAACATGAACTAGTTCGGCATCGGAAACTCGTCGATTCTCAGAGTTACAGTAACTAGTTCCACTTAAGACCCCTCGCAGTGCAAACAACTGTAAACTTTAACATGGGGATGTCATACGAGGTAACCAATTGGCTCCCTTTGCATTACCTGTAGATGGTACTTTACTAGTTCCAGGTTTACAGTCATATACCAGTGACAAAAGACTAACCCTTACCAAGTTCCAAGTACACAGCCACAGACTAGTGTCAGCAGACTACCTTTTAACTAGTTCTATGTATACAGTTATGTACTAGTGTCATTTGACTATCCCTTATCTAGTATAAGCAGACCAATTTTAAACTGGTTTCCCATGAACTAGTTCAGTACCAATTATTGTTAGTGAAATTCTAATTTTTAGTTTTAATTCATTTTTTTATTGCAAACAAATGAATACAAATATACCTTACTCTATAAAACTTGAACAAATATAAATTTAATTTAATATTTATAAAAGCATTTGTATTGCTTTTCGCAGTTGTGTTTCAGGGGTGTCCGAATATTCTGTAACTGGTATTGAATCTGCAAAAAATAATGTTTAATGTATGAAAATGTAGAATATAAAAATAATGTTTATATACACCTTACCTAAAATAACGCTGTATATATTACTTAGAGACTTCAAACTTTTTTCCATGGTTTCCCTCAATATTATACTCGTAGTAATATTTGAACCGATAACATTTTAAACATTTCGATATTTCCTCTCCTTTTATAATTGATGCTATAATCTTTACCTAAAAATTAACAAAAATTGTATATAATCTATTTTTGTTCAGCAATACATTTAAAAAATACTTACATATATGTATTGATTCTCAATATTTTTCATAAGTGATGGGGAACCTATTCGATAATAGTATCTCATCACTTTGAGATCGTAGCACCATCACCTTCAACTCAGCTAAAGTATCAGCTAAAATTTTGATTTGTTCTATAGTGAAAACAAACAAATTAATAATTTGTAACAATTCTGAGAAGAATGCTATAATTTTACCTTGAATTACTTTTATTATTATTTTATTACTATTATTACTTTTACTACTCATTCTAACCTTTTTATTTGTTATTTTCAACAATTTATAACTTATTTGCACAGAAAAATGATACTTCACTTCACAACGATCAGAATAAGAATGCTTTTTCCAAACAAAACGCACTTGCATTCCTCAAGATTAACTGTGCATTGTTTTTTATTGGTAATCTAAAAAAAAACTATTCAAAGTGGTTCTTGTTCGTAGAGATCTCATTCAAATGTTCGTTTGGTTTTTTCGTGGTGGTTTTTATTTATGCACAACTGTCGTTTCTTTGCATTACTTGGGGACGAAAAGGTGTCAATTGGTTACCTTTGCATTACTTGGGGACACATTTGGTACTAGTCCGGCTTATATCTAGTATAGGACTAGTGAAATTGAGTTAAATGGAATTTTCATTGCCAGCGGGCTATTAGAACTCAAGCGCCGGCCATGGTGATGCCGCCATGACAGCCGATGGTCGCTCTCCGCTCGTATATAAAAGCCGAACATATTGCGAAAATATTCTGGAGGGTGTATTAAAGCCTTGGGCACGCAAAAATTTTGGCCGCAGACCTTGGGCATACCTACAGGACTCAGCACCATCGCACTCAGCACGCACCACCCAAGAATGGTTGCAAATTGCGGTTCCTCTCTTCATTTCCAGCACACAATGGCCACCAAAATCTCCGGATACCAATCCGTTGGACTACTGTGTCTGGAGTATTTTGGAAAGCAAAGTTGGCACGGGATAGGACTAGTATCTTCAAATTTGATATTGAGGTCTCTGTTAGTCTTTGGAATTAGGATATGGAGGTGATTTTGGAAATTTGTACTAAAAGTGCACGAAAAGTACAAGGGTTCTCAATTTGGTATTGGATGTAAGAATTGAGCTGAAATCCTGAAATTCCATAGAGATGTCACTGTTGGTGTCTTTGGTTAAGGTATGGAGTTGGCTGGCTTATGATGATATTAATATCCCTTTCTAACATTGCCGAACCCCACAATCAACTTTATACTCACCGTTTTATTTATTTATACTGATTTAATTTCTCGTCTTCAGATAAAGCGTTGCAATAGAGATGCGATTTGTTGTTGTGTTTTAATTCACATCACTCTCTAATTGTTTTAATTAATAGTTTTTTCCCGTCTCCTTTCAACCGTTAAATTTTCCAAGAACAAGAACAACAAATTATTATCCACATTTGGCCTCATACATCATCTGCCTAGAACCGGAATAAAAGTAATTAGAGGCTGTGAGAAACATGTTCCAACGGCGACAACAATTACTACGCCTAAGCTCACAATTTCAAGTAACTAACACCGGTCGGACCATTTGTAATTTCACTGGGTGATCAGCAATGTTACGGAAACCATTAAAAGCCAATGGCCCACAATTAAAAGACCATTGCGAAACGTAAACATGTTTGGTATCCATCATCATCATACCGAGCTGTGTGTCAGTCAGAGCTCACAGAAAAAAGACGAAGAAGCAGAAGGAATGACGAAAAAACCGGGAAGCTGACTACCAGCCAGCAAGCAAGCAGCAAAAAGAAGACCAATGCAAAAAGAGAAACAAAACAAAAAACGCAATAACAGCAAAGATTACAAAAACGTTTCAAAGTGGGTACTACGACAACGACGCCATTTAGATTGATGGCAAAATACATCATCAGCTACAACTGCAACAGTCAGCAGCAGCAATCAGACTATATCCAGGAAAAAAACGGTCATCTGGATAATTGTTGCATGGACTTTTTGCTGAAAAAATGAGCACATACATAGATATGTAAGTAGGTACATATGTTCGTACATGGTTGTATGTTCTCCGATAAATACATACCAACCACATCGAACATGGTTATTATGTCTGATTCACACAGAAGTAGTTATTCTCGTCATTCGCCATATCAAACCCATAATTATTGGTATTGGTACCACAATTTTACATATTCCATGAAGAGAATATTTATAATTTACAAAATTGTCTCTGCTTAATTTTAGCAGATTTCATATTCATCATATTCATTCATTCATATTATCAGCAAGGTGAAGAAGAAGAGTTAGAAACAAGTTAAAAAGCAGTAATTTCGGACGGGCCGAACTTTGAATACCCTCCACCATTTGGAACGAATTCGAATATGTTCAAAAAATAAAATCCTTAAAAAATGCTGTTAAAATATTAAAAATACCGAATATAGCCGTTATTTTGGGGTCTATACGACGTGGACCTACATAGGCATTGTTTGTTTTAAGCCATTACCTTATTCAAATTCGAAACTTGAAATAAACGTTAAATAATGTAGCTAAAATCATCAAAATACCGTATATAGGGAGGTACCGTTATATCGGAGGTGTGCGAAAATCTGGACCAGCATAGACAATTTTCTGTCACAGGCTGTAGCATCCATTACGAACTTCAAATACGACATCTCAAACAATTTCGGTGGGTTTTGCACCTAAACTCATCAAAATACCGAATATAGGGAGGTACTGATATATGGGGGCTATACGAATTTTCTGTCTTAGGCTGTAGTATCCATTTCGAAATTCAAATACCAAATTAGAAACAATTCCGGTTAATAATGTCGCTAAAATCATCAAAATATCGAATATCGCGAGGTACCTTTATATGGGGGCTATATGAAAACGTGGACTTACATGGCCGATTTACGAACTTAACCTGCCTACTGGAAAAATAAGCATGTGTGCAAAACTGTGGCCTTCTATCTCAATTCGTTCGAAGGATAGCCTGATTACAACAGACAGACAGACGGACATCGCTAATTCGACTCAGAATTTTACGCTGATCAAGAATATATTTACTTTGTTGAGTTACAAACGGAATGACAAAGTTAATATCCTCTCCGTAGTATGATGGAGGATATAAAAAATATGCAGGGGTAACGTGGGGTAACGTGGACCGTACGTTCTATTATATCCTCCACCTTGAAAAGGAGGATATATAAACTTTGTCATTCCAATTGTAACATCCCTAATTATGCGTCGTAGATCACGACCACGAATCACGATGTAGCCCACATTATTTGACGTAGAAATATTTGGCTGAACAATGTGTATTGTGTCTTGAAAAACGGTACCTCCCGATGGGTTCTAGTTTCACTGGCGGAACATTGGATGTATAGGTTCATATTTTCGAATAGCCCCCATATAACGCTACCACCCAATATTGGTCATTTTCATGTTTTTGCCACAATTTTCCATGTATTTGTCTACAAAATTGGTATGTTGGTCATAATAATTTCTAGCTCCGATGGTAGAACATCGTATGTATATCCTCCATATAAGGGTACCTCCCAATATTCGGTATTTTGATGAATTTTGTCACATTATCCACGGATTCGTCTAAAAATTGGTATTTGTAGTTCTTAATAGGTTTCGCTCCAGTGGCAGAATATTGAATATCTAGGTCCATGTTTCCTATGGCTGCCATATAATGATATCCACTAATATTCGGTATTTTGATAATCCATGTCATATTTACCACGGATTTTTTTTTAATTTGGCATTTAAGACTTGCAATAGATAATAATTCTTGTAGTATAAAGTTGTCTGATCAGCATAAAATTCTATGTCGATTTAGCGATGTCCGTCCGTCTATTCGTCTGTGAAAATCACTCTAGCTTCCGAACGAAATGAAGTAGGTTGATAAATGTTTTCACTAATGTGTATTATGTCTGCTGAACTTGTGGTATTGAAAATGGGCTATGTAGGTCCACGTTTTGGTATAACCCCCATATAATGGTACCTCCCTTTTTTCGATATTTTTGTGATTTATGCGAAATTATTCGCTGGAAATGTCTCAAATTTGGTATTTGAAGTTCGTAATGGATAGTGCAGCCTAAGACCGAAAATTGTCTGTGCAGGTCCACGTCCTCGTATAGCCCACATATAATGGTACCTCCCGATATTCGGTTTTTTGATGATTTTAGCGACATTAGTATTTGAAGTTCGTAATGGATACTACAGCCTGAGACAGAAAACTGCCGTGCAGGCCCATGTCGTCGTATAGACCCTAATATAATGGCTACATACGGTATTTTTAAGATTTTAACAGAATTTTGGACGGATTTTATTTTTGGAAAATTGCCATATTTGTTTCAAATGGTGGAGGGTATTAAAAGATCGGCCCGGTCGAACTGACAGCTTTTTTACTAGTTTTATTTTATATATTTATATACTTTGAGGTCCGATACGAAATGGACAATAGTCCATTCATTTCATTCCATTCCCTTCGGAACCTACCACATAGAGGGTCAACAATTTGAATAATCATAACAAAAGTCAAAATATATTCAGATAATTGAACATTGGCTGAGGGTATACGTCTGTCGACAAAACGGACTGATACTTTTTAACTTATTTTTATGCCCTACAACACTATGTGCTGGGGGTATTATAAGTTTGATTGGGCCAAAAATTATGTAACACCTCGAAATATTGGTTTTCCACATAGCACAGTATATATGGATCTTCCTATCTCGCCGAGCTGAGTCGATCTAGCTATGTATGTCCGTCGGTCCGTCTGTCAGTCTGTCCATGTTAATTTGTAATCAAGCTACAAGTCACAATTATGGCCCAATCCTAATTTTGCATCAGAAGAGAGTTAAGGACAGGGGCATTATTTTTGACATTATTTCAAAAGCAAAATCTTCCAAAATGGATTTAAAATACAATTCCAGAGAATCCCGATATCGGTCCCGCCACCTGTCAAGGACACATTTTTATTGTGGATTAAAAACAGTCCAATTTAAAATCTATATGGACCTTCTGCTGCGATTCGAAAACAAGTGAAAACATTTATCTCCCTTGTGAAGAATTGTTGTTAGGTTTCGGTAGATGGTGTTGGTAGTATGAAAGAATGTTATGTCACAATATCATGACATAGCACTATGTTAAACTCTAACGGAGCTGTCGCTTTTGTGGTTTTTATACACTCCACCATATATAGTATGGAGGGTATATTAAGTTCGTCATTCCGTTTGTAACTCATCGAAGTAATCATTTTAGACCCAACAAAGTATATATATTAGATCAGCATAAAATTATATGTCGATTTAGCGATGTCCGCTGATGATTTTAGCCACATTTTCTAATGGAATGGTCTGAAAATCCACTATTCCTTTATGACTATTTCACCCCCTGAAAGAGAGTTGTCTATATAGGTCCACGATATCGTATATCCCCCATATAACGGTACCTTCCGATATTCGGTATTTTGATGATTTCAGCCACATTTTTCAATGGAATTATCTGAAATTCCACACAAGGGGCACTTTACCCCCTGACAGAGAGTTCTCTTTACAAGTTAACGATATCGTATAGTTAACGATATCGTATATAACCCCATATAACGGTACCCCCCGATATTCGGTATTTTGATGATTTTAACTATATTTTCCAATGGTATTGTATGAAAATCCACACAAGGAGTTCTTTGTGAGCACTTTAACTCCTGAAAGGGATTTGTCCATATAGGTCCACAATATCGAATGTCCCCCATATAACGGTACCCCCGATATTCGGGATTTTTATGATTTTAGCCACATTTCGCAATGGAATTATCTGAAAATTCACACATGGAGTTCCTTGTGAGTACTTTACCCCGGATATAGATTTGTCTATATAGGTCCACAATATCGTATATATCGGCACCTTCCAATATTAAGTATTTTAAAGATTTTAACAGAATTTTCAATGGATTTTAATTTTTTGAAAATTTTTTAATTCGTTCTAAATGGTGGAGGGTATTCAAAGTTCGGCCCGGCCGAACTTACTGCTTTTTCACTTCAAGTAATTGCTTTGGAATGGATTTTTGAGACCATGTGTATTTTCCCCATCTTATTTTATATTATGTTTCAGCTCCAACTCTAGCTTTTTCTGTTAGACATAAATTCCATTATATGATTTAATATACAAGATTTTATATTTGGCCTATATGGAATAAACATGTGTATGCATATGTATGTATCGGGTAATAATACACCACATAGAAAAGAGATTTGTAAAACAGCATCACAAAACCAATAACTTAAATTCATCATATGTCAACTTAAGCAAACTTTCTTGAAAAATAACCACAAAAGTGTTAATTATATTTGCCTCAGCTGTTGCTGTGTGTGTTGTTGTAAGGCGAACCTATTTACATAGAAAAAAGTGTCAAACTCCATGGAGTAAACAAACACTCCTTGTTTGCTTCTACTCTCCATAAAAGTGGCAGCAAAAGGAAATGTTATTTGAGTGGCAATTAGCACAGCTGTTGGTCACAAGATTTGCAAATATTAGTTCTTTTTTTTTTTTTGCTAAATACGAGGGTTGTTACACAATTGACGTTTGAAGCGATTATCAATATAAATGTGTAACTGTTTACATTTTGGTAAATTTAATTAGAGATTTATATAAATAATACGATGCATACAGGGCGAGATAAAAAAACTGCAACAAATTCAAACGCCACATTTTTTATTTATTTTTTTTAATTTTATTGAATGAAAGCAAAAAATGTCGGAAATAGAATCAAATTTTAGAATACGTCTAGATTTATTCGAATTGGTCACTTTTGGCACGAATTATGGCCTTCAAACGGCCAACGAAACCATCACACGCTGTCTGAATGTTGATCTGCGGTATTTGCCCATTCCCGGGGAAGTGCATGCTTGAGGTGATCGACTCTTTGGTATTTTTTAGTGCCAACCTTGCTTTCCAAAACACAATAGTCCAACGGATTGGTATCCGTAGATTTTGGGTGCCATTGCGCTGGAAATGAAGCGAGGAACCTCATTTTGTAATCATTCATGGGTGGCACGTGCTGAGTGTGAAGGTGCTTAGTCCTGTTGAAATGTCCAAGGTCTGCGGCCTAAATGTTTGCGTGCCCAAGGCTTTAATACACCCTCCAGAATATTTTCGCCATAATATTCGGCATTTATTCGGATGCCACGGTCGATTAATACGAGCGGAGAGCGACCATCGTCTGCTATGGCGGCCCACACCATCACCATGGTTGTGGTTTGAAAATGCGTCCTATATTTGTACGGAAAGTACTTAATGGTACTGAATTTGGCATTGAGTGATGGGATGAGGCTGTAATCCTCGAATTTGTTATGGATGTAAGCTTGTTTTGGATATGCGTACTGTAATTGTTCGAAAAGTACTGGAACTATATTGGGTATTGGATGAAGGGATTGCGATGGAATTCCGGAATTTGATATTGACTTCTCTGTTGGCATCTGGAATTGAGATATGGAGGTGGCATTGGAAATGTGTACTATTATAATTGTACGAAAAGTACTTAATAGTACTTAATTTGGTATTGGGTGAAAAAATGAGCTGAAATCCCGAAATTTGATATATATGTCACTGTTGGGGCCAATGGTTATGATATGGAGGTAGTTTCGGAAATGTGTACCATAATTTTTCGAACAGTACTAAGTGATAATAAACTGGGCAAGGGGTGAAGAGATAGAGCTGGAATCCCGAAATGTCATATTTATTTTTGAAATATGTACTATAATTTACGAAAAGTACTTCAGTTTGTATAATTTGGCATTGGGTGTGGGAATGGATCTAAAATCCTGAAATTTCATACTGATGTCACTGTTGGCGTCGGTGGTTTAGAAATGGAAGTGGTTTTAGAAATGTATACAATAATTGTACGAAAAGTACTAAATTTTACAATATTTGGTGTTGGGTGAAGAATGGAGATACAATTCTGAAATTTGATATTTAGATTACTGATGATAGCCTGTGTTTGAGGTTTTGCAGTGGTAATAAAAAGCGTCCAATATCTGAACGAGAAGTACTAAATTTGGTATTGAGTGCAGGGCTAGGTCTGGAGTCCTCATATTTAATATTGAGGTTTCTGTTGCTATATGGGATTGAGATATGGAGGTGGTTTTGAAAATGTGTACCATAAATGTACAAAAAGTACTAAATAGTAAAGCATTTTGTACAATATGGTATTGGGTGATCAAATAGTGATCGAAATCTGAAATTTGGTGTTTGTCGCTGTCCATGTATAGTTTAGATATCTGGGGGTGGTTTCGGAGATGTGTACTATAATTGTACGAAAAGTACCAAATTATGCTAAATTTGGTATTGGGTGAAAGGAAAGGGTTGGAATTTTGATTCTTATGATTTTAGCGACATTATTCACCGGAATTGTTTCAAATCTGGTATTTGAAGTTCGATATTACAGGCTATGACGGAAAATTGTACGTGCAGGTCCACGTCTTCGTATAGCCCTTATAGCGGTACCTCCCGATATTTGGTATTTTCAAGATATTAGCGACTTTATTCACCGGAATTGTTTCAAATTTGGTATTTAACGTTCGTTATGGATACTACAGCCTATTGTCTGTGCAGGTCCACGTTTTGGTATAGCCCTCATGAAAAAGTACCTCCCTATATTCGGTATTTTGATGATTTCAGCTACATTATTTACCGATTTTTTCATGTTTCTCTTATGAATATTGTAATGGGATATGACAAAAGATCCCTATGCAGGTCCACGTCGTCGTATAAGCCCTCATATATAGGCTACATTAGGTATTTTTAAGATTTTAACAGAATTTTTAACGGATTTTATTTCTTTGAAAATTGCCAAATTCGATCCAAATGATGGAAGGTATTCAAAGTTTGGCCCGGCCAAACTTACAGTTTTTAACTTGTTTTCACTGTCGAATTCGCGGGCACTTGCTAGATTAATATAAAACGACCATACGATTTGTTTGATATTTGATACATCGGTATTTTTTATCAGACTTTGGCCAGAAAATCCACATTATCGGATTATTCTTTCAAGAACCTTCCCCTGTAGTAACAGAATTTAAAAAAATGCAAAATATACTCACAATTTCTTTCGAAATTCCACATTTCAATATTTCTATAAACACTAGATCAAGAGCGAAATTTTGATTAATCAGTTCACTTCTTTGGATACTGTTACTGTTGAAGGAAGAACTTACGTTTATCAATATTTTGTGGAACTCATTCATTTCGATACTTCAAACGATTTGGATAGTATTTAAGTTTTGGCATGGCGATGTCTTCTGAATATAAATTTTCTAATTTCTAAAGTTCATTTCCTGCCACTGAATATTTAACTTGCCACAGTCTTAACTGCCTAATTACCAAGATTACTGTCACATATGGCTGTGTCTGACTGACCACACATTTTTGCCATGGTCAAAGACTTTTTCATTCGAAAAGAAAAAACAATCTTGGCACACAAATAACAGAAAATCATGGCAAAGGCTAAATGGAATGTCAGACTAAAACAAAAAAGGCGAAGAAAGGAAAAACCAAATGTCTGACATAGGGGCAATTAGAATGCTAGCAACTGGCGCATAATAATCATCCAGCAGGAAATGCGAGGAGTTCTTCTCTGGGTTGTTTTTCTTTTTTGCATATTTGCATACACAATCTGGATAGGTTTACATTCGAAACCAGTACTGGCATTTATGCTAATCAGGGGACATCATTGCAGCCAGTCGGGAACCATCATTGATGGCCGCCTAACTTGATGTGATAGTCGTAGAATAAAAAAAAGATGATTTCTTTTCTTTTTTCCTTTTTTTTTTTTTGGTCTGTGGTAAACGTTATAAGGGTTGAGTGTGTGTGTGTGAGTCTGTCATTTTGTTTGATCGGAACTCTGACAGAGACTAATAGTAAACGGATGTTCCTATTTAAATTTACATTTGGTCTTCTTCCTTCGCCGTTGCTTTAGACAAATAACTGGGGGTATTTTGTAGTTTTATTTTGCGAGATTTAATGGGGGGAGAATGGTCATCAACACTTCGTTTACTGCTCACACATCCGTCAAGGACTAATGTCGGCTGTGAAATTTATATTCATGTGCACACACTTATACTTTCAGATTGGGGAAGGGGTTTAAATATTCTGTTAGGAATATATAATCCTCGCAATATTCCAGTTTTAGAGGGGACTTTTGATTAAATTATTAATAATAAAAAAATATATACATACATATATCAGACCAAATTCCAAAATGAAATCTGGAAATTTGAATACATTTCGAATCTTAACAATACCACTGATTTATGGAAAATATCATGGGAGGATATTGAAAAACCCCTAACTTAAACCTTACTTGAAACTAAATTATAATGTACAAATGATTGTACTAAATGCCATTAAAAACACCAATTACTTTAAAATAAAGTTCATACAGAGGGCATATCTCATTTGATACGGCCAAAATGTGCCTCATCGAAATAATGGTTTTAGACTCTAGGTCTCTTTGGAATAAATCCGTTTCAGGACATTTGGAGTCGATCTAGCGATGTCCGTACATCGTAATATTATTATCAAACATAGATCGAGTTCGGCCACACCTTCTGGTACCTCCCACAAAGAAGGTCAACATTCAAAAAAAAAAAAAAAAAAAAAAAAAAAAAAAAAAAATACGAAAGTTCGGTCGGGCCTATTTTTAAATACTCTCCACCATATAGAACGGATTTGGCAATTTTCAAAAAAAAAATGAAAAATTAAACCCATTAAAAATTCTGTTAAAATCTTAAAAATACCGAATGAAGCCATACTATTAGGGTCTATACGATGACGTGGACCTGCATAGGCAACGTTTGTCATAAGCCTTACAATGATCAAATGCAAAACTTAAAAAAAAATCGGTGAATAATGTAGTTAAAATCATCAAAACTCCGAATATCGGGAGGTGCCGTTATATGGGGACTATACGAAGACGTGGATCTGCACAGACAATTTTTTGTCACAGGCTGTAGCATCCATTATAAACTTCAAATGCGAAATTTGAAACAATTCCGGTAAATAATGTTGCTAAAATAATCAAAATACCGAATATCGGGGATACCGTTATATGGAGCCCATACCAAAACGTGAACCTGCATAAACAATTTTCCGTCATAGGCTGTAGTATCCATGACGAACTTGTAATACCAAATTTGATACAATTCCGGCGAATAATGTCGCTAAAATCATCAAAATACAAATACGAACACGGCTATACGAAGACGTGGACCTGCACAGACAATTTGCTGTCATAGGCTGGAGTATGCATTACGAACTTCAAATACCAAATTTGAAACATTTCCGGTGAATAATGTCCAAAATACCGAAAATGAGAAGGTACCATTGTATGGGGGCTAAACCAAAACGTGGACCTACATGAACCATTTTCAATACCAAAAGTCCTGCAAACATAATATAAATTTGAGTAAAAAAATATCAATCTACTTCATTTCGTTCGGAAACTAGAGTGATTTCCACAGACGGGCGCACTGACAGGCACCGCTAAATCGACATAGAATTTTATGCTGATCAAGAATATATATACTTTGTGGGGTCTACAATGTATATTTCAAGGTATTACAAACGGAATGACAAACTTAATATACCCTCCATACTAAGGTGGAGAGTAGAAACAATTTTACTGTATAGAAAGAGAAAGGATAAAATGATGCAAGAGTCTGATTAACTTCCAGTTACAAACATTAAACAAAGGCCTGGTTTGAAGATGGGATATATCGGCCCACTCCTTCTCCGGCCCACTACTTGCTTACAAAGGGTCAAAATTTTGAATATCCAAGGAGCTTATAAAACGCAACTTAACATCCGAGACTTGCTACATCTCAACTTTTCTATCGACACAAGATCTATTATAGTTATGGTAGATATCCAATCATTTCTTCTGGCACCTCTCTTGCAAAGGTTTCAAAATTTTGAATAATCTAAATGATTATTGAATCTAAAAATGCGAATACCAATCCTTTGGACTATTGTGTCTGGAGAAATTTTGAAAGCAAGATTGGCACTAAAAAATACCAAAGTGCCGATTACCTCAAGCAAGCGCTTCGCCGGGAATGGGCCAAAGTACCGCAGAGCAACATTCAGGCAGCGTGTGGCGGTTTCTTTGGCCGTTTGGAAGCCATAATTCGTGACAAAGGTGACCAATTCGAACAAATCTAAACTTATTCTAAAATTTGATGCTATTTCCGACATTTTTAGCTTTCATTCAATAAAATTAAAGAAACTGTAAAAATTATGACGTTTGACTTTGTTGCAGTTTTTTATTATCTCACCCTTTATGTTTAAGGCGACGGTTTTCCTTCTCGTTCCTTCTGGCAAGAACTGACTTTTATTTTCAATACTGTACTTAATTTCCTTAAGTTATTTTAGTTTTAAATAATTTATGAGAAGTAATCAGAGATTTTTATACTCTCCACCACAGTATGGAGGGTATATTAGGTTTGTCATTCCGTTTGTAACACCTCGAAATATATTTTAGACCCCACAAAGTGTATATATTCTTGATCAGCATAAAATTCTATATCGATTTAGCGATGTCCGCCTGTCTGTGAAAATCACTCTAGTTTCTGAACGAATTGAAGTAGATTGACAAAATTTTACTCAAATGTATATTATATCTGAAAGGAATTTTGGCATTGAAAATGGGTCATGTAGGTCCACGTTTTGGTATAGTCCCCATATTGCGGTACCTCCCAATATTCTGTATTTTGATTTTTTTTGGGACAATACAACTCGGAATTGTTTCAAATTTGGTATTTGAAGTTCATAATTGATACTACATCCTAAGACAGAAAATTGTCTGTACAGGTCCACGTCTTCATATAACGGTACCTCCCGATATTAGGTACTTTGTTGATTTTAGCGACATTATTCAACGGAATTCTTTCAAATTTGGTATTTGAAGTTCGTAATGGATACTACAGCCAAAGACAGAAAATTGTCTGTGCTGGTCCACGTCTTCGTATAGCCCCCCTATAACGGTACCTTCCGATATTCAGTATTTTGATGATTTGAATTACATTATTACCAATTTTTATGACAAAAGTTACTTATGCAGGTCCATGTTGTCGTATAGACCGTAATGTAACAGCTACATTTGGTATTTTTAAGATTTTAAGAGAACAAAACAGTGTTGGCTTGTTTGTTCGGGATATCGTAGTATTTTGTTGTTGCCTTACCCCCTGGTAAACATTACCATCGTTCTCCACTAATAAACAAACGTTGTTGTTATAAAAACAACAATAAAGAGATAAAGCCTGACCATTTTGCAACAACAACATTTTAAGAGATTTTTTAACGGATTTTATTATTTTAAAGAATTGCCAAATTCGTTCCAAATGGTGGAGGGTATTCAAAGTTCGTCCCGGCCGAACATACAGCCTTTTTACTTGTTAGAACATTAAAATTAATCAAATCATTATTAATTTGTGGTAATTTCAGTTTACAGTTTATTGTTGTAGGCCTGAACAAATCTCAACAACATCAGTCAGTCGTTTCTTTATAAGTGAACAACAAACAATGTTAACGTGTTACATTAAAGTTGTCATCGAAGAAGAAAAAAAAAAACATGCCACTGCTGATATCAAACCTCCAGAAATATTCTGCGTAAAAACCATTAAAGTATAAACGGATACTTTTTCTTGGCCTCTTCATAATTTTGACTTAACTACAAATTTGTTGACTCTGAAAAGCTTTCGTTAAGACACGTCCGTTTTGAAAACCAGCCAGCGCTTCAGAGTAGATGCCAACCTTAAGATTAGACTTTGTGAATTTTGTTTTTTAATTTCAATCTCGTTTTTCTTTTGTTTTTATTTTTTTTTATTTTTCAAGAGTTACTGGCTGTCCCTGCTGCCACAAACATTAACATTTATGTTTTATGTTTGTTAACTTGTATGCATTTTAAACACTTCAATTCACGTGTTTGTGTGTGTGTATGTGTTTTTGAATGTCGACAACGTCCATTGTGTTCCAGATGAGGTCGCGTTGATGTTGCACACATGATTTAAGATGAATTAAGTTGCTCTGCATTGTATTGTGTTGGATGGTTGGTTGTTCGGTTGTTGGTCTTGTCGGAAATTATCATCAACAAACAGACGATACGTGTTGTATTGTGATCGCATCTGAGCACGGGACCATGTCGCCACACTTAAATGGAACGAAACGTGTAATCAGGGTAAATGTTGTTAAATCGGATTGCCACCGAAATAAATGTAAAACTGTTGTGTTGTTAGTGTCAAACTTATGTGCTACAGTTGGCAGCATCAGTCGCTGAGTACTCTATAAACAGTGACGTCCCGGCAAAATTGGTTGGAATGTGGGGAATATATTATATTTATCATACATGAAAACTATCAGAGTAGACATTTTAAGGACCCACGAAGTTTATATGTATTCTTGAGCGACCAGATAATTTAAGAGTTAAAATTAGGTGTTGAGAAATATATGAAGGGGAATATTTTAGTCCACTATATTTGATACCTCATGCATATTTCAAATATTTCCACAAATTAGCGCACATAAAGTGAAGGCAGTGGGCGATATAGTAACAATCTGGCAACGTTCTAATATTCATATCAGACTTATATCAGATGCAAAAAGGACATTATTGGCTCACTCATTTGGTTCCTACCCACAAATTTAAAAATATATTCAAAAAACAAGTAAAAAAGCTATAAGTTCGGCCGGGCCGAACTTTGAATACCCTCCACCATTTGGAACGAATTTGGCAAATATCAAAAGCAATAAAATCCGTTAAAAATTCTGTTAAAATCTTAAAAATACGGAATGTAGCTGTTACATTAGGGTGAACTTCAAATATAAAATTTGTAATAATTCCGGTAAATAATGTCGCTAAAATCATGAAAATAGCGAATATCGGTGGTACCATTATATGGACCTGGACAGACAGTTTTCTGTCTGTAGTATCCATTACGAACTGTAGTATCCATTACGAACTTCAAATGCGAAATTTGAAATAGTTCCGGTAAATAATGTCTCTAAAATCATCAAAATACCCAATTTCGTTAGGTTTCGTTATATGGGGGCTATACGAAAACGTGGACCTACATGGCCCATTTTCTGTCTTAGGATGTTGTATCCATTATGAACTTTAAATACCAAATTTGAAATAGTTCCGGTAAATAATGTCGCTAAAATCATTAAAATAGCGAATATCGGCGAATATCGGCAGGAGACTATACGAATACGTGGACCTACATGGCCCATTTTCAATACCAAAAGTCCTGCAGACATAATACATATTTGAGCGAATTTTTATCAACTTACTTCATTTTGTTCGGAAGCTAGAGTGATTTCCACAGACGGATAGATGGACAGGCGGACTGACATTGCTTAATCGACTTAGAATTTTATGCTGATCACGAATATATATACTTTGTGGGGTCTAAAATTTACCGGAAGAAATGGTCTGATCTCTACCGTCTTTATAAAAGATCTTGTGTTGATGAAAATATTGAGATGTACCACGTCTGAATGGAATCGGATTGTAGTTTCGTGTTTTATGAGCTTCATGGATATTCGAAATGTTGACCCTTTGTTGTTGTTGTTGTTGTTGATGTAGCAGCTCATACATCTGTGTTCGTTCGGTTTCCATTTTTCTGACTCCATTCAATCAGGTTCTGCCTCTAAGTCCAGTCTCAAAAAGGATGCAACCTGTGTGGGTTGTGTCCATAACGAGACTGGATTTAGGTGAGTAGGCTTGGCTGGGCAGCGAAATAGCTGCAGCGTGTCATGTGGGCCTGTGCCACATGCTGGGCAGATGTTCTGCACGTCGCTGTTAATCCGGGCCCAGTAGGAATTTAGGCGGCTGCGCCATCCGGATCGTAATTGAGTCAAAACTACTTGGGTTTGTCGGGGCAGCTCTCGTCCTTCAGCTGCGACGGAAGGGGGATGGTCTCCTAGCACAGTATTCACTCTATATCCTTCAATGGCTTCTGAGATCGCATTAGAGTGAATACTATTCAGTCCCGCTTGATAGGCCTGTTGATCTAGAGGCTCTCTCTTATACCTCTGTACCTCTCTCTCTCTCTAGATCATGAAGGTCTTTCCTAACGTGCCTGAGCGGAGGTTGCCTATCCACAAGCATTTTGTTATGCTGTTGCACCGGTAAGACCTTCGCCTCCTCCCGTAGGTAGAAGGCACCCTGTTGCGGTTCTAAGGGCGGCATTCTGGCAGGACTGACCATTTTTCTATTGCGTAGCACTGACGTTGACGGACCAAACCGGAACCGCATATTTCACCACATACATATTGACCCTATACATATTGACCATTTGTGGGGGAGGTAATTGATGGAGTAGACCGATATTTTCCATATTCGCACCTGACCTAGCACCGATGTAAATATTAGGATTTGCAAAGTTGTAGCAAAAACTCGGATTATTTTTTCTCCTTATGTGCAGTAAAATATTTTTCTTGAAAATTTCGACCTTTTGTGGGGGGAGGTACCAGAAGGAGTGGGCCGATATTACCCATTTCCGAACACGATCTAAGTTTAACAATAATATTACAATGTACCAAGTGTGGACAAAATCGGATACAACTTCCAGGAATTATCGGGCGCAGTCGGTCAGATAATCAGACGGAAGGACGGGCGGAACCCTTAGAGTCAAAAACCGTTATTTCGATGAAGCATGTTTTGGTCGTATATAGAGCAGAAATCTTAAAATTTGATATTGAGGTCTCTGTAGGTGTTTGAGGTTGAGATATGGAGATTGCTTTGAAAATGAGAGCTATATTGTTCGAAAAGTACTAAATGGTACTACACTTGGTATCTGTTGTTAAGTTATTGAGATGGTTTTCGAAATGTGTACTATAATTGTACAAAAAGTACTAAATGGTACAAATTTTGGTATTGGGTGAACGAATAGAGCTGAATTACGCGAATTTGGTATAGATGTCAGTCTTGAAGTCTGTGTTCCGGAGAAGGGGACGGTTTTGTATATGAGTACTATAATTGTACTAAATGGTACTAAATTTGGTAATTGGGGGAAATTAAAGAGCTGTAATCCTGAAATTTGATATCGAGGTTTCTGTTAGTGTCTGAGGTTGAGTTATGGAGATTATTTTGAAAATTAGAACTATAATAGTTCGAAAAGTACTAAATGGTACTAATTTTGGATCACTCTTGGTATCTAGTACGGAAAGATGTAAATTGTTTTGATATGCGTAGTAAATGTTACTAACTTTGGTATTGGGTGAAGGGATAGAGCTGAAATCCTGAAATTTGATATAGATGCCAGTGTTGATGGCTGTCGTTAAGATTTAGAGGTGGTTCGGCAAATAAGTACTAAAATTATACGAAAAGTACTAAATGTTACTAAATTCGGTATTGGGTGAAGTGATAGAGCTGGAGTCCTCAAATAGTCGTACTAAATGTTACTGAATTTTGTTTTGAGTGAAAGGATAGGGCTGCAATTCTGTTTTGATTTCACTGTTGATTTCTAGGGTTTACATATGGAGACGTTGAAATAGCTTTGGACAGAAACAGTGTGCAATGGTTTTACTAATTTCTTCCTGGGATAACATCAAATTGAAAGATTTTGAAGACTTTTTTGTGTAAAAACTAAACATATTCCTATTTTTCTTTCCAAAAAAGGCAAAACTTGAGTAATATATAAAACCTTGAAAGACTGAAGCTTTTGTAAGATGTATGAAGTCTTGAATACAAAAATTTGAATCTGAAAAAATTTTGCATTTTGAGTACTAAAAGGTCCTTACACGATCTGTTGGAAGGAATCTAAAATTTTTGAAGTAGACTTTTCGCTGACCAAGTAGCGAGCACTTGCGGGTATGCACATAAATATTTCAATATTTATAATTCACTAATTACACACTCCATTCTTAAAATATATGTTAAGAAAAAGAATTGATGTTGAACTCACATTCCTTCACTAAGAATTTTAGCTCCTCTCACCAAACTTCTGCAATGCTCTCATGTAATTTGCAGAACAAACAATTATTGTTAAGTGTCTACTGCTTTGCAATTGAAAGTAATGTTAACAATTTTCTCACTCTCTCTCTCACACGAACGATGTTAACACAACTACAACAAGCTGTGTAATTTACTCACCAATACAAGGCAACAAGTCATCATCTCCATCATCGACTGCTTCATCATCATTGGAAATATTGCTGTCAACACCAAGGAAGATATTTTCCTTTTTTCATTCTTTTTTTTTTTTTGAAAATATAATTGACAGTTTGCTTTAAAGTCCAATTCCAATGAAAGCAATGGTGCAAAACACTTTGAATGTTGTGGTAGCACTGAGTTTGTACAATTCCTAAAGAAGATGAAAGGAAAGTGCAAAATGGAAACGAATGAGAGACAGACAGATAGCCAGACAAAGTAAAAAATAACAAGTGTTATTAGGTTTACCAAAAGTTGCTGGAAATTGTGCGCATTTCCCAAAAAAGAGCAAAGCCAAACATTTACACAACAAAAAGTGCGAATGACATTTAAGTGACCACAGAGTGCTGAAATTGAATGCAGTGTTGACAGATCTATTTAGGTCTACAGTCGTGTCCATCGCACATAGAGTTTTGTAAGTGTGGAGTTAGAGAAAGGACATTGTAAAATGTAACCCTAGAAAATATATACTAGTAGTATGTGTATATAACTTGGTTTGATAAATTTTGGAAATGAGCGTGTTATAAAAATCATTGATTGTTAATTTTGATCTTTAGGAGTGAGTAGGATGAAATATATAACCTCTGCATTATCATTTTTCAAAAACAATGAAAATTAAATATCCTCAATATCAAATTTCGAAATTCCAGCTCATTACCAAATTTATTAATTTTTAGTACTTTTCCTATAATTTTAGTACACATTTCCAAAACCAACTGTTAACCACAGATACCAACACTTGCATCTATTTTAAACTTTAGGATTTCAGCTTACTATTATCAGCTTCCTCCATTACCGAATTAAGTTCAATTTGATAACAATAACAACTATAGTACACATTTTCAAACCCATCTCCATATCTGAACCACATACTCCAATAGTAACATCTATACGAAATTTCAGAATTTCAGTTCTATTTCTTCACACAATACCGAATTAAATACAATTTAGTACTTTTCGTACAATTATATTACATATTTTCAAAACTAATTCCAACCCAACCAATCCCAGATATCAATAGAGACCTCAATATCAAATTTGAGGATTCCAATTCTATTCCTTCACCCAATACCAAAATATGTACTTTTCGAACAATAACAGTGCGCATTTTCAAAATAATCTACATATCTCAACCTCAAATACCAACAGTGACCTTGATGGTGATCAAACTTAAGGATTCCCAATTCAAAATTTAGTACCATTTAGTACTTTTTGTACAAAAGTTGGGCCTCAACAGTGACTTTCATTCAAATTTCAGAACTTCAACTTTATTCCTTCAACAATACCTAATTCAGTACTATATAGTACTTTTCGTAACATTATAGAACATATTTCCAAAACTACCGTGTCTCAATATCCACACAGACCACAATATTAAATGTCGCCGAATATCAAATTTATTACCATTTAGTATTTTTAGTAGAAATTTAGGACGAATTTCCAAGCCACCGCCAAATCTCAAACACAAATACTATCAGTAATCTAAATTTCAAATTTCGGAATTTAATCTCTATCCCTTCTCCCAATATCGAACGTGGTACTATTTAGTACTTTTCGTGCACTTTTAGTACACATTTTTAAAACTACCTCTTTATTAAGAATCTACTACCAACAGGAACCCCAATACACTAAATCAAGCAGTTTCAAATTTAGTATTATTTAGTACAGTTCGCACACTTCGTACACATTTCCAAGACCATCTTCATATATCAAACTTAATTTCCAATCTCAATTCTGATACAAAATTTAAGTTTTTAGATTTATCTATTCACATAAAATAAAATGGTACCATTTTAGAAGTTTAGTAACATTTTGGGACATTTCATAAATTAAAAGTTCAAATTTCCTATAACCCTTTGGTGAATCTATCCTGCACTCCATCAGTGACTCTCATTCCAAATTTCACCCCTGTTGGTTGGCCTAAATACAAATTGTACTTTATTTAGTACATATAAGTACAAATGTCTAAAACTTCCTCCATATGCCAATCCTAGACTCCGCCAGTAATATTACGTTTAAATTTAAATTTATATATGCGTTCAAATTCAAGCTCCATCCGTACTACCAACTTCAAATTCAATTAAATCTAGTACCTTTTAGTACTTTTCGTATATAGAGTACATACTTCCAAAACTACCTCCCTAAGTCGACTCTACTCCTCAACCTTGATTACCATTCCAAATTTCAAGTTTTTAGCTCTAACCGTTCACAAGATACCAAATGGTGTACATTTTAGTACTTTTCGTACACTTATTGTGCGAATTTCCTTTGGTACATCTATCATACACTCCATAAGTGGCCATTATTCCAAATTTAAGAGTTCTAGCTCTATTGCTTCCTCAAATACAAAGGGTATCATATTTAGTACCTGTTAATACTTTTCTTACCGTTCTAGTACGAATTTCCAAAAAACCCAGTCTTATCTGAGCCCTTCGGACCAAGAAGGTCCCTCACCCAAAATTTCAAGACTCTATCTGCAGCCGTTTCGTTTGGGCGTTGATTAATCGTTGGTCAGTCAGTCAGTTACTTTACTCCATAGAGTATTAATATAGATTAATCCCTCTGATGAGAAAAGAAATTAGTGCCCAATTTTTCAAGCTTCGTATTTCGCAATTACGGTCGACCACTTCTGGTACTTTTCCGACAATCTGTTTAAAATTTATAAAATCGTAGAATACAGTTAATCTAACATAGGAAATAGAGTATTAAACTGTGATCAAACAAAAAATATATAGTAGAGCACAATAAACAGCAGTCGTTCTTCAAAACCAAAAAATCTCCACATTCACTAAAACCGTTATTTCCTAGTTCATCTTCGTTTGGTACTGCACTGATGATTGTGTTTTTATACCCTCCACCATACATAGTATGGAGGGTATATTAAGTTCGCCATTCCATTTGTAACTCTTCGAAATAATCATGTTAGACCCAACAAAGTATATATATTCTTGATCAGCGTAAAATTCTAAGACGATTTTGACCTGTCCGTCCGTCCGTCTGTTGTAATCACGCTACAGTCTAAACGAATTAAGATAGAAAGCTAAAATTTTGCACAGATCTCTCTTTTGTCTGCAGTCAGGTCAAGTTCGAAGATGGGCTCTATCGGTCCACGATATCGTATAGCCCTCATATAACGATACCCCCCAATATTCGGTATTTTGATGATTTTACCCACATTTTTCTATGGAATTGCCTTAAAATCTACACAAGAAGTTCCTTGTGGGTACTTTATACCTCGTATTAGAATTATCTATATAGGTCGACGATATCGTATAGCCCCCATATAACGGTACCCCCCGATATTCGGTATTTTGACGATTTTTTTCGATTTTCTAATGGAATGGTCTGAAAATCCACACAAGGAGTTCCTTGTGAGTACTTTACCCCCAGATATAGATTTGTCTATATAGGTCCACAAAATCGTATATCCCCCCATATATCGGCACTTTCCGATAATAGGTATTTTAAAGATTTTAACAAAATTTTCAATGGATTTTATTTTTTAGAAATGTTTCTAATTCGTTCCAAATGGTGGAGGGTATTCAAAGTTCGACCCGGCCGAACTTACTGCTTTTTTACTTGTTTTCAATTGAAAATGTCTTAGTTTTCAACTGCTCTCCTTTCCGTTGGCCAATGTGAATGCAACGACTAAACCATTAACAAGGCATTGCCATGGAATGCGCTCTGCATTTCTAGTGATTTGACTTACGAAGCCAAAATGAATAACGGCGAATAACAAGAAAATTGAAAGAAATGTAATTTGTTGCAAATTATCTGTTCCATATAATAAAGAGATTCTCAGGCAAAGAGCGAGAGAGATAGAGAGAAGCTACTACACGGATAATTCATACAAAGCGAGATAACGAAGCTTAGCTATTGACAATGTATTTTATATGGGGTTATGATTTTTTTACACTGTGAAAAATATGCATTTTCTTTAGCTTAACAAACCCCCCAACACACTTCATTTCCAAGTTAGTCCTATTTATTTGCCTCCGAATTCCCCCATTCAATTTCCTTCCGTGTATTAATTACACAAATCCAAATCCAATACGAGTGGATGAGTGAGTGATGTAATGCCGTTGAATTGTAGAAATTCACTTGGAATACTTGTTTTGGACGACCGACAGCAGGCAACTATTCGAGCTTGTTAAGAGTGGTGACGCTAACATATCAAAGCCATTTGTGTGTTCGTTCGTGAAGGAATTATGGACTGAGCTTTTCATTTACGGTTCGATTTACTTTTGCCAGCATTTGAGAAATATTTGTGTTCATATATCATGACCAGGTTTCAATGTATGTGTGTGTGTGTACTTGTACGGATGGTGAAAATTAAAATGTGAAATACATAGTATGAAGCAACCTTCACAGATGGTGTTGAACGAACGATCATTACGGGTTACAACTATGTTGTATGTTTGAAGGTACTCCTGTTGTCAATATGGAAACCTGTGAACGTTTTTCTCATCAAACTCCAAATTAGCTTCTTCGTTGTGAAATGGTTTATTTTGTAAATGTTTGTGTCTGGGTTTTATAGTTATGTGATTTAAACTACATTTTGTGAATCGTCAATTTAAGGAAATGATGCGATTTTTGTGGTATCCTACATTACATTGAGCAAAAAAAAGGGGATATTTATCGTTCTTTTTTAAATATTGTTAAAAACTTCATTTTAACGGGATCGTAGGAAGCGAAAATATTCCACTAACATTCAGGGTGAGATGAAAAAACTGCAACCGATTCCAGACTGCTGTCATTTCTGAGCCACTCGTCCGACAGCTGTTAAAATAATTCTAGTGACAGCTCATTATATTGTTTACTAGCGTGCAAACGCATTTTGGTGAGAATTTTCCAGAAAAAAGTTATTCGCGATGGAATTCAAGCATGATAGTGTTATTTTATTATATTTGGCTGGAAAACCACAAGTGGCTATCGTTAGAGCACTCCAGCATTTAAATGTGAATAAATCTTTTGTGTCTCGTACCATATCATAAAATGCCCTACGTCAAGGAAGTGGACGGAAGAAAACACAAACATCAGCAGAAATGGTTGGAAAAGTAAAGAAGCGACATGATCGAAACTCACGTCGCAGTGGCCGCAAAAATGGCTCGTGAGCTGAACATATTCTATCCGACAATATTCTATCCGACAAATATTAAAAAATGAGCTTACCCCAAGCCAATAAAATTTCAAAAAAGTGCAAGAACAGAGAGAAATCAGAGAGAAAATAGACTCAAATGAACTAAAGAGTAGCTTCGCTTGGCCGAAAGTGGTGAACTGTCGAATTTAGTTTTCTCCGATGAGAAAACATTCGTTGTCCAGCAGTTTGTAAACAAAAAAATGATCGTGTTTACTTGCCAAAGAGGTCAGCTGCAGGTCAGTGCACCTTCGGTTGGCAACCAGAACTCAAGCGCCGGCCATGGTGATGGTGTGGGCCACCATAACAGCCAATGGTCGCTCTCCGCTCGTATTAATCGGCCGTGGCATCAAAATAAATGCCGAAAATTATCGCGAAAATATTCTGGACGGTGTATTAAAGCCTTGGGCACGCAAACATTTTGGCCGCAGACCTTGGTTATTCCACCAGGTCTCAGCACCATCGCACTCAGCATGCGACACCTAAGAAGAGTTACAAAATAAGGTTCCTCGCTTCATTTCCAGAGCACAAGCCTACAAAAATCTCCGGATACCAATCCATTGGACTATTGTGTTTGGAGATCTGGAATTTTGGAAAGCAAGGTTAGCACTTAAAAAATATCAAAGTGTCGATCACCTCAAGCAAGCTTTCGCCGGGAATAGGCCAAAATACCTCAGATCAACATTCGGGCAGCGTGTGACGGTTTCATTTTCCGTTTGAAGGCCATAATTCGTGCCAACGGTGACAAATTCGAACAAATCTAAACTTATTCTAAAATTTGATGCTATTTCTGACTTTTTTTTTGCTTTCGCTCAATAAAATTAAAAAAATTATGTAAAAATTATGGCGTTTGACTTTGTTGCAGTTTTTTTTATTTCACCCTATGATCTACTTCATTTCGTTCGGGAGCTAGAATGAATTTCTTAGAAGAACAGACGGGTGGGCTTCGCTAAATCGACATAGAATTTTTGGCTGATGAAAAATATATATGCTTTGTGGGGTCTAAGATGTATACTTTGAGGTGTTACAAACGGAATGAAAAACTTAATATACCCTCGAGGGCTCGCTTGAGGGTTGACATTTTCGAACCTAATTTATTTCTCATATTTTTATCTGCATAAAATGCACAGCCTCAGAGGAATCTTAATCCGAAAATTTTCAAAAGTGGTTGGCCATATGGCTATATATATATATATATCATTTGATAAATACTATTTTAGACCCTAGATCTCTTTGACCAAATCCCTTTCAGGACATTTGGAGTCGATCTAGAGGTGTGCGTATGTCTGACTGATGCGCAGAATAACTCTCGAAGGGAGTAGCCAAACTTTGTACATCGTACAAACTTATGTCATTTTTATCAAACTTATGTCAGATACTAAACGGAAAATATTGGTTCTACTTTCATAATTTGCTAGATTTTCTCCGCAATTATTGGAAAAATTGAATTTTGTCGCTCGGTGTTATTAGACCCATAGCTAAGTTGTTGATATTCATACAATGCCATTCTGTGTCTTTTTTAGCGCTCTAACCCAGTTCAGTTATAAATATCACGCCATTAAAGTAGCCATAAAATCTTTTTATGATTTTCTAAAGAGTTTAAAGTTGTGAAGATGTTAGTTTTTATTATTTTTTAAGGATGTGGTAATCTCATTCCCAAATAGTTCCCCACAACCACAACAAGTTTTAGTTATTTGAAATCACATCATTCCCTCTACAATTTAATGCCCATTATTTTCAGACTTGATATTAATATTGACAATATTAGCAATATTCATGTGGGTTATATTACTGCTGCTGGTGTTGACGGTGATGGTTGGCGGTGGTTGCTGGCGATTGAA
Source organism: Musca domestica (assembly GCF_030504385.1). Classification (NCBI taxonomy): domain Eukaryota; kingdom Metazoa; phylum Arthropoda; class Insecta; order Diptera; family Muscidae; genus Musca; species Musca domestica. The sequence goes on along the minus strand of NW_026712318.1, from coordinate 6,977,681 downwards.
GGGGTTGTGGCCTTAAAGCACACACAACTATCCGTGGTCGTTGTCAATGGATTTCGTTTGTGTGATTTATGACCCCTTAAAATCACACTGACACGCAGACACACACCAACACACACCCATGAATCATATCACCGCCACCACCACTGGTCGTTTTGTTTACTCCAGATTATTTACATTCGATGAGTTCAATAATCAAACAGATCGGACAACATGTGGTGACTGACCATTGGCTATTTGTTGAACTGGACGTCAAAATCATTATTCCATTCCCATGAAGTATTCGGAATATTTGGAAATGTATTCATTTGTGTATTGGGGTGGCAGAGGTACGATGGTAGAATAACAGGATAGCACTATTCATGGTCATGGCCAATGAAGAGAATGCTAATATGCCCTCATGGGCGTGTGTGCTTTATCAAAATGTAATCATTTATTTGATTTATGATGTGAAAAATTCCCATTAAAATATCTTCTTCATTGGAATTTCAAATAAATTCTTATGAGAAATTAGAGAATTTTTGCAAAGGGTAAATATTTATTTGCAAAAAATTTAAAAAGCAATTACTTCATAAAAAGTGTAAGTAACATCACCCCTCCCTATGAGAATGACTGTATTACTCAAATACGAATTAGAATTTTGAAACGAAATCGAAAAGTGGCCGAAAAATGGCTCGTGAGCTGAACATATCGCAATATTCCATTCGGCAAATATTGAAAAATGAGCTCGGGATAAAGCCATTGAAATTCCAAAAAGTGCAAGAACTTACACCCCAACAAACAAAAAATATACTCAAAAGAGCTAAATAGTTGTTTCGCTTGGCCGAAAGTGGTGAACTGCCGAATTTGGTTTTCTCCGATGAGAAAATACTCGAAAACAATGACTAAACTGTTGGACAGTTTGCAAACAAACAAAATGATCGTGTTTACTTGCCAAAGAGGTCAGCTGAAAATGTGCACCTTCGGTTGGCCATGATGATGGTGTGGGAAAATATTTTACAGGGTGTATTAAAGCCACTTTATAGCAATGTTATTTGGTATAAAAGATAAATATGTCCAGTCAAATTATGTGAAAATCGATACAGAATTTGATATGCCTCCCATATATTAGTTCTCTCTGAAATTGTTGATAGGTGGTATGATCATCTTCAAATAAATTCTTTTGTTACGCGATCTCTACTAAATATATTAAAACTCGTGGATAATTTTAAAATATGTTATTGACTCTATGGCCAAATCAAATGAATCTCTTGTGAATTGAATCTCTTGTAATTTCGTGTGAAGGATTTTCTGCAAAAAAGTCTTCATGAATATTTATACCTTACAACACTATGTGTTGGGGGTATTATAAGTTTGATTGGGCAAAAAATTATGTAACACCTCGAAATATTGATTTCCCACATAGGAAAGTATATATGGATCTTCCTATCTCGCCGAGCTGAGTCGATCTAGCTATGTATGTCCGTCCGTCCGTCTGTCCATGTTAATTTGTAATCACTCTACAGGTCGCAATTATGGTCCGATCTTCACGAAATTTAAAATGGAGGTGGGGCTAGGGTCAGAATAGAACCCTATTTCTTTTGGTGAAGATCGCATAATATTTATGGGTTGAAATGGACCAAAAACTGAAAAAATTCCTGATTTTGCACTTGCTCTACAGGTCGCAATTATAGACCAATCGACGCGGAATTTCGCATGTAGCTAGAGTTTAGGGCTTGCAAGAAGCCTACCCATTTGGGTGGTCATCGGATAATATTTAGCGGGTAAAATAGACCATATCTTTTTTGTTGAAAAAATTCAAAATTTTTCATTAAACCGCGAATATTTTAAATCCCAGCGAAATCACAAAGCCATGACAAGGTTACTTCTGATCTTTACATTGATGTTAACATCCAACAAATCGGATATATAGCAAAATATGTGTGAAGAAGATATGCTTGAAAAATCTCTTATATGTCGAGAACGGCTGAACTGATTTCGACAGTTCTCATTAATTCAGAATGGCCTCTTGGCAGGAAAAAAAAAACGTCTAAAAAAATCGCATAAAAATATCTCTCGAAAGATGAAAATATTGATTTTGTAAAATTTTCTCATATTTTTTCCATTTTGTCATATTTTTGGCATATTTTCATTTTGAATTAAACATTTGGTAACATTTCTACAGCTAACAAAACTAAGTAGTTAGGATATCAGGATATCATATACAGATGCCATTAATGCCCGATCCTTACGAAATTTTGCATGGAGATAAGATGAGGGTTAGAATAAAAACCTATTCTTTTTGGAGATGATCGCCATATATTTAGGGGTTGAAATAGACCAAAAAACTGCAAAATTGTCAGCAGGTCGTAATTATGGGGGTTACCGGACGTTGCAAAAGCCAAGCAGTTTTGGATGGCCATCCAAAAATATTCAATGTGCGAAATAGTTTGCCAACTTTTGTAGACAAAATACGAAAATGTCCATTCCAGTGACTTTTTGGAGAATTCACAAATACTGGAAAGACGCACTTCCGACTATTTCGTTAACGCTGATTTCGTTGAAGTATATAGTCAAATGTCTGTATCTCATATAGATGCGTCTCAGTCAAAAACTAATAATAAATGTTAATCTTTTGCCACTTCTGAGAGATTATAGGTCTTTGGGAAATATTGGTTCCAGATCTAGGAAGACCATTTACGTGCAACATCCACCAATAAATTGGAAATGAGCAAATTATTTTAAGTTGCTAATATTCAAAAATTAGAGAACGAAACCTGATGGTTTTCATTTATAATTTGTTACAATATCTTGTGGAATTCTTTCGAGTATCTCGCCTATAAAAACTGTATCGTTTATAATAGTGTTGTAGGGAATTCAACGGTCGGCCCCGCTCGACTGTAGCCTTTGCTTACTTGTTTTTCAATGAATTTTGGGCAAGAAATCTTAGATGTTTGATTTTTAGATTTTTTTCAAACCATTTTGTTCAAAAATTTGCATAAAAAAATTTAAGACAATTTCTGGCAAAACATTTGCATTTAAAGCCGAACCCGCTGTAAATTGGCAGTTTGTGTTACTAGTATATAGGAAGCAATAGGCCAACTTGCTTTCGATTTTTTTTTTCAAAACCAGTAAAGAAAGTCCTAAAGTCGGGCGGGGCCAACTTTTTGATACCCTACACCACTTTGATAATTTAGTAGAGCTGCGCATAACAATTAAAAGTTTTTATGGGAGAATTCAATCATACACGCTATGATTATAATTATAATTTAAAGTTCAAAGGAGTAAATATACCGAAGCATTTGTGTCTTTTAAATTCGGACTTGTATTGCCCATTTGGTGCACAATTAATTTGAAATCGGATAAAGATATATATGGGATATATATCCAAATCGGAACCGATCTCGATAAAATTTAGCAAATGTATTTCGAAGCTGCATTTGATATATTTGCCCAAATTTTGTTGTTACAGAGTGCATATTACGGCTGCGGAGGACAAAAATAACAAATCGGATGAACAATATATATGGGAGATATTGCTATATCTGAACCGATTTCGATCAAATTTGGCATACTTATTTTAAGGCCTAATTTGATATATTTCTCTGAATATAGCTGTTACGGAGTGCATATTACGGTTGTGGGTAAAAAATACTACAAATCGGATGAACAATATAAATGGAAGCTATAGCTATACCTGAACCGATCTTCATCAAATTTGGTACACTACCTTCTAGACTCAATTCGGTCGTAAGTGCCAAATTTCATCCCATTTGGGCAAATATTAGACGTTTGGTGCACAATAAAAAGTAAATCGGAAAAAGTTATATGTGGGATATATATCCAAATCGGCAACGATCTCGATAAAATTTAGCAAATGTATTTCTGAGCTGCATTTGATATATTTGCCCAAATTTTGTTGTTACAAAATACAAAAATAACAAATCGGATGAACAATATATATGGGAGCTATAGCTATATCTGAACCGATTTCGATATAATTTGGCATACTTATTTTTAGGCCTAATTTGGTTTTATGTGCAAAATTCCATACTATTCGGGCTTATATTACATGTTTGGTGCACAATAAAAGGCAAATCGGACGAAGATATATATGGGAGCTATATCTAAATTTTTACCGATTATCTCCAATTTCAATAGGGTTCGTCCTTGGGCCAAACAAATGTTGTTTGCAAAATTTCATCTCAATCGGATAATAAATGCGAGCTGCATTTTGTTCACAAGAATACATGGACAGACGGACGGACAGACGGACTGACATGCATAAATCAACTCAGAAAGTGATTCTATGCAGATCATCAAAAGGAACTATGGGTCTATCTCGTTTCCTTTTGTCTGTTACAAACAAATGCACAAAGACATAATACCCTGACCACCTTGTGGTGTAGGGTATAAAAAAAAAACAAGTTAAAAAGCAGTAAGTACGGCCGGGACGAGCCCTCCACCATTTGGAACGAATTTGGAAATTTTTAAAAAATAAAGTACTTAAAAAATTCTGTTAAAAAGCTAATATATATTGGGGTCTATACGACGTGGACATTCAGAGGCATTGTTTGTCATAAGCTATTACCATATTCAAATTCGAAACTTGAAATAAACGGTGAATAATGTAGCTAAAATCATCAAAATATCGTATATAGGGAGGTACCGTTATATCGGAGCTGTGCGAAGACCTGGGCCAGCATAGACAATTTTCTGTCCATTACGAACGTCAAATACGATGTCTCAAAAAATTTTGGTGGGTATTGTACCTACCGAATATAGGGAGGTACTGATATATGGGACCTATACAAAGACCTGGACCAGCATAGACTGTCACAGACTGTAGTTTCCATTACGAACTCTAAATACGTAATTTGAAACAATTCCGTTAATTAATAACGCTAAAATCATCAAAATACCGAATGTCGGGAGGTACCGTTATATGGGGGCCATACGAAGACGTGGACGTGCACAGACAATTTTCTGTCTTAGGCTGTAGTATCCATTTCAAATACCAAATTTAAACAATTCCGGTGAATAATGTCGCTAAAATCATCAAAATACCGAATATCGGGAGGGCTATCAGAAAAAGTGGACCTACATGGCTCATTTACGAACATAACCTGCCTACTGGAAAAATAAACTCGTGTGCAAAATTTTAGCCTTCTATCTCAATTCGTTCGAAAGATAGCGTGATTACAACAGACAGACGTACAGACAGACGGACATTGCTAAATCGAATTAGAATTTTACGCTGATCAAGAATATATATACTTTGTTGGGTCTGACATGAGTATTTCGAGGAGTTACAAATGGAATGGCAAAGTTAATATACCCTCCATAGTATGGTGGAGGGTATAAAAATATTTTACTGAAGGGGAAGAGAAAGGATAATCCGATTCTGCTCCAACTTTGTAAATCCCCATATTTGCATCAGTGCTAGGTGCAGTGAATATATCGGTTCAACGCTTCTGATGCCTCCCCCACAAAGGGTCAAAAGTATGAATAACCATGAAGCTCATATAAAATAAAATGAACATCCAATCATTTTAAAACCTGGTACATCTCAATAGTTCCACTAAAACAAGATTAGCTTTGAAGATGGAATATATCGGATCACTCCTTTTGGTATATCCTCCAGAAAGCGTCAAAATTTTGAATAATGATAACTCTTATAAAAAGCGCTGAAGAATAATCCGATTTGGCTCCAACTTTGCAAATTCTAATATTTGCATCAGTGCTAGATCAGGTGTGAAAATTGTCAATATCGATCAACTCCATCAAGATAGTTATCTACCAAAGCGTTCTGATACCTCAACCACAAAGGGTAACAATTTTCAACACTTATATCTGTCATAACTAACTTGTTTTATCTAAATATTTCCCTTAGAGAGAAATCTAATATAAATATGTACTTAATCGAATTGGCCAACTGCTTCGGAACATCCGCCATAAAGGGTCAAGATTTGGAATAATCATAACTCAAGGCTGCGGCGTTTAAAATCAATTTTGGTTTATCCTGGTTTCAAAGGGCGTAAAACATCTCTATGCTGTAAATTTCAATTTCAATGTCGGCCCATGTTTTGGAACAGCTCCAAAGTGTTATGTACAGGGTTGGATAAAAAAAACTGTACGAGACACAAAAGATTTATCCACATTTAAATGGTGTAGTGCTCGAACGATAGCCACTTGTGGTTTTCCAGCCAAATATAAAGAAATCACACTATCACGCTTGAATTCCATCACGAATAACATTTTCTCTGGGAAATTCTCACCAAAATAAATTTGTACGCTTGTAAACAATATAATGAGTTGTCACTGGAATAAGTTTAACAGCTGTCGGACGAGTGGCTTAGAAATGACAGCAGTCTGAAGTTGATTGCAGTTTTTTCATCACACCCTATATATCCATCTAGCCATAACATCCATAAAGTCAGAAAATTAAGTTTCGGCGAAAGAATTCAAATTTGTAATCATAGCGTAATGGTGAGACCACCAAGTCCGATATGGACTTTGACTTTATTTTCCATTTCCCGTTTTGGAATGTTTTTCTTCGTTTTATATTTTGTTCATCGATCTCTTATCCACAATGTAGTATTTTGGCCAGTGTTATTAAATTTCCTTAACAATGATGTGATTACTTTTGGTTTACCATAAAACGATCGATCGATCGATTGAACGAATATCCAATGACAACAACATCTTCCAATGAAGCATTTATTTATCCATTTGTTCCCAGAATCCATGGTGGACATGTTGCAACTGGTTGCATATCGATTGGCTTCGATTGATACACTTCAAATGGAGAAAAACTCACAATTACTGAAATAGGAAAAAAAGTTTGGTTTTCGTAGGCGACTTGATAATTCGAGAAAATATTGGACATTTAATGGACAATTTGAGTTTAAAGATGTATTCTGAATTCATTCCAGACATAGTGAAAAACTAGGGAAAAACTTCTAATTAACTTCTATTGACAACAGGACTGCAATCGATCGGCAAACTGCGAGGGATGGTATTAAAGTCGGTTAGAATTAGGAATAAAGAATCCATAAAATTTGAAAATTAAAGACCTATTTCGAATTTTATGAATTCCTAATTCCCAATTCTAACCGCCTTCAATACCATCCCTCGCAGTTTGCCGATCGATTGCAGTTCTATTGTTAATAGAAGTTATTTAGCTAAAGTCGACTTTCCTACTTGTCTATACATGATTGTCCGCCCCATTTTCCGTACATGACGGCGATGACGACGACAACGGAGACGACTGTCTGTCTGTTCATCTGGACAATTTGAAAATCGCATTGTGTCCCACATATGGTTTATCTGTGACATTGTGGTTACATGCCACAACTACCTATCGTTCGTTTGATCATTGTCCAGAAATTGTTGCATTGAAACTGGGCATGTACATTCGGCATTTGCGGATGGAGGCAAATACACCGACGACAACAACAACAACAACAATGATGCTCATATGTAAGCGATGGCAATGTTAAATAACAACACCATGTTGTAGGAAATGTTGCATGAAATGAACATTGGGAGTCTACGAACGAAAGGACAAACAAACAAATCAATGGCAGCAACTGGGAAACATTCCATTTACAGTGATTTGAGTATAGACAGGATTTAAGGTTATAATTTAAATAACATTTGAAATATAATTTTGTCAAAATTTATGTAAGTTTATCAGTCCTAGGAAATGTTCATAACTTTTATTTATTTAATTATTTTTATACCCTACAACACTATGTGTTGGGGGTATTATAAGTTTGATTGGGCCAGAATTTATGTAACACTTCGAAATATTGGTTTCCCACATAGGAAAGTATATATGGATCTTCCTAGCTCGCCGAGCTGAGTCGATCTAGCTATGTATGTCCGTCCGTCCGTCTGTCCGTCTGTCCGTCTGTCCATGTTAATTTGTAATCACGCTACAGGTCGCAATTATGGCCCGATCCTTACAAAATTTTGCACGAAGGTGGGGTTAGGGTCAGAATAGAAGCCTATTTCTTTTGGAGATGATCGCCAAATGTTTAGGGGTTGTAATGGACCAAATACTGAAAAAAAGTCGGATTTTGCAGTAGCTATACAGGTCGCAATTATAGACCAATCGACGGAATTTCGCATGTAGCTAGAGTTTAGGGCGGGGAAGAAGCCTACCAATTTGGGTGGTCATCGGATAATATTTAGCGGGTAAAATAAGCCATATCTTTTGTGTTGAAAAAATTCGTAATTTTTCATTAAACCGCGAATATTTTAAATCCCGGCGAAATCACAAAGCCATGGCAAGGTTACTTCTGATCTTTACATTGATGTTAACATCCAACAAAACGGATATATAGCAAAATATGTGCGATATATATGTTTATCAAAGAAGATATGCTAGAAAAATCTCTTATATGTCGAGAACGGCTGAACTGATTTCGACAGTTCTCATTAATTCAGAATGGCCTCTTGGCAGGAAAGAAAAAGCGTCTAAAAAATCGCATAAAAATATCTCTCTAAAGATGAAAATATTGATTTTGTAAAATTTTCTCATATTTTTTCAATTTTGTCATATTTTTATTTTGAATTAAACATTTGGTAATATTTCTACAGCTAACAAAACTAAGTAGTTAGGATATCAGGATATCATATACAGATCGCATTTATGGCCCGATCCATACGAAATTTTGCATGGGGATAAGATGAGGGTCAGAATAGATGCCTACTCTTTTTGGAGATGATCGCTATATATTTAGGGGTTGAAATGGACCAAAAAACTGCAAAATTGTCAGCATGTCATAATTATCGCCCGGTCCTCACGCACATTTGAATGGGGGTTACCGGACATTGCAAAAGCCAAGCAGTTTTGGATGGCCATCCAAAAATATTCAATGTGTGAATAGTTTGTCAACTTTTGTAGACAAAATACAAAAATGTCCATTCCAGTGACTTTTTGGAGAATTCACAAATACAGGAAAGACACACTTCTGACTATTTCGTTAAGGCTGATTTCGTTGAAGAATATAGTCAAATGTCTGTATCTCATATAGATGCGTTTCAGTCAAAAACCATTAATAAATGTTAATTTTTTCCCACTTCTGAGAGATTATAGGTCTTTGGGAAATATTGGTTCCAGATCTAGGAAGACCATTTACGTGCAACATCTACCAATAAATTGGAAATGAGCAAATTAATTTAAATTATTTATTCGAAAATTAGAGAACGAAACCTGATGGTTTTCTTTTATTATTTGTCACAATATCTTGTGGAATTCTTTCGAATATCTCGCCTATATAAACTGTATCGTTTATTATAGTGTTGCATGGTATTCAACGGTCGGCCCCGCTCGACTGTAGCCTTTGCTTACTTGTTTTTTTTTTCAGAAACCCTGCTCATCCCACCGACTCTTTCTCGCTCTCTTTCTCTCTCTCCGTCCATCCCACTGTCCATTCAAATGTAACATTTCGTTCTTAGAGTAGTTGCATCCATTAGACAGCAGATTTTTCCCATTTCTATTTCATTCACATTTAAGATCAGGGACATGATAAATTGAACGCCAACAAGCATTTTGCAATAATTGTGAAAGTTAACTAACCGTCACTGAACCACAGCCCACATTTCATCATTGAAATGCAGAGATGGATAAACGAGGACCACCACAGAACTGTGTTAGTCTAATACCTTTGCACATGGCGCGTCACCACTTAGAGATATTAAAATGCAAATCAGGGATAAATTTCCAAATGCCAAACAAGTAGGCCACTTTAAGGATTATAGGAATTTGGGGGTTAGAATGTGTTAACTGGTGGAATAATGGATGAAATACAAAATAAATTAACTGGCACAGTATTGGGATTAAGAGAATATCAATGATTGGTGTCTGTGCTATTCAAATAAGATATATTTAAAATAAATTAAAAAAAAAAAACGAATAGCAACCTGACCATGGACTTGTATTGCCTATTTGATATATATGGGAGCTATATCCAAATCGGAACCGATCTCGATAAAATTTGGCAAAGATATTTCTGAGCTGTATTTCGTATATTTCCCTGAATATCGTTGTTACCGAGTGCATATTACGGGTGTGGGTAACGAATATAACAAATCGGAATATACATGGGAGCTATTGCTATATCTGAACCGATCTTCACCAAATTTGACATACTAGCTTCTAGACTCAATCCGGACGTAAGTGCCAAATTTCATCCCATATGACGTTTGGAGAACAATAAAAGGTAAATCGGACGAAGTTATGGGAGATATATCAAAATCCGAATCGATCTCGATAAAATTTAGGTATTTCTGAGCTGAATTTGATATATTTCCCCAAATATTGTTGTTACAGAGTACAGAGGACTAAAATAACAAATCGGATGAATCGGACAAAGATATACCGATTATCTCCAATTTCAATAGGATTCGTCCTTGGGCCAAACAAATGATTTGTGCAAAATTCATTTCAATCGGATAATAAATGCGACCTGCATTTTGTTCACAAAAATACAGGGACAGACAGACGGACGGACATGCATAACTCGACTCAGAATGTGATTCAATGCAGATCATCAAAAGGAACTGTGGGTCTATCTCGTTTCCTTTTGCCTGTTACAAGCAAATGCACTATGTGGTGTAGGGTATAAAAATGTCAGAACATACCGCAAGAGAATGAAAATACACTCAAAAGAGCTGAAGAGTTGCTTCGCTTGGCCGAAAGTGGTGAACTGCCGAATTTGGTAAACACAAACAAAGAGGTCAGCTGAAAATTTGCACCTTCGGTTGGCCACCAGAACTTAAGCGCCAGCCATGGTGATGGTGTGGGCCACCATAACAGCCGATGGTCGCTCTCCGCTCGTATTAATCGACCGTGGCATCAGAATAAATGCCGAATATTATCGCAAAAATATTCAGGAGGGTGTATTAAAGCCTTGGACACGCAAACATTTTGGCCGCAGACCTTGGACATTCCAACAGGACTCAGCCCCATCGCACTCAGCACGCCCCACCCAAGAATGGTTACAAAAAGAGGTTCTTTGCTTAATATCCGGCGCACAATGGCCACCAAAATCTCCGGATACCAATCCGTTGGACTATTGTGTGTGGAGTATTTTGTAAAGCAAGGTTGGCACTAAAAAATACCAAAGCGTCGGTCACCTCAAGCAAGCACTTCGCCGGGAATGGGCCAAAAAAACAGCGGAGCAATATTAGGGCAGCGTGTTAATTCGTGCCAAAGTTGACTAATTCGAATAAATCTAAACTTATTGTAAAATTTGATGCTATTTCCGACATTTTTTGCTTTCTTTCAATAAAATTTAACAAAAAATTTAAAAATTATGGCATTTGACTTCTTTGCAGTTACCTCACCCTTCATATATATAAAACAAATAAAAAATTATCGATCGGTTTTTTCGACATATGTATACCCTCTGCCAATGTTCAATTATTTTAAAATATTAAAAATATTCGCTGTTTAGTGAAAAATTCCGTATTCTTTACATAAAAGTTATGGTCTTTTTTTACCAGCTAAACATGGTCCGTCCAAATTTGTAAGCTTCTGCCCAGTCCTAAACTATAGCCCCATGCAAAATTCCGATTGGTCCATAATTGTGGCCTGCAGAGCAACAGACAAATCTAGCATTTTTTCTGTTTTAGGTCCATTTCAACCCCTAAATACTTTGCGATCATCTCCAAAAACAATAGTTTTTTATTCTGACCCTAATCTCACCTCCATTTTTAATTTCGTGAGGATCGGGCCATAATTGCGCCCTGTAGCTTGATTACATATTAACATGGACAGACGGACGGACGGACATACATAGCTAGATCGGCTCAGCTCGGCGAACTAGGAAGATTCATATATACTTTAATATGGGGGAAACCAATATTTCGAGGTGTTACATACATTTTGGCCCAATCAAGCTCATAATACCACCAACACATAGTGTTGTAGGGTATAATAATTTTTCTAAAACATATCAACAGTATGAAGGTCAGTATCCTCCCATTGTTCGGTTTTAACAAGTAAGCAAAGGCTACAGTCAAGCGGGGCCGACCGTTGAATACCCTACAACACTACAATAAACGATACAGTTTATATAGGCGAGATACTCGAAAGAATTCCACAAGATATTGTGACAAATTATAAAAGAAAACCATCAGGTTTCGTTCTCTAATTTTCGAATAATAGCAACTTAAACTAACTTGCTCATTTCCAATTTATTGGAAGATGTTGCACGTAAATGGTCTTCCTAGATCTGGAACCAATATTTCCCAAAGACCTATAATCTCTCAGAAGTGGCAAAAGATTAACATTTATTATTGGTTTTTAACTGAAACGCATCTATATGAGATACAGACATTTGACTATATTCGTTAACGAAATAGTCAGAAGTGCGTCTTTCCTGTATTTGTGAATTCTCCAAAGAGTCACTGGAATGGACATTTTCGTATTTTGTCTACAAAAGTTGGCAAACTATTTCACACATTGAATATTTGTGGATGGCCATCCGAAACTGCTTGGTTTTCGCAATATGTGGTAACCCCCATTCAAATGTGCGTGAGGATCGCGCGATAATTACGACCTGCTGACAATTTTGCAGTCTTTTGGTCCATTTCAACCCCTAAATATATTGCGATCATCTCCAAAAAGAGTAGGCGATAATTACGACCTGCTGACAATTTTGCAGTCTTTTGGTCCATTTCAACCCCTAAATATATTGCGATCATCTCCAAAAAGAGTAGGCTTCTATTCTGACCCTCATCTTATACCCATGCATAATTTCGTAAGGATCGGGCCATAAATGCGATCTGTATATGATATCCTGATATCTAACTACTTAGTTTTGTTAGCTGTAGAAATATTACCAAATGTTTAATTCAAAATGAAAATATGCCAAAAATATGACAAATATGAGGAAATGTTACAAAATCAATATTTTCATCTTTAGAGAGATATTTTAATGCAATTTTTTTAGACGTTTTTTTTCTTTCCTGCCAAGAGGCCATTCTGAATTAATGAGAACTGCCGAAATCAATTCAGCCGTTCTCGACATATAAGAGATCTTTCAAGCATATCTTCTTTGATAGACATATATATATCGCACATATTTTGCTATATATCCGATTTGTTGGATGTTAACATCAATGTAAAGATCCGAAGTAACCGTGTCATGGCTTTGTGATTTCGCCGGGATTTAAAATATTCGAGGTTTAATGAAAAATTTTGAATTTTTTCAACACAAAAGATATGGTCTATTTTACCCGCTAAATATTATCCGATGACCACCCAAATTGGTAGGCTTCTTCCCTGGCCTAAACTCTAGCTACATGCGAAATTCCGCGTCGATTGGTCTATAATTGCGACCTGTATAGCTGCTACTACTACGGCTTCTATTCTGACCATAACCCCACCTCCATTTTAAATTTCGTGAAGATCGGACCATAATTGCGACCTGTAGAGTGATTACAAATTAACATGGACAGACGGACAGACGGACGGACGGACATACATAGCCAGATCGACTCAGCTCGGCGAGCTAGGAAGATTCATATATACTTTCCAATCAAACTTATAATACCCCCAACACATAGTGTTGTAGGGTATAAATATATTCATAAATATAAATATACTAGCTGGCCCGGTCCGCGTTGCCGGCCCGTAGTTTTTGTCTATTATGCATATTCGTCAAAGTATAATTATTCAAAGATATGAATGTTATAAATGTTCACGTACTGGTCGATTAGTTTTTAATTTTTAGTCAAATGAGCAGTAATTTGAAATTTATTGTACTTTGTACAACTCATAATTGAGGGCTAATTGATTTAGGAATAGGCAAAGTTTATTACTTTTTTAAACCCATTAGCACCTCAGATTGTGCATTAGAGTCCTCAAGTCGCCCTAACCATGTCGGTCTGTTTGTCCGCCAAAAGGTGGACTTGAGGGGGTACTATTACATGGAGAAAATTCTAAAATTTGTAGATATGTTGAAATTTTTGTGTAAGATTTTCACCCCCAAATACACATTTTTAGCCAAATCCTTTGAAATATGGTAAAATGCGAAACATCGACCTACATTGAAAACTTTCTTCACCCCTTATAATTCAAGATGACAAATGGAGGCCAAATCGAAAATATAGCAGAACAACATAGCATGTCAAACTGAAAAAAATCACGTTATTTAAATAAGTAAAAATAGTTTTATCCACCTCATAATTGAGGTCAGACTGATTTCAGAATAGTCAAATGTAATTACTATTTTACACCCATTACCGTAATATGGGAACTAATTTTATTTGTCATTTAAATTGTAAATTGGAGACCCCATAAAGTCCATATTTTTCATCATAGTATAATTCAATGACGATTCAACAAATAATCGGTCCCGTGCTACTTTCTCATATTTTTGTAATTTGTTCATGTTTTCACAATTTATTTCATATAGATGTATATCCCAAATCTACGTTCCCAACCAATATTTTCTTGGGGGTTACAAATTCAATAGAATACAAATTTTTCTTTTCTGACCACACATTAGATGTGAAAGTGGACTTGGGGATACTCCAATGTGGGGACTTTACATGAATAAATTTATATGTGGCAATTATCTGTACGATGGTTCTTTACCCCAGGGTAGCATAAATAAAATTTTTTAATGGTCAAGAATAATATGGGCCCTACTCCGAAAATCTTATGCAAAGAGGTTCTCTACCCCTTATCTTAAATGTTCAGAAAGAATTTTTGGAAGAATAGAAATCCCATTCGCTCTACTATTTTGCACCCTTCATATTTGGTATTTTACTGATTGTACTCCCAAAAATTTTTGCATTTTGAGCTCTCATTGGACGGATTATTGTCACATGAAAGAAGTAGGACCACGCTTTGAAATAAGTCCCATTAGTCTTTTTTTTGTCATTTTTATTTGTTTAAATGTCTGCGCATCTTCCAGCTGAAGCACGATGTAGGCCCTGGAGTTGAAAGGTAGATGTCAGTAACCATCGTATTTCGCACTTATTTCATTTTTTTTTTTTTTTTTTTTGGTGAAAAATTGTATATATTGAAAAATAATTCTTTATTTTGTTCACAAAAAATCCACTGAATTCAATATGATATTACAAATAGAAAAAAAAATGACAAAAGAAGAATAACAAATTGAAAAAATCTTCAACTTGTTCGCTGATTTTTTACAGCAACTGTTTAAAGATTCTTACAAAGTTTGTCAATAGAATGTACTTTTGTTTTAAAATTCAATTCCATTGGAAATTTTTTTTCGATATTTTCCCGTTTTGAGAATTGTTGCAATGAGATCTCTTTTTTCGGGATTTTTTTAACGATTTTGAAAAAGTAATTATCTTTTAACTTTGGTGTGACCACATTAAATTATTTCGGTATCATCTATTCCGTTTCGCCACCACATAATTCGCTACTACACTTCCATGTAACCCGCCATCAATTTCAGTTCTCAAGAAATCAAGTCAATTAAATAAATTGGTATAAATATTCGAATTCAAAAATAAAATATAAAAAAACACTACAAATGTACATTAGAAAAAAGTAAGTCAAAATGGAAAAAATCATGCAAAATAAAACATTACTATTGTAAATTTCAAAAGTCAAAATGAAAATGTTAATATATCACATTTTTACGCGATTTTTTTGGATATTATCCTATTCGGATAAGAGACAATTCCGAATTTGTATGAATCATTAAAATCAGTTCAGCGGTTCTTAAGTTATAAGCGTAGTAACTAACACAACTTTCATTTATATATATAGATTTTTATAAGATCTACAACCAAATATCATTCCTACTAAGTACCCTCTGTGTTACTTGATGTCGTTTTACAGAAATCCTTTAGTATTTTACAGCTCGATTGTCCTTTTATACAAAGAAGACCGAGCATATTTCCTTTACATTGTCGATCACATCATTACCATAGTAATACACATCATTTCCTCTCTCAAGCTTTTCCTGCCATCGACCAAATATAAATATTTAAAATTCAGCAACCATTGTTTGGCATTCTATTTGACGGTCGGTCGGTCGGTCGGTCAAATTGCCATCAGAACAGATGCAAAATGCCTTGTGGTGCGTACCACATCCACTCCTCGATTCCAACCAACCAACCAATCATTTGTTCGTTCAGATGTAAATGTAGCGGAATTGTAAATGTTTGGTTTTTAGCGTTCGACAGTTTGCCGCAACAACAACAGAATATCTCTCATCTGACTGTGGAGTAGTTTTGTTTTACAGGAATCTGGAAACAAAGTTCGATGGTGGTTACATGGTCTTGGTTGACTTGAGTTTATTTATTCAGTGCCTGCAACGAGTTTGCTTTTTTTGGTGGGGCGTGGGGTGCGGGGAGGTCGATTTGGGAAGTTAATGGTTATTTGCTACAAGTTGTCTTTTTAGGAAAATTTCTTGTCAATTTGTGTCGTTGTGTGGGCAGTTGTTATAAATCACATGTCAAAGCGGGACTGTAGCTCGTTGTAGGCCATCACCTCCCACATCCGAAGCTCTACCCGCTGCAGGAATTTCATTTGTGATAAATGGAAACCCTGAACGCAATACAAACAGCGAACGAAATGAAACTTTTTCCGTTGATGAACGATCGGAATCGATAAATTGTCAAATGACATTCTATTTTCTATTTTTTTTAAAACGTAGACAAGCTATTAATTTTAAAAACTGAAATGTGCGAGAACGTTTATGAAGGATATTTGACAACAATGCGAAATGCAAGATGTTTAAAAATAAGAAAAATAACAATGTTTTTAAAAAAAAAAAAAAAAAAAAAAAAAACTTTGCCGTACGGGAGATAGGAACAGGAAGAGTCCATCCTTAATTTTTTTCCAAACTGCAGTAGATTACTAAGTGGAAAGTTTATGTCGTGAAATGTTCAGAAAATTGGAATGTTATGAATGGTATACCATCGAGATATTTTACACTAACCCTTTAGGGTCACATTGTGCAAAGGAATCTGATCATTTCGGTTTTATAATTTCAGCGGGCTGAATGAGAATTATTTAAATACTAAATAGTTCCTACTAATTCGTCAGCAAAAAGTCTTTGTTCCCACAATTCCTTAGGCCTATTTAGTTTTAGCTCTATCCCTACATTTCTCCATCCTAGACACAAACAGTGCTCCAAATTTAGTATAATTTAGTACTTATCGTACAATAATAGTTCGCATTTACAGAACCATCACCATATTCCAACACCAGACACCAACAAAGACCTCAACATCAAATTTCGGGATTGCAGCTTTATCTCTTCACCCAGTACCCAATTTAGTGCCACTTAGTACTATTCGAACAATTATAGTACATATTTTGAAAACTAACTCCATGCCTTAACCACAAACACCAATAGCGACACCTTTATCAAATTTCAGGATTTCAGCTCTATTCCTGTAGCCAATACCAAATTTAGTACTAATTGCTACTTATCGTACAATTAAAGTACACATTTCCAAAAGTACCTTCAGGTGCCAACAGAGATCTCAATCTCAAATTTTAGAATTTCAGCTCCATACCTTAACCCAATACCAAATTTAGTATTATTTAGTACTTTAGTACTATTTAGTAATAGGACATATTTCCAAAACAACGTCCAACGTCCCTTCACCCAATACCAAATTTAGTACCATTTTGTCCTTTTCGTACAAATATAGGACACATTACCAAACATCGGTAAAATTTCAAACAAAGAAACCATCAGTATATCTAAACATTAATTCTTAGAATTTTTTCTCTATCCCTTCACCCAATACCACATATAGTACAATTCAGTACTTTTTGTACAATTATAGTACACATTTCCGAAACCTACTCAATATGTCCACGCTACACATAAGCACCGACCCTAATGACAAATTTCAGATTTCAAGCAGTGTCTATTCATTCAATACCGAATTGTACAACATTTAGTACCATCTAGTACTTTTAGTCCGGTATTGTGTGTGGAGTATTTTGGAAAGCAAGGTTGACACTAAAAAATACCAGAGTGTCGATCACCTCAAGCAACCGCTTCGCCGGGAATGAGCCAAAATGCTGCAGAGTAACATTCAAGAAGCGTGTGACGGTTTAATTGGCCGTTTGAAGGTCATAATTCGTGCCAAAGGTGACCAATTCGAACAAATCTAAACTTATTCTAAAATTTGATTCTATTTCCGAAATTTTTTGCCTTCATTAAATAAAATTAAAAACATATTAAAAAGCAGTAAGTTCGGCCGGGTCGATCTTTAAATACCCTCCACCATTTGAAACGATTTTGCCAATTTTCAAAAAAAAAATAAAATCCGTTAAAAATTCTATTAAAATCTTAAAAATACCGAATCTAGTCGTTATATTAGGGTCTGTATGACGATGTGGACCTGCATAGACAACTTTATCATAAACCATTACAATATTCGAAACTTGAATAAAAAAATTCGGTGAATAATGTAGCTAAAACCATCAAAATTCCGAATATAGGGAGGTACCGTTCTGGCAAAGGCTGTAGTATCCATTACGAACATCAAATACTAAATTTGAAATTGGTCCTGGTAAATAATGTCGCTAAAATCATCAAAATACCGAATATCGGGGGGAATCGTTATATGCGGACTATACGAAGACGCGGACCTGCATGGCCCATTTTCTGTCTTGTGCTGTAGTATCCATTACGAACTTCAAATACCAAATTTGAAACAATTCCGGTAAAAAATGTCGCTAAAGTCATCAAAATACCGAATATTGGGAAGTACCGTTATATGGGAGCTATGTGGACCTACATGGCCCATTTTCAGTACCAAAAGTCCTGCAGACATAATACACATTTGAGTACATTTTGATCAACTTACTTCATTTCGTTCGGAAGCTAGAGTGATTTCCACAGACGGATAGACGGACAGGCGGACGGACATTGTTAAATCGACATAGAATTGATGATAATGAATATATATACTTTGTAGGGTCTAAAATGTATATTTCGAGGTGTTACAAATGGAATGACAGACCTTATATACCCTCCATACTATAGTGGAAGGTATAAAAAGAAATAAACCCAAACACGTTGGAAGAATTTCGCCAATAAGTTCCAACAAAGCATATAACAATCTTGTTGCTTTCGTCATGTTTGAACACAAAGTTCACCGGCATCTTGCTTCAGTTGCTCATTCCGGCTTTTGTATTCGATCTGACACTCCTCGACTTCCACCCTTATTTTTCAAACCTCAGTAAGACGTCAACTTTCGCACATAAAATAAAAGAGTGGAGAGTAAACTTCGTATAGAACTCACATTCTCCGAATACTATCGATCGTGAGTATATTTCACTTAGGAGTCAGAATGAGCAAATCTAAGCTCTGCCTTAAATACATGTATCGAAAAAGAGCGAATTACGTAGTTATTACTTACTGTCTTTGAATAAGGACAAGCTTCTTCCAAAAATAAATATTGACCAAGATTTCGGGGTTCTCAGTATCTATAGTCTTATTGCGGATTATAAAATTTGTATCTCTCCTTTGTCTCTCGTTGTTGACTTTATTTTCACAAAAGCTTCCCACTTTTTCGTTGCAACAAATATTCATCCAAACAACACAACGTAAGCAAGCGTTTTACATACACCTCCTCCTCAACGCATGGTGCCGTTGTGACCAAGCCTATTACAATGTTCCTTTTGCTATTGACAGCTCCACTCGAAAAGCTGTAAAAAGTATCCCAATCGATTAGGCAGAACTCTTTTCAAATGCAAAAAAAAAATCGAAACGACAACAAAAGGGATAATAGAATTGGAACGGGATAAAAGATTCTGCGAGTGTCGTTATAGGCCCTTTCATATTGGGATGCTCCCATTGTGTACTGGCCGCTGTCATCTTTCTTTTTGTGCCGCTGTCTCGATATCGGCTACCTTTTGGCCAGGTTCTTTTGTTGTCGTATGAGTCGATGAATTTTGCTGCCGTCCAACGGGCCGACCGCTTGGATGGTTGCTTGTTTGTCTTTAGTTTCGCTCGTGTTTTCGGTTGCCTTTTGTAACGGGCCTGACATGCAGACACCATAATTGGTTTCTGCTTGGACAGACCTTTTTGACGATTGTTCCATTATTCAATAGCATCTCACGCATGAAAACAATAGCTTTTCCTACTACAGGCTGGCAGGCAGGCAGGAGCATCAGCAATAGCTTTTTGCTTGCCTACTGTCGTCGCTTACAAAAGAGATTGGAGCTATGGGCTCTGGATGCTTGATGCATTTTATTGTTGTTGGTGTCTTTCTTCATTGTCCCTGGAGAGTTACGCACTCATCGATTGCAAGCAAGTAGAGTTTGTGTGTTTTTTTTTGTATTTTTGTTGTTTCGCAAAAATTATGGTGTTCAAGTGAATTCGTCGATGGTTATTGTCTTTGTCTATGATGTCTGATACGAAGACTTGGCTGCGGCGGTCGCTTTGCTACTGTTGTTGTCCATGCTTGTGGCGTATTGGATTTATGGTCGATTTCTATAAAAAACTGAAACTAATTTTTAATTGAATCTCATTGGATTTACTTGCGCAAAACCACTGCATTTGTCCAGCTTTCACAACGGCCACAAAGGGTTCTCAGAAGCGAAAACAAACTACATACTCCACAACGATGCCATTCGAAGCGTGTATCGCTTTCGATATCCTTGGCGATATGTGAATTTGATAGTTGGATTTATTTGGTTTGATTTCGAATGAGATTACCAAAAATGGTTTGAGTTCGGGTGATATTTTGTGACAGTGTGACAGTCGTTGTTAGAGAATAACTAGAAAGAAATGTGAAGGGACTGAACACAAGGTATGACAGCGTCATGTGTTGGAAGTTATTATGAATACTTTGATTATCATAGATTGTCCAGATCGGGGACAAACAAGAGTTACAGAGTTTATTTGGACAATATTGTTCATGGAACTGATTATTGGGCAAACAGATAAAGCTAGACTCCATAAATATTTAATGGGAGATGATGGGGTGTTGGATAGATGTACTAAAAATTTCATATATACTATAAGAGTGTGTAAAACCCTCAGCCAATGTTCGATTATTTAAAAATATTTTGACTTCTGTTATGATTATTCAAACTCTTGACAATATTTAGATCTAGCAAGTTTTAAAAAATCGCTGAGATGTTTCGCAGTTTATGACAGCTTAAAATATTGAAAATTGTGACACCCTGTGTGTGAAGTGCCGCAAGGGGTTCGATATATAGCATCTTCACAACAGATCTTGTGTTAGCAAAAATGTTTGTATGTGTGAAATATAAAGCGAACCTGACGCTTATTTCGGATTTTATAAAAGCTTTGACCCTTTGTGGGGTAGGTACCAGAAGGAATGGTCTGATTTCTACCTTGTCTTCTAATAGACCCTGTGTTGGTAGAAATATGCAGATGTGCCAAGTCTAAATAGAATCGGATGTTAATTTTTGGTTTTTCAATGGATGCTCAAAATTTCGACATTTTGTGGGGGAGGTACCAGAACGAGTGGACCGATATATTCCGTCTTAGCACAAGGTCTTGGGTTTATAAAAAATTTAAAGGGTCCGATTACTCTTACAAACCATTTTATAAGAATTGTAATTATTCAAAATGTTGACCTTTACTTAATGGAGTGGACTGATATTGTCCATTTTCACACCTGACCTAGCACTGACGCAAATATTGGGATTTGCTAAGTTGAAGCAAAATCGGATTATCCTTCCCTTTCTATGCAAAAAATATATTTTTGGAAAATTTCGAACTTTTGTGGGGGAGGTACTAAAAGGAATGGACCGATATTGCCCATCTCCGAACTCGATATAAGTTTGACAAAAATATTACGATGTACCCAGTTTGGACCATATCGGATACTCCGTTCGTGAGTTATCGTGCGCACCAGCCAGACAGACAGACGGACGGACGGACATCGCTAGATCGACTCCAAATGTTCTAAAACGGATTTGCTCCAAAGAGTCTTAGGGTCTAAAACCGTTATTTCGACCAGGCACGTTTTGACCGTATCTAATTATGTATACCCTCTGTAGACATATGACTGAGGGTATAATAACTATATTTGGTATTATTTGCTATTTTGTACCTATGAGGTCCAGACTTGGTACGTAGGCATCTGATAAGGCTGAATTTTTTTAAAATTCGTACTTAAAGGATACGAAAAGTACTAAAATGTACTAAAAATTTAATAATTTATAGTGAACAAGCGGAATGAGCTTGAACTCATAAATTTGGGACGATGGTCACAGATGGAGTGCGGGAGGGGTTTTTGAAAATTCTAGTTTTTAGCTTACGAAAAGTTCTAAAATGGTACAAAACTTCTAAAATGGTACCATTTGGTATTAAGCGTAAGGATAGATAGGTAGTTTTGGAAATGTTTACTAAGTGTGCACTAAATGGTAATAAATTTGGAACAGTTTAGTTTAGGGTGAACGGATGCAGCTGGAATTTTGTAATTTTTTATTGGGGTCCCTTTTAGCGGTTTTTTTGGAAAATATGTATTACATGTGCACGAATAGTTCTAAAAAAGTCCTTTAGTTGGTACAATTTTGTATTGGGTGAGCATAAAGTTCTTGATATCTAAAATTTGGTATTGGGGTAGCTCCTGGACATATAGAGGTAGTTTCAGAAGTATGTACTATAATTGTACGAAAAGTACTAAATAGTTCCAAATTTGGTATTGGGTGAAGGGATAGGGCTGAAATCCTAAAATTTGATGTTGAGGTCCCTTTTGGTATCAGAAATTGAGATATGGGGATGGTTTTGAATGATATTTTGTACATTTGTTATTGGGTGAACAGACAGTGCTCGAAGTCTGATATTGGGGTCGCTGTAGGTGGTTTCCGAAATGTGTATTATAATTGTATCGAATTGTACTATATTTGATATGGGGTGAAAATGCTGAAATTTGATATTTAGTTTACTGATGGTATCTGTGGTTGAGATTTGGCGGTAGTTTGGAAATGCGTCCTAAATTTGTACAAAAACTACTAAATACAACTCAATTTGGTAGTGGGTAAAGAGATTGGGCTTTAATCCTAAAATTTGATATTGAGGCCTCTGTAGGTATCTGGCATTTAGATATAGCGTTGGTTTGTACTAAATTTGGCATTGGGTGAAGGGATAGAGCTTTGAATTCTGAAACTTAATATGGATGTCATTGGTGGTTACTGTAGTTCAGGGAAGGAGCTGATTTTGCTGAAGGGGCTGATTTAACTGTACCAACTAAATGGTACTAAATTGGGTTTGGGAGAAGGTGTTGATATGAAATTTGATATGGACGTCACTCTTGGTGTCTGTAGTTGAGAAATCGTTTGGAAATGTATACTATAAACGTACAACAAGTGCTCAATGCCACAAAGTGCTCAATTGATCACGAGGTAACTGTTGGTGTCCATGGTAGAGAGAAGTGGTTGTTTGGGATATGAAAAGTGTACGAAAAGTATGGTAATAAATGTGGGATTGGGTCTTAGGATAGAGCTGGAATTCTGAAATTTGATATAAAAGCCACTGTTGGTACATAAATTTGGGAGGAGGAATATGTACTACGATTGTTCGATAGTCTTAAATGGTACTAAATTTGGAAAGAGCTTTCATCCTGAAATTTGATGTAGAGATCAGTGTTGGTGTATGTGATTAAGATATGGAGGAAATGTATACTAAATTGTACGAAAAGTACTAAGTGATACTAAATTTGGGGGAATAGACATCCCGAAATTTGATATTGAGATCTCTCTTGGTATCTGGAATTGAGATATGGAGTTGGTTTTGGAAATGTGTCATATAATTGTACGAAAATGTACTAACTATTACTAAACTTGAAGTTGGGTCTGAGTACTTTAACTTTTAATTCGGCGAAGCGTAATATCTCGTATCAGATTTCTTTCTGCAAATTATTGGTCGGATTTGATTACCTCACCATATTTTCGGTAGCCAGTATTGTCGGAACAAAATATTACGAGGTGCGTTCTCATGACTTCAACGTACAATCTACTACAGGATATTACGATACTTCCTGTACTCCAGCCTTTACAATTCGTGGCCATATGACTAATTACATATTATGTAATGGTAGTAAGTGTATGCATATTTTTAAATACATATCCATGTATTTATCATACACACAGACATACAAGCCTTCCATCCGCAGTGCATTTAACGAAAGCTGAGAAAGACGCGCGTGTGTAATTAAAATACAATGTGACAGCGTGTAACAATAACGACAATCGGCATAACATGGATGGAATTGTGACAACGAACCGGGCCGTTCAATTTGTGGAGTAAAAAAATCGCCAAACACGCGAGCATTTTTATCTATTCTCCGGCTGTTTTTTTGTGTATCGACAATTGACTTGAAGTCCCTCTCATCCAAATGAAAACAACTACATTGACATAAACTAAAAGCAAATTTAAGTGATGTTCAACAATGGCGAATTCAGAACAATTGTTGTTTTTTTTAAGAGAGGGGATTTATAGATAAATGGTCGACATGGCAAAACAGCTACATCCGATTATTCAAAGACACAAGAGAAAATTAAGTCAATGTTATGTAAACAATTATGCAACTAAATTTTAGTTAGAGGCATAGCAAAGACACCTTAGCACCAACTATTCAAAAATTATCCACTGATGTAAGCAAATTATAATAAATTCGTTTTTAAATGCAAAACATACAG
The DNA here is from genome assembly GCF_030504385.1 of Musca domestica. Classification (NCBI taxonomy): domain Eukaryota; kingdom Metazoa; phylum Arthropoda; class Insecta; order Diptera; family Muscidae; genus Musca; species Musca domestica. The sequence continues at coordinate 6,953,056 of NW_026712318.1, read as the reverse complement.
AATTAAAATACTTTCGTATGACAAAAAATATTCCCGATATTTAGAAAATATGTATACCAATCAGAAAATTATCGTCATATGCGTACATGTAACGATTCGTTACATACATATATATGGTGTAGGGTATTAAAACTAAATGAACAATATAGAGCACAAAATAGTGCGAGGGGATTAGCATGAAATGTGCCAATAGCATACGTTTCAAAATAAGGATTATGGGAAGTCAAGTGTCTATAGAAATATATGAGAAATTTACAAGTCTACCCAGCAAAACTTCATACGTCATACTCAATTTTCGCACACTTCACAGGTTTTATTTATTCATAAAGTTTTCCCTTTATCGGAAAGAATAATAGGAAAATGTTTAACTTTTAGACAAAAAAATTCTCAATATCATACATTTTTACATTTTTCAAGGAGGATATTAGTAAAAGCATTACAAAACGGCCACACATCCAATTTTTCTGTCAAAAACAATTTTAACGTCTCCATAAGCTAACCCTAGAAACCAACAGTGATCTCAATATTAAATTTTAGGAATTCAGCTCTACCCCCTTACCCAATACCAAATATAGTAACATTTAGTACACATATCCTATACAAAAACATTGATCTAAAGCTAGTAAAGAAACGCTTAATGACACCCTACACCACTTTGCTAATTTAGTAGAGCTGCGCATAACAATTAAGAGTTTTTATGGAAGAATTCAATCTTACACGCTATGATTATAATTATAATTAAAACTTCAAAGGACTAAATATGCCGAAGCATTCGTATCTTTTAAATTCGGATTTGTATTGCCCATTTGGTGCACAATTAATTTGAAATCGGATAAAGATATATATGGGAGCTATATCCAAATCGGTACCAATCTCGAAAAAAATTGACAAAGATATTTTGAGCTGTATTTGATATATTTCCCTGAATATCGTTGTTACGGAGTGCATATTACGGCTGTGGGTAACAAATATAATAAATCGGATGAAGAGTATATATGGAAGCTAAAGCTATATCTGAATCGATCTTCACCAAATTTGACATTTGGGCAAATATTAGACGTTTGGTTCCCAATAAAAAGTAAATCGGACGAAGTTATATATGGGAGATATATCCAAATCCGAACCGATCTCGATAAAATTTAGCAAAGGTATTTCTGAGCTGCATTTGATATATTTCCCCAAATATTGTTGTTACAGAGTGCATATGAAGGCTGTGTAGGACTAAAATAACAAATCGGGTGAATAATATATATTGGAGCTATAGCTATACCTAAATCGATTTCGATCAAATTTTTACCGATTATCTCCAATTTCAATAGGGTTCGTCCTTGAGCCAAACAAATGATTTGTGCAAAATTTCATCTGGATAGGGCAATAAATGCGAACTGTACTTTGTTTACAAAAATACATGGACAGACAGAGGGACGGACGGACGGACGGACATGCATAAATCGACTCAGAATGTGATTCTATGCAGATCATCAAAAGGAGCTATGGGTCTATCTCGTTTCTTTTGCCTGTTACAAACAAATGCACAAAGACATAATACCCTGACCACATTGTGGTGTAGGGTATAAAAAATATACAATTAGTTCAGTTCGACAAAAAATTTTATTCAGAACTTCATATATCGTACTAAATTTTCAGACTTTTAAGGCTTTGTATATTTTTCAGGTTTTCCTTTTTTCGGAAAGAATAACAGGATAATATTTACCTTTTACACCACAAGTCTTCAAAATAGTTCTTTTTGAAGCTTACGGAGGGACTATTAGTAAAAGCATTGCTTAATGGACACATATCTGATTTTTCTGTCCTAAACTAATTCAAAGTCTCAAATTTCAAATTTCAGAATTTCTCAATATCAAATTTCAGAATTTCAGAAATTCAGTTCTATCAGCAACCTTAAGTACGTATAACCAAAATTAATCTACAAAATGGGTACCGTTTCGTTAATATTCAATCAAATGTAGTACGCCTTTGCAAAACCTCCACAAGATACCAATTCCAGCCCTATCTCTTCCCACTATGTCAAATGTAGTACTATTTAGTACATTTCGTACAAATATAGGACGAATTTTAAATATCATGTTTCAGAATTGTATCTCTATCCCTGAACCTAATACCAAATATAGTACCATTCGGTACTTCTCCTACAACTATGGTATATATTTCCTAAACCACCTTTTTATCTTAGACACAGACACCAACAGTGACATCCATATTAAATATTAGAATTTAAGCTCTATTTCTTAACCCAACACCAAATTTTTGTACTATTTAGTACTTTTCGTAATATTAAAGTACAAATTTCGAAAACCAACTCCATATCTCAATTGCAGACACCTACAGAGATATCAATATCTAATTTGAGGTTTCCAGTCCCATCCCTTCACCCAATACCAAATATTGTACAATTTAGTACTTTTCGTACAAATATAGGATGTATTTACAAACCACTGACAAAATCTCGAACATAAATACCATTATCCTTCACCCCATACCAAATATATAGTACCATTCTGTCCTTTTCGGAAAATTATAGTTCACATTTCAGAAATCACATATATATGTTCAGGCTACACATTTACAGTGACCCTAATAACAATTTTCAGATTTCAAGCATTATATGTTCTTCCAATACTAAATTGTACCAAATATAGTAAAAAAAGTACTTCTCGTACAATTATGGTACTCATTGCCTAAACCTTTTCTTTTTCATAGCCACAGCTACCAACAGTGGCATCTTTATCAAATATCAGGATTTCCGTTCTTGACCCAAAACCAAATACTGTACCATTCAGTTCTTTTCGTACAATTATAGTACACATTTCGGAAACCACCTCCATATGTCCAGGCTACACATGAGTGCCAAAATTTCCGATTTCAAGCACTATCCTTTCACCCAAAACCAAATTGTACCAAATATAGTACCATTCAGTACTTTTCGTACAATTAAAATGCACATTTCCGAAACCAACTCCACATCTTAATTCCAGATACCAACAAACACCCCAACATCAAATTAGTACAATTAAGTACTTTTCGTTTTTTTGTAGTACACAACTCCTAAGTCACCTCTTAATCTTAGCCACAGTCACCAACAGCGACATCAATATCAAATTTCAGGATTTCTGCTCTATTCCTTTTCCCAATACCAAAATTATTACTTTTTAGTACATTCCGTACAAATATTTGACACAATTTCAATCCACCGGAAAAACTCAAATACAGATGCTAACAGAGGCCTCAAAATCAGGATTCCAGCCCTATCCCTTCACCCAATATCGAATTTAGTTCCCTTTAGTACTTTTCGTAGAAATATATGACGCATTTCTGAACCATCGGCAAATCTCAAACATAGATACCATTAATAATCTAAATATCAAATTTCAAGATTTTATCTTTATTCCTTCACCCAATACGAAGTATAGTACCATTCTGTATTTTTGTATCTCATTTGCAGATACCAACAGAGATCTCAATATCAAATTTGATGATTCCAGCCCAATCCCTTCCCCATTTACCCAAGTTAATACCACTTAGTACTTTTCGGATTATTATAGTACACATTTGCGAAACCACCTCCATGAACAGCAACTCTAATACCAAATTTCGGATTTCAAGCACTATCTGTTCACCCAATACCAAATTGTACCAAATATAGTACTATTTAGAACTTTCCGTGCACTTGTAGTACACATTTTCAAAACCATTCTTTATCACAAATCTAACACAAACAGGGACCCCAGTATAAAATTTCAAAATTCCAGCTACATCCGTTCGCCCTAAACCAACCTGTTCCAAATTTAGTACCATTTAGTACAGTTGTTACATTTTGTACACCTTTCCAAAACCTTACCAAATTTTAAGAATATACCGCTATTAATTATACCACTATTTAGAAGTTTAGTACCATTTTAGGAACTTTTCGTAACCTTGAAATTCGAATTTCCAAAAACCTATTGGAACACTCTATTAATGATTCTCATTTCAATTTTCAAAATTTTGCTAATTCTGTTTGACCAAGAGTAGGTATTAAATTTTTAGTGCATTTTGGTATTTTTTGTAACCTTTCAGAACAAATTTTTATAAATCTAGGATTATCCTCCCCTACGCACCAAAACTGAACCTCGAGCAAAATGCTTAATGTCCCGTACTAATAGTGACCTACATGGCTTAAAAGTGCAGAATTTTCAACTAGAAACACAGATTCAGAACCATTTCTCACTACCCTACATCAACTATCATATACCCTGATAACAATAACAAAATCGCCGATGTAACAATCACTAACTTTTACAATTTTAATCATTCATCTTTTAAAATTTAAATATGTAGATTTCCTAAATATGAACCCCAACGAATGACTACACCTCTCGTTGAAGTGTCATTCGTTGTGGCCATGTGCCACATACATGCGAGTAGGTATATCACTGTATCTGTAGCATTATTAACAAACGACCATTCATTCAAACGATTCGAAGTGAATGAATCGCTTATGTCATCTGAAATGACAATAAATATTGTTACTTGTAAATGAAAGTGAATTGGCTCAATTGCGGGGGCAGTTGTTTATTGTGAACCCCAACCGATTGACAGTCAGTCGGTGGTCACTTTATAACTGTCGCGAAGCTGACTGCGAATTCACTACGCATTGGTTTAAAATTTTGCGGTCACAACATTTACACGCTACCCTCTGCGTTGCGAAGTTTATTTATTCATGTCGTCTGTCTGTAGCCTGTATGACTCTATCTCTCTCTGTTCTGTGTCACACCGCCACCATTGATGTTGCTGTTGATTACTGGCCGCCAGCCACTATCCACTGACTTCTGTTCGTCAGCAGCGGTAGCAGCAGCCCCTGCTGTAATTGTTTTCCATTGTCAGGTCGTCAACAAATGCGGATGTTTGTTAATTCGCCACAATTATATTGCATTCATACATCAATTTTCATTTTTATTCTCTGGACATTTATGTTGCTATTATTTTGTTCTTCTTTCACTCATTTGAATATGAGGAAGAAGGGGAAGAGTGTTAAAATCGATTGAATGACCTCTGATCAGTGCTGGGTATTGTTGTCAGGTATAGAGTGTATAAAGCTATTTTCCTACATACAAAATAATTTTATCGATTTGAATCATATCCATTTGGGATATTTCTAGATTCCCAATTATACATTTTTAAATGCTGCACCACACTGTGGTCAGGGTATTATGTCTTTGTGCATTTGTTTGTAACAAGAAAACGATATAGACCCACAGCTAATTTTGAGGATCCTCATAAAATCACTATCTGAGTCGATTTATGGATGTTCGTCCATGTGTTCATGTATTTTTTTAAAACAATATGCAGGACCCATTAATTGTCCGATTGAGATGAAACTTTCCATACATCATTTGTTTGGCTTTCAATTTTATTCGGCGCACAATAATATGTTATTATATTCGTCCATACAGAGAGTATTTCGGCACATTCTACCTTTAAGTATTTCAAATTTAGTGAGAATCGGTTCAGATATAGCTATAGCTCCGATATATATGTTTCATTAGTAATATGCACTCTACAATATATTAGGTACCAGATATTTTATAGAGCTCAGAAATATCTCTGCCAAATTTTATTGAGATCGGTTCAGATTTAGATATAGCTACCATATATATCTTTATCCGATGTCGCGGTTAGTTTTTACTATATACGTAGTATATTTGGGTAGATTTTTTCACATTCTACCCAAATTTTCCATTTAGTGAAATTCGACTCAGATATATATTTTTGTACCCTCTACTGTAGTATGGAGGGTCAACCATCTGCCAGTTCGTTTGTAACACCTCGAAATATACCACAAAGTAAATACCAGGTGAAATAAAAAAACTGCAATTAACTTCAGACTGCTGTCACTTCTAAGCCACTCGTACGACAGCTATTAAAATTATTCCAGTGACAGCTCATTATATTGTTTACAGGCGTACAAAAGCATTTTGGTGCGAATTTTCCAGAAAAAAAGTTATTCGTGATGGAATTCAAGCGTGATAGTGTAATTTCTTTATATTTGGCTGGAAAACCACAAGTGGCTATCTAACTCCAGCATTTAAATGTGAATAAATCTTTTTAAAAAAGTGCAAGACCTTACACCGCAAGTGAAAGAAAATAGACTGAAAAGAGTTGCTTCGCTTGACCGAAAGTGGTGAACTGCCGAATTTGGTTTTCCGATGGGAAAATATTCGTTGTCTAGCAGTTTGTAACCAAAAAAATGATCGTGTTTACTTGCCAAGGGGTCAGCGGAAAATGTGCACCTTCGGTTGGCCACCAGAACTCAAGCGCCGGCCATTGTGATGGTGTGGGCCGCCATAACAGCCGATGGTCGCCCTCCGCTCGTATTAATCGACCGCGGCATCAGAATAAATGTAGAATATTGTAGCGAAAATATTCTGGAGGGTGTATTAAAGCCTTAGGCACGCAAACATTTTGGCCGTAGACCTTGGACATTCCAACAAGACACAGCACCATCGCACTCAGCACACGCCACTCAAGAATGGTTACAAAATGAGGTTCCTCGCTTCATTTCCACCGCACAATGGCCACCAAAATCTCCGGATACCAATCGGTTGGACTATTGTGTCTGGAGTATTTGGAAAGCAAAATCGCATGTGATAAAACATGTGACAAAAATCGACAAAATATATTCACTTTTTATACCCTACACCACAAGGTGGTCAGGGTATTATGTCTTTGTGCATTTGTTTGTAACAGGCAAAAGGAAACCAGATAGACCCATAGTTCCTTTTGATGATCTGCATAGAATCACATTCTGAGTCGATTTATGCATGTCCGTCTGACCGTCCGTCTGTCCATGTATTTTTGTAAACAAAGTACAGTTCGCATTTATTGCCCTATCCAGATGAAATTTTGCACAAATCATTTGTTTGGCCCAAGGATGAACCCTATTGAAATTGGAGATAATCGGTCAAAATGTAGATATATCTCCCATATATATATTCGTCCGATTTGCCTTTTATTGTGCACCAAACGTGTAATATAAGTCCGAATAGTATGGAATTTTGTACGTACAATCAGATTGGACCTGAAAATAAGTATGCCAAATTTGATCGGTTCAGATATAGCTATAGCTCCCATATATATTGTTCACCCGATTTGTTATTTTTGTCCTCCGCAGTCGTAATATGCACTCTGTAACAACAATATTTGGGGAAATATATCAAATAGAGCTCAGAAATATCTTTGTCATTTGTCCCATATATATTTTTATCCGATTTCAAATTAATTGTGCACCAAATGGGCAATACAAGTCCGAATTTAAAAGATACAAATGCTTCGGCATATTTAGTTCTTTGAACCTTAAATTATAATTATAATCACAGCGTGTATGATTGAATTCTCCCATAAAAACTTTTAATTGTTATTTGGAGCTCTACTAAATTTGCAAAGTGGTGTAGGGTATCATAAAGTCGGCCCCGCCCGACTTTAAGACTTTCTTTACTAGTTTATTGGTATGTTTTTCGGGGATTTTCTTAGATTTTATCGTTTTCTGGCAAGAGACCATTCCGAATTGATGGGGATTGTGAAAATCGGACCAGCGGTTCTTGATTTATAAGCAGAATAAATAAGATAAATTCGTTTAGATATATATTGCACCTTTTTTGCTATATATCCGATTTCTTGGCTATTAGTATCACTGTAATGGTCAAAAGTGATATTTTAATGTATTTGTGATTTGGCTGGGATTGAAAATATTCGCGGTTTAGTGGACATTTTCCTATTTTCTTACATAAAATTTAGGGTCTATTTTACCCGCTAATTATTGTCCAATGGCCGTCCAAATTGGTAAGTTTCTGTCCACTTCTAAACTCGAACTCCATGTAAATTTTCGCGTCGATTGGTTCATATTTGTGGCCTATAGAGCAACTGCAAAATCAGGAACATTTTCTGTTTTTGGTCCATTTCAACCCCTAAATATCGTGCGATCATATCCAAAAACAGGAGGATTCTATTCCGATCATAACCCCACTTCCATTTTCAATTTCGTGAGGATCGGCTCATAATTGCGACCTGTAGCTTGATTACAAATTAACATGGACAGAAGGACGGACGGACATACATAGCTAGATCGACTCAGCTCGGCGAGATAGGAAGATCCATATATACTTTCCTATGTGGGAAACCAATATGGAAACCCGACACATGTGTTGTAGGGTATACAAATGGAAAAATTATGGCTTTTGACTTTGTTACAGATTGTTTACCTCACCCTGTATGAATCACTGGCTGTACAGAAACTCCTATTGTTCTCAGATTAAATAAATTGTAGAATCTCACATGAGTTTTTTTTTTCTCTAGCCACTGAAGTACAAAAAAGTTTCCTTGGTTATCCTTTTGTTTTGGTCTTCAGCTGCCCTTTTCTTGTTAACGATAACAACATTCAAATGTGACAACTTTGTAAACATTCCGACCACACTAGCGTCTTCCTATCTATCAGTTCGCAAGCTTTTCTTTTCATCTTGGTCTGACGATCGTCATTGGTGTTGAACTGAGGGCAGATGTAATGAGTTGTAAAAGTTAAAAACGTGTTTTGAATGAAAATTTAATTTCCATTTTATCAACGTTGGGGATGGCAATACGAGGGTGGATCGAAAATGTATTGATAGGATTGTATCAAATTAGAGGAGGTTAAAAAATTGAAGAGACTTGGGAACTTGCAACCACAGCATGTTTTGACGAAACTCGTCGTTTAATGGTGCCTATGTAGAATCTCTCTGATTTTCCTTTTTCACTGCAAAGTGAAACGGCGAAGAAACAGAAAATCTTCTACATTTTCGTAGTTCTTATCCAAAAATATTTTTTTTTAAGTTTTAATTTATTTCGTTTATTGTAGCCTCAGTTGGACACATTTTTTTTTAGCCATTGAAGAAAAACTATTTCCCCTTATTCCAAAACCACCCACGTAATGACACCACAAACTGCCACAGAAGACAATACTGAATCTAGCCAAACATGCCAAGGCGGCCAGAAAAAAACGTAGCATCATTATTGCAAAATCTCAAAGATTGGTTATGCAGAACAGCTGCAAACTGAAGTTTGTCAGATAACGATGCGCATTCATTTGTTCTGGCATCCATCGCTTACGCCGAACAATGTCAAAGCTGGCATTACATGACAATGCATCGTCTGTCCGTCCTCCTTCTGTCCGCCCGTCCCATCACATTCATTGCCCTGTAGTTGTATTTCAATCGCATTACACTACGAATGAATGTTAGAATGTGCCCTTCTGCCTTCGATGGCCTGGGCCAGTGCATCTTGGAAATCAGTGCAAACACTTTGCATATTTCAGTTTTGGAGGAAATGATTCTTGTCTTTTGTCAGTTGGCGGTGGCATTGAATGCAAATTGTTACTCCAATTGTTTTAATAATTTAATTTAAGCAATGAAACAAAGGAGGGAATGGTGATTAAGAGGTTTTCTATTTGATTTTGAGGGCGTAGATAAATTCGGTTTATTTGTAAAGGAGAGTGGTAAGTTTAAAGTAAAAGTAATCTGTTTTTAGAAAATTCTCTTAATTTAACGGCTTTTTAGAAAATTCTCTTGGATAAGCTTGTAACCTGAAACGGTTGAGCAAGTAGGTTGTCCTAAAATTTCGAATTACGAAAGCATTTTTTTTTTTTTTTTTCAATTCCCAAATATATATTTTGACTAAGTGGCCCGGTCCGCGTCGCCGGTCCGAACTTTAAGACTTTAATGCATATTTTTTGAAGCACAATAAATCACAGATCTGACTATAAGTCACAATTTTTATAATAAGGAATGACTCCATGGTAATTTTGTAATAGAAATATTCTTGGCAATAATTATAATACAGGGTGAGATGAAAAACTCCTGTCATTTCTAAGCCACTAGTCTGACAGCTGTTAAAATTATTCCAGGGACAGCTCATTATATAGTTTACAAGCGTACAAAAGCATTTTGGTGAGAATTTTCCATAAAAAAGTTATTCGCGATGGAATTCAAGCGTGGTAGTGTGATTTGGCTGGAAAACCACAAGTGGCTATCGTTAGAGCACTCCAGCATTTAAATGTGAATAAATCTTTTATGTCTCGTACCATCGCTCGTTACCGTGATACCGGCAGTGTAGCCCGACGTCAAGGAAGTGGACGGAAGAAAACAGCAACATCAGCAGAAATGGTTGGAAAATAAAGAAGCGACTTGATCGAAACCCGCGTCGTAGTAGACGAAAAATGGCTCGTGAGCTAAACATATCGCAATATTCCATTCGACATATCGCAATATTCCATGATGGTGTGGGCCGCCATAACAGCCGATGGTCACACTCCGCTTGTATTAATCGACCGTGGCATCAGAATAAATGCGCGAAAATATTCTGGAGGATGTATTAAAGCCTTGGGAAATCAAACATTTTGGCCGCAGCCTTGGACATTCCAACAGGACTCAGCACCATCGCACCACTCAGCATGCGCCACCCAAGGATGGTTACAAAATGATGTTCCTCGCTTCATTTCCACCGCACAATGGCCACCAAAATCTCCGGATACCAACCCGTTGGACTATTGTGTCTGGAGTATTTTGGAAAGCAAGGTTGGCATTAAAAAATATCAAAGTGTCGATCACCTCAAGCAAGCGCTTCCCCGGGAATGGGCCAAATTACCGTAGAGCAACATTCGGGCAGCGTGTGACTATGTGATTTCATTGGCCGTTGAAGGCCATAATTCATGCCAAAGGAGATCAATTCGAGCAAATCTAAACATATTCATTAAAATTAAAAAAAGGAAAAATTAAGGCGTTTGACTTTGTTGCAATTTTTTTTATCTGACCCTGTATATCTTTATCCGATTACAGGCCACTAAATTTGGTAATGAGGGAAATTAAAGAGATGAAATCCTGAAATTCGATATTAATGTCAATGATGGTATCTGAGGTTGAGATATGGAGGTTGTTTCTAAAATGTGTACTATATATGTTCGAAAAGTAATAAATTTCTTATTGGGTCAAGGGATAGCAATAGAATCCTTAAATTTGATATTGAGGTCTCTGTTGGTATCTGGAATTGAGATATGAAGGTGGTTTTGGAAATGTGTGCTATAATTGTACGAAAAGTACTAAATAATAATAAATTTGGTATTGAATGAGGGAATCGGGCTGGAGTCCTGAAATTTCATATGGTTTGTGGCTGAGAGAAGGAATTGGTTTTGGATATGTGTACTATAATTGTACAAAATGAAACTAAATTTTTGTATTGGGAGAAATTACGGAGCTGGTATCCTGATATTTGTATGTGAGGTCACTGTTGGTTTCTACGGCTTAAATATGGAGACATTGAAATAACTGTAGACAGAAAAAATGGATGTGGGTTAATTGTGCAATGGTTGTATTAATATTCTTCTAAGTAAACCTCGAAATAAATGATTTTGAAGACTTTCTGGTTTAAAAGGTAGACATTTTCCCATTATTCTTTACGGAGAAGCAAAAACCTGAATAACATATAAAACCCGAATATTTAGTACGATGTATGAAGTTTTGATTAATTTATTATTTTCAAACTGAACAAATTGTGAATTTTGAGTACTAAAAGAACAAACACTAACTAGTAAGCAAAGGCTATAGTCGTGCGGGGCCGACTATGTTATACCCTACAACACTACATATATTAAAAGCCCCCATATGTCCAAATCCATATTGGAAGATTTCTCTTTTGAAATTAGGATTTTGACCAGGGACATTTGCCCAACGTTTAGGCACTCTGTCGGTCTGTTAGTTGTTGTAGTCCATTTTACAGCTAAATATAATCCAATGGTCATCCAAAATGCTAGAATTCTTCCCTGTCCTTAACTCTCCTCACAGGCGTGTCGATTGGCTTCAATTGTGTGATCGGAAAAACATTTCTATTTTTGGTTAATTTGAACCCTTAAATATTTTGCGATCATCTCCAAAAGCAAGAAGTCCCTGTGTATCTCCAAATTTAGGCTCATCTATATGATTTGCTGGTCTACGATATCCGCATAACGTAGACCAACGAAATCAGCATAAAAAGCCAGAAGTTCGCCTTTTGTGTATTTCAGATATCGCCTGTAAGTAATGCTGGTATTTTTTCACACAAAATTAGTGGCACATTGTACCCGCTGTCCTAAACTCTAACTTTATGCGAGATTTCGTGTCCTTTGGTTTCCATTTGTGACCTTTATAACGGCTGCAAAATCAGGAAAATTTTTAGTTGTTGGTCCATTTCAACCCCTAATATATTGCGGACATCTTTGAAAACTGTAGGCCTAGCCCTTCTGAGCCCAACCCTACTCTTGTGAAAATTTTCTTGAGGATCTGACGATATTTCCAATACCTATATAATATCCCCAAACTGTGTTGTAAAATGAAAAAATATTACAAAATATTAAAAGTCAAATTGAAAAAATCGCACGCGATAAAAAATATGAAAAAATAAAAACATGTCACAAAATACTACAAAATCTTTATTAACATCATTATTGGCATATTTTTCTGCAATTTTTTTTAGATTTTATACTTTTATGTCAAGAGGGCATTCTGAATTGACAAAATTTGTCAAAACCGGTATAGCCATTCTTGAGATATAAGCATTCTAACTAACAACCCCTTCCTTTGTATATACACATTGTATATATTTCGCTATTTGTGATTTTGCCGGGATTAAAGATATTCGCGGTTTAATGGAAAATTTGACTTTTATTTAGCACAAATGTTGTGGCCTATTTCACCCACTAAATATTACCCGGTGACCATGAAACTTGGAAGGCTTCTGCCCAGCCCTAAGCTCTAGCCCCATGCTAACTTCCGCTTTGATTGGTCTATAATTGCGACCTGTAGAGCAACTGCAAAATCAGGAATTTTTTCAGTTTTTGGTCCATATCAACCCCTAAATATTATGCGATCATCTCCAAGAGAAATAGGGTTCTATTCTGACCCTAGCCCCACCTCCATTCTAAATTTCGTCAAGATCGGGCCATAATTGTGACCTGTAGAGTGATTACAAATTAACATGGACAGACGGACATACATAGCTAGATCGACTCAGCTCGGCGAGATAGGAAGATTCATATATACTTTCCTATGTGGGAAACCAATATTTCGTGGTGTTACATAATTTTTGGGCCAATTAAACTTATTATACACCCAACACATAGTGATGTAGGGTATAACTAGAGAACAAATCAAAATTTTTGGCTGAAGAAGTAGCGGTCAAGTGCTAGTTATTAAATATCTTCGTAAGTCCTGAATTATACTAGGCGTGTTTGCTGGCGGCAATTTTTTATCGCTCTCTTTTTAACATGGCCCTTGCATTTATACAAGACAATAATTTTCTGCAATTTTCTTTTTCATCATTGCCTTTTCTGTCATTGTTAATTATATTTTTGTATAAAAATAAAGACACCAAAGGAATTGCCAGAATATTTCTAGTACGAGCAATTTGTCACCATTTTCATTCCCCTTACACCCCTCTCCTACAAATAAAGAGTTGCCGCCGAAAAGATGGGTAATATAAATTTGGACTAAGAGAAACAATAATGAAAATTCGAAATTTATTTTCCAGCAACGAGATTTTCCTAGTTAAAAACTTTAATCTCTTGGTTTGTTTCATCAATATTTAAAAGCCTAAATGGAGTTTTGCTACATTTTACTTAGACAAAATAATTAATTTTGAAACCAAAAAAAAAAAAAAAAGAAAAAAATCAATAAAACTTAACAGCCTAGTAATTTATCGAAGCTGTTAAGTCCTCCGATAGAATTTGGGTTACGAAATAAATCTCTGTGCTTCTAAAAGCATTGCCCTCCATTCTATTCAGCTGCATTAACAGAAGAGGGGTTTTTTTTACAACAATATTTGTCATCAAGTAAATCGGCCGCAATACTTTAATTCATTAAATAAATCTGGGATAAGCCATTGCCATGATTCTTTGCTTTTTTTGTGGGTCGGTCAGCGAAATCGACTCCGACAAAAACACACACACTAAAATAGGAAATGCAATATTTTCAACACATGAAAGCACAATTGCTGGTCAAAAACAATTCAGATGGCAAAAAAATGTGATATAAAGTTTAAATACGCCTAACTAAATAAATTAAAAGAAAGGAAAAACACAAAAACAAATGCCGATATTCATATAATGGACATCGATATCCCGGCAAACAACGAGGCAAATGAGAAATGTGTAAAAAAGTCTCCATTGCCAACTGAACACAAACGTCGGGCGCCAACAGCTAGCTTAGAGAAAGAAAACGCCCAAACATTTCCACTGCTCGTTGTGGGTTTTCATGTCGGGACACCTTTTTATTTTTGTGTTTTTTTTGTTTCCCGTTTTTGCCCGATTTTCGCTGCCATTCTCCGTCCAGTTCATGACATGCCTCATACTGCGCTCGAATGCACCCATTGCTGGGGCAATGCAATGCATCACAACAACATGGAAATGCAATCGTTGGAAAAAAGTGCATTGGCGCGACCGTACCGTTCAACAAAATGAAATAGAGCTTAATTTAGTCACGAGGCGTACATGCGCCAAAGTTAAACAATTGTAATCAACAATTGCATTTGCAACGCACTGTGGGTCAAATGTGGTGGCAGTGATAGCATAATAACATTTCTGTATAATACTGCAAATGCCGGCTACATCGTCAGAGAAAAGACCAATTCAAAATTTCAGATTCGTTCCAAAAATTCATGGTAGGCCTTTTTAGTACTCAAATGCACAATTAGTTTAGTTTGACAAGTTTTTTCATCAAAATTTCATACATCGTACTAAGTTTTCCTTCATGGTTTTATTTATTATTCAATTTAATCCTTTGCGGATAGAATAATAGAAAAATGTTTACCTTTTACACTAAAAAGACTTTAAAGTCTTTCATTTGGAATTTCACCGAGGAAGATATTAGTAAAACCATTGCACAATGGACTCATATCCAATTTTCCTGCCCAAAACTATATCAATGTCTCCATATGTAAACCCTAAAAACCAATAGGGACCTCATTATCAAATTTCAGACTTTCTTCTCCAAATACCAAATTTAGTACCATTTAGTACACGCATCTAAAACAATCTGCATCTGTCCATCCTAGACACAAACAGTGATCCAAAATTATTACCACTTAGTAACTCTCGAACAACTATAGTATGCATTGGCTTCTATATCAAATTTCCAGTTCTATCCCTTAACCAAATACAAAATATAGTACCATTTAACTCTTTACCAACAATTCTAGTACACATTTGTAAAATCATCCCCAAATATCTAGGCTACACGTGAATAGCGACACTAATACTAAATTCCAGAATTTCAGCTCTATCTCTTACCCAATGCGAAATTTAGTACCATTTGGAACATTTCGTACAAGTATAAGACGCATTTCCAAAATCACCTTTGTATTTCAATCCCAGTTACCAACAAAATCCTTAATATCAAATTCAGCTTCAATTTCAGCTCTATCCCTTCACCAAATACTAAAAATAGTACTATTTAGTACTGTCCGTACAAATGTGGGATGTATTGCCAAACCACCTTCAAATCTCAAACACAGATACCGTCAGTAATATAAATATCACATTTAAGGATTGCAGCTCTATCCCTTTACCGAATACCCAATGTGGTACCACTTAGTCATTTTCGTACAATTTTGGTACACATTTCTAAAACCACCTCCATATCTCAATCCCAGATATCAACAGAAACCTCAATATCAACATTCACTGCGTCAACTCTATCCTTTCACCCAATGCCAATTATAGTACCATTTGGTACTGTTCGTAAAATATAGAATGCCTCCATATCTTAATCCCAGATACCATCAGTAATCTAATTATTAAAATCTACAATTCCAGCCCTATCCTCTCACATAATGCCAAATTTAGTACCACTTCGTACTTTTCCTACGAATATAAGACGCATTTCTAAACCACCCCCAAATCTCAAACACTTTTTATACAAATACAGTAACAATTTCCAAAATAACCTCCGTATCTCAATTCTATTTGCCAACAGATTCCAGCTCTATCCCTTCACTCAATACCAAACTTAGTACCACATAGTACTTTTCGAACGATTATTTTAATCATAGACATCATCAGTAATATAAATATCAAATGTGAGGATAGCAGCCCAATCCCTTCGTCCAATCTCATATTTAGTACCATTTAGTACTTTTCTTACAATTATAGTGCACATTTCCAAAATCACTTCCGTATCGCAATTCCAGATATCAAAAGAGAACTCAATATAAAATTTCAGGATTTCAGATCCATTTTTTTCACCCAATACCAAATTTAGAACTCTTTAGTACTTTTCGTACAATTATAGTACCTATTTCCAAAACCCCTTCCATATCTCAATTGCAGATACCAATAGAGACTTCAATATAAAATTTGAGGACTCCAGCCCTATTCCCTCACCCAATGCCAAATTTAGAACTATTCAGTACCATTCGTACCAATATAGGACGCATTTCTAATGCACTGTTAATTTTAAAAACACAGATACCATCTGTAAACTAAATATCAAATTCCAGAATTTGAACTCTTTTCCTTCAACCAATACCCAATTTAGTACCACTTAGTACTTTTCGTACAGATCAAAAATCAGTAATATAAATATAAATTGCAGAATTGTATATATCTCCCTTCACCCAATACTAAATTTAGTACCATTTAGTACTTTTTGTACAATTTTAGTGCACATTTTCGAAACCACCACCACATGTCCAGGTTACACATAAAAAGCCAAACACAAATTGTACCAAATTTAGTACTATTCACTACTTTTCGTACAATTATAGTACACATTTTGAAAATCACCTCCGCATCTGAATTCCATATACCAACAGAGACCTTAATATGAAATTTCGGGATTCCAGCTCCAGCTCTCCCAATACAGAATATAGTACAATTTTGGTCTTTTCGTACAATTATAGTACCCATATCCAAAACTCTTTTCATACCTCAATTCCAGATACCAACAGAGACTTCAATATAAAATATCACTTTCCTTATGCCAAATTTAGTACCACTTCGTACTTTTCGTACGGATTTAGGACTCATTTCCAGTTCACTGCCAAATTTCAAACGCAGATACCATCAGTAATCTAAATATGAATGTTCAGATTTGTATCTCTATCCCTTCGCACAATACCAACTATAGTAGCATTCAGTACTTTTCGAACAATATGTCAAGGCTGCACATGAACGACACCAAAATACAAAATATCAAACTGCAAGCAAAATACCAAATTGTACCAAATATAGAACTATTTAGTACGTTTTATACACATTTAGAAAACCAACATTAATTCACAATCCTAGCACCAAAAGGCATCCCAAAACAAAAATTTCGACATTCGTACCTTTTTAGTATAGATTTTCAAAAACCCAGCCTTACGACATGTATTCGCACCAAGAATGACCCTAGTGCAAAATATCAGGATTATAGATACTGCCTTTGAAAATGCATATGGAAACACATCTCGCGTTGGTTGTAACAAAATAATGAGGGTTTATGAAATATATTTTGTCGTGGATTTAAGATATGTATTCGTTTTGATGTGATGGAATAGTGCCCAATAGTTTCCTGTTCCGCCTCACCTATTTCGGAGCAGTCTGAGTGGTAATCTCCGTTAATTCAGATAGTTAGTTTTACTATTCTATAGAAAAATTGATATGGAGTTTAAATGGAGATTTAGATATTAAGCATCGATTTTTCCATACTTCTCACTTGGAGACGTGCCCCTTCCAATTTCGACTCGAAAATTAATGTGGATCTACACAAACATTTTAGTCGATTTTAGTTTAGTTCATGGGGATAAATATTCATTTGAGCACATTAATTCCTCTTCCGATTCACGGTGAATGACGCTATCGACAGATAGACAAACAAACAAACAAGCTGACAACTAGATACAACTGCAACAACGACAACATTCATGATGACAATAACAGCCACGACGACAGTAACACGTGCAACACCAATCGCCGGAGAATGCCGCGCGAACTAAAAAAAAAACAAAAAAAAAAAAAAAAAAAAACAATGACAAACAACATTCAACCCAACCAACCCATAATCCCTAAAACCGGGTTCAATGATATGATTTTTGGCTTTCCCGTTTTTTTCCACCCGTTTTTTTTCTCTGTTTAGTTGTTCCTGTATTTTCGATGGGTGGGTTGGAGGTTAGTTGGTTTTGAACCATTATTGTAGCCTTAGTTTAGTAACATGGTTTTTGTAGTTATTGTCATTTGGCGTTGGTGTTGTTGTTGCTGTGTTGTCGCTATTGTTTACCGGCTGTTTGTGTTGTTGTTGCTATTTCTGTTGTAATGTTGTTAACACCAAAATGAATGGCTTTGTGTAAAGTTGTTGAAGAAGAAGAGGATGAAAAAAAAAAACAAAAATTGAAAAGTGGACTTTTAAACAACAGCCACAGCAAATAACGATAATCCACCAAAAGTACTGCATAAAGTTATTGATTACAGTGTAGTGGCCTAATTCGAGTTCGTGTGGGGTTTATGGTAAAGGTTGCCATGTAAAATATTCGTTACAGTTAAATATATATAACATAGGGAGTCAGTAAGATATATAGATTTCGGTCCATTGATCGATGAGACTGTCAAAAGAGCGTTTCATTCATAAAAGACATTTTCGGGAAGGCTAGCATAAGTTGGCAGTCGGAAATCGGTTGCAAGTCCACCTAGAAAGAGTTACCGATCCTCATCAGTTCTCTTGAAAGCACAACAAGTGGAAAGAGATGTAAATGTTGCAAGAATTAGAAGAAATGCCAAAAGAATTTTAGTTTAATTTAATTGTTCGGTTCCTCTTCTTTTGAGCTAATGATCTCGTCACTTGGGTAAAAAAATTGTGGTATGAGTTATTTTAAAATAACGCCTGGCGAGACTATCGCAGATAAAACTAAGGGAGCTGATGAGGAATGGTGGTTCTTTTCGTAGTAATGTATTCCCTTAAGTCTTACTATTCGAAGGTCCTTTTGGCAGAAACGGCAGATCTTCACGAGATTTTGCATGCAGGCTGGGTTAAGTTCAGAATAGATGCCAATTGTTTTGGATGATGTTCACAAAATATTTAGAGTTTAAATTGGAAAAATCCTTAAAAATAGTCTAGAGTTTGCAGTCGCCCTAAAGTTCTCTTCTAAGGACAAAAGACATGCATTTTGGATGGTTATCGGATAATATTAAGCTCATGATATGGATCACAATTTTGTGTGAAAAATACCAAAATTAGAGAGAAAAATACCAAAATTAGAGACACAACACAAATACATGAACCAGAAATTTATATTCTTCTGCTCGTTTATTTTTCAAAAATATTGGTTCCAGATCCTTGAAGACTATTCGAAAAAAGGAGAAATTAAGTCAACAATTGGGCATTATTATGTAATAGATATGGCGATGTGTCTTAGTAGTATTCTCATTCTAGTCAAAAGGTTTTCAGATCTGCAGAAATTTCATCGCAGATTGTTTTGTTGTAGGATATCAACTAGGCGATCCCGCTCAACTATAGCCATTTAGAAAGGAATAACAGAAAAATGTTTCCTTTTTACTCCAAAATCTTTCATTTTGCAGTTTACCGAGGAAGATATTAGAACAATTATTTTACAAGGGACAAACATCCAATTTTTCTGCACAAAAGTACTTCTCGGTTTCCATGTGTAAACCCTAGAAACCAACGGTGAACTTAATATCAAATTTCAGTATCTCAGCTCTGTAATTACCAAGCTCCTTTACCAAGCTTAGTACCATTTAGTACAATTATAGTACCACAGACACCATGACTGACATCCATATCAAATTTCAGGATTTTAACTCTATTCCTTCGCCCAATACCACATTTAGTACATTGAAGTACTCTTCGTACAGTTATAGTACACATTTCCAAAATTATATCCATGCGTCTAGGCTCCACATGAACAGCCACCCTAATAGAAAATTTCACAAATCAAACACAAACAAATTGTACCAAATATAGTGCAATTGGTACATTTCTTGCACTTACAGTACACATTTTCGAGACAACCTCCACATCTCAATCCCAGATACCAACAGAGACCTCATTATCAAATTTGAGGATTCCAACTATATTCCTTTGGCCAGTATCAAATTTAGTACTTTTCGTACAATTATAGTACATCTTTCCAAATCCAAATCCATATCTCAATTTATCATATCAATAACAAAATCAATATCAAATTTGAAGAATCTCGTCTACCCCTTCACCCAATACCAAATTTAGTACCGTTTAGTACTTTTCGTACAAAAATAGGAGGCATTTCCAAACCACCTCAATGACCCAATTCCAGATACCAAAAGTAATCAAAATATTGAATTTCAAGATTTCAGCTTTATTTCTTCACCCAATACCAAATTTAGTACTACTTAGTATTTTTCGTACAATTAAAGAACACATCTCCGAAACTAACTCCATGTGTCTAGGCTACACATGAACAGCAACCCTGAGGGAAAATTTCAGATTTCAAACACCATTTGTGCACCCAATACCAGATTGTACCAAATATGATACATTTCGTGCACTTGTAGTACACATTTTCGAAATCACTTCCATATCTCAATTCCAGATAACAACAAAGACCTCAATATCATATTTGAGGATTCCAACTCTATTGCATTGCCCAATACCAAAGAATTAACATACTTTGTGGGGTCTAAAATGTATATTTCGAGGTGTTGCAAACGGAATTACAAACTTAATACTGTGGTGGAGGGTATAAAGATAACAAGAATAGGTGAAACCTCCATATCTCATTCCCAGATACCAAAAGACACCTCAATATCAAATTTCAGGATTTTAGCTCTATTCCATTGCCCAATACTAAATTTTGTACTATTTATAAATTTTCGTACCATTAGAGTACTTATTTCCAAAGCGAACTCCACATCTCAATTTCTCATACCAACAAAGACCTCAATACGAAATTTAAGGATTCCAACTCTATTCCTTCACCCAATACCAAATTTAGTACCGTTTAGTACTTTTCGTACAAATATAGGAGGCATTTCCAAATTATCAAATTTTAGAAATTTAAATTTATTTATTTATACGAAATATAGTAACATGCAGTATTTTTCGTACAGTTGTAGTAAGAAAGCTCATTAGATTGTTTACAAGCGTACAAAAGCATTTTAGTGAGAATTTACCAGAAATAAATATTTTGTGTATCGTACCATCGTTCGTTACCATGATTCTGGTAGAGTAGCCCCACATCAGCAGAAATGGTTCTAAAAGTAAAGAAGCGACTTGATCGAAACCCGTGTCGCAGTGGACAGAAAAGGGCTCGTCAGCTGAACATATCGCAATATTCCATTCGCCATTGAAATTCCAAAAAGTAAAAGAACTTACACCGCAGCTGAAAGAAGCTTTGCCGAAAGTGGTGAACTGCCGAATTTGGTTTTCTTCGATGGGAAAACATTCGTTGTCCTGCAGTTTGTAAACAAACAAAATGATGAAGAGGTCAGCTGAAAATGTGCACCTTTGGTTAGCCACCAGAACTCAAGCGCCGTCATGGTAATGGTTTAGGCCTCCATAACAGCAGACATAACAGATCGCTCTCCGCTCGTATTAATCGACCGTGGCATCAGAATAAATGTCGAATATTATCGCGAGAATATTCTGGAGGGTGCATTAAATACCTGGGCATGCAAACATTTTCGAACAAATCTACACTTATTGTAAAATTTGATGCTATTTTCGACATTTTTTGCTTTCATTAAAAAAAAATTAAAAAAAAAAAAAATATATATATATATATATATATATATATATATATATATAGCGATTGACATTGTTGTAGTTTTTTTTATCTCACCCTGTATATGAACAGTGACTCCAATACCAGATTTCAGATTTCAAACAAATGTGGTGCTAGTACTTTTTGTGTGCTCTTGGTAAACATAAGCAAAAGCAACTCTTTATCCCAAACTTACCACCAACGGGAACGCCAATACAAAATTTCAAAATTCCAACTCGACACTCCATACTCTCTCTGAACCAAACTGTTCCAAGTTTAGTACTATTTAGTACAGTTCGCACACTAAGTTCAAATTTCCAAAACAACCTTCTTATATCATACTTACTTTCCAACATTAATTATCATACCAAATTTTTATCCGTTTAAACGGAACCATTTCAGAAATTTAGTACTATTTCTAGAAAATTTCGTAACCTTATAGTTCGAATTTTCAAAAAAAAAACCTTAGGTACATCCATTCTGTCAGTCAGTGACTCTTATTCCAAAAATTTCAGAATTCTAGCTGATTCCTTTCGTTTAATACAAAGTATTCGTTTGTTAAGCACATTTTAGTACTTTTCGTAGCCTTGTAGTACGAATTTCCAAAATCCCAGCCCTCGTCAAATTTTTATGACTCTAGCATCAGCCGTTTTGTCTGGGCGCTGATTCGTGGTCAGTCAATTAGTTATTTCACTATTTTGTATATAGGTAGAATATAGACATAAGAATCACGGTTGGAGTCACTATGGACCACTTCATAGTTTTAGATAGAGGCGTCGAAAATATGTTTCCTGTATTATCTAACTTCGGACAAAGACCCTTCGGTGTATTGCAGATTGTGTGGGAGGTACCATCTCCGAACTAGAACTAAGTTTGAAAGTAATATTACATCGTACCAAGTTTGGACCAAATTGGTTACTCCTTTCGAGAGACAGACAGACAGACGAACACCTAAGGTCTAAAATCGTTATTTCGATGAGGCACTGTTTTGGTCGTAACAATAGATTTGTTACGGCCAAACGGTTACAAACGAAATAACGGTTTCAGATCCTTGGTGTTGGTCCGTCTGTCTGCCTAGATGGTGCTCATGATAACTCTCGAAAGGATTTGGTCCAGACCTGGTACATCGTAATATGGCTAAGGGTATAAAAGCGAGTTAGAATTAATTTCTTTCTTCGAAACCCCATTCAACTGTGACACCTCTGCCATTTCGAAACTTTTTTAATAATATTTGCTTAAACATGCTTTATACAATCTGAATTGTTAGTTTAGTTTGATATTTAGTTAGTTTTTGTTACTCCAATTCATTTTTTTCGCTAATCTAACGCGGTGCTAAAAAATCGATTCAAAACTAAAACTACAAAAAAGCAAACAAAAACCAGAAACAACAATAAATAAAAAAACGACCCCCGCCAAAACTCCAAAATAATGAACATTTACTGACTGACCGTCATTGTTGTTGCACTGCCAATAAAAAAAAAACAAACTATTTTCAAAGTGAAATCGGTAGTGGAAGCTGTAGCAGCGTCAGCCGCAGAAAAGGTGCAGCTGTGTATCAATTTTTATTGTTTTCTCCGTTGTTTTAAAGCTTTAAATCGTTCAGAGTGCAGCGCAACTCGCTGAAACTCATTCAGCCAGGGAGCAAAAAAAAAAAGGAGAACAAACAAATACGTGCAACAACAGGGAAAACTAAAACAACAACAACAACGATAACAATATGAAGAACAAGAAAAACAATATCACGTCAAGGAGTCGAAGTGCAAAATTCCAAACTGCACTTAGCCATGGTAACAGCAAACTGCAGCAATAGCAACAAGAACAACAAATGAAACGAAAGCAAACGAACGAAACGAAACGAAAAAAACTAAACGAAACGAAACATAATCAAAAACACATCCATTCATTTCCAAAGTAAGACGGAATTGTTCAACAATCGCTTATTTCCAATTGGATGCACTGTTAACACAGAGTGCATTTCAACAGCTATTAGATGGAGAGTGTACAAAACGGCCACGCTCAGCTACTCCATCATTGCCCCAACTCGAACTTCTAACTGGAAAATAAAAAAAAAACAACAACAACACACCAACAATAACGACAGCTAAATGCAACGGCATTAACAACGGTAACGGCTACAGAGAGTGAACACAACAACATTTCCAATATCATTTTGCCAACTTGAGTCCTTTCACAGTAGTGTTTGATGGTGTTGGATATATTTTTAGACATTTTAATCGTATCCACGCAAGAAGGATTTGAAATCAAATTCAATTCGGAGTAGGAATTGTCAACAATACGTCATTCACAAAAAATTAATATTTTTACAATTTCTTTATGGTTTAAGGTGCTAACATTTTGGACTTAAGATCCATCTGTCAATAGCTTCCGTGTAGAAGTACAGGGTTGCCCATATTCGACGGACCCATGTTTTTTTTTTTAAATCAAAGAACAAAATAAAAATTTGGCGGATGGCAATGTTATTCATTTAATTTGTTCCAAGTAGATTTGTTTACATCAATTTTTATACCCTCCACCATACTATGGAGGGTATATAAATTTTGTCATTCCGTTTGTAACTCCTCGAAATATTCATGTCAGACCCAACAAAGTATATATATTCTTGATCAGCGTAAAATTCTAAGACGATTTAGGCATGTCCGTCTGTCTGTCTGTTTGTCTGTCCGTCTGTTGTAATCACGCTATCTTTCAAACAAATTGAGATAGAAGGCTAAAATAGGCAGATTAAGTTTGTAAATGGGCCATGTAGGTCCAAGTTATTATATAGCCCCCATATAACGGTACCTCCCGATATTCGGTATTTTGATGATTTTAGCGACATTATTCACCGGAATTGGCATTTGAAGTTCGTAATGCATACCACAGCCTAAGACAGAAAATTATCTGTGCAGGTCCACGTCTTCGTGTAGCCCCCATATAACAGTACCCCCCATATTTGATATTTTGATGATTTTAGCGACATTTTTTACCGGAATTGTTTGAACTTTGGTATTTGAAGTTCGTAATGGATACTACATCCCAAGTTAAAAAATGAGCCATGTGGGTCCACGTCTTCATATAGCCCCGATATAACGGTACCCCCCCCATATTCGGTATTTTGATGATTTTAGCGACATTATTTAACGGAATCGTTCCAAATTTGGTATTTGAAGTTCGTAATACATACTGTAGCATAAAACAGAAAATGGTCCTCGTCTTCGTATAGCCCCCATATGCCGTACCCCCCGATATTCGGTATTTTGCCAGAAAATTGTCTGTGCAGGTCCACGCCTTCGTATAGCCCCCATATAACCGTACCCCCTATATTCGGTATTTTGATGATTTCAGCTACATTATAAACAGATTTTTCTCCAAGTTTCGCATTTAAATATTGTAATAACTTATGACAAAAGTTGCCTATGCAGGTCTACGTCTTCGTATAGGCATTCGGTATTTTTAAGATTTTAATAGAATTTTAAACGGATTTTATTTTTTTTCTTTTGAAAATTGCCAAATGTGTACCAAATGGTGGAGGGTATTAAAAGTTCGCCCCGGCCGAACTTGCAGCTTTTTTACTTGTTGAATATGATATCTGCCTCTGGCTTTGATGACGTATTGTGCCCTTTTTGCTGCATTTTGAGCCGGAATAAGGGCTATTTCTTCACGAATGTTGTCCTTGAGCTCTTCTACGGTCCTTGGCTTGTTAACGTAAACATCTGACTTCAAATATCCCCACAAGAAGAAGTCAGGCGGCGTCAAATCGGGCGAACGCGGTGGCCAGTCCAAATCACCACTTTTCGACATCAAACGGCCCGGAAACAAATTCTTCAAAAAATCGATTCTTATGCGACTGTGTGTACGCTTTCGACGAATAATTAGCATCACAAAATTGGTCATCATGTCGCGATAACGCTCCTGATTGATGGTAACAGCATGGCCATTTTCATTTTGGAAGAAAAACGGCCCAATGAACGTTTTCGCACTAATGCCGCACCAAACTGTGACTTTTTCGTCATGAAGAGGCACTTCTTGAATCTTCTGAAGATTTTCAGTGGCGTAAAAACGGCAATTTTGCTTATTTACGGTCCCATTCAAGGTGAAATGGGCTTCATCGGAAATGATAATTTTGTTCCAAAATTGCTCGTCATCTTCGGCCATTTCGATGACCCCTTGGGCCCATTCCAATCGACGAGGCTTGTCCGCAGGCAACATTCTTTGCGTCAATTGAATTTTGTACGGAAACAAATGCAAATCAATGCGAATAATCCGTTATAAAGTGGACCGAGCCATGCCCAACTGCTGAGAACGGCGTTTTTGGGATGTTCTTGGGGACCTCTCAACACTGGCTCGTACGGCAGCGATATTCTCGGCCGATCGCCTTGGTCGACTTTTATATGGCCTCTTCGGATTAGAAAGAGCCTTACCAGTCGAAGATTTTTCTTATAAACGCTTAATGGTGTTCTTAGAAGGCACACTTCTCACATTTTTTAATGTTTTAAAAAAAGCACATTTAGTTGTCACAATTGACTTCTTATGTTGAATGTAAATTTCAACTAATTCAGAGCGCTCGCGTGGCGTTTATTGGTTCATGGTAAAAATCAGCTTGGACTGACGCTTCAAACGCGGTATGTCATTAAGCGATGTGGCATCTCTGTCATAAGTTATGGCTTTGCCAGATGGGTCCGTCGAATATGGGCAACCCTGTACCAATCTATTGACAGCATTTTTATACCCTACACCACATAGTGGCAAGGGTATTATGTCTTTGTGCATTTGTTTGTAACATGGAGAAGGAAGCGAGATAGACCCATAGTTACTTTTGAGGATTCTTATAGAATCAATTTCTGAGTCGATTTATGCATGTCAGTCCGTCTGTCCGTCCGTCCATTTATTCTTGTGAACAAAATGCAGGTCGCATTTTTTATCCGATTCAGATGAGATTTTGCAAACAATATTTGTTTGGCCCAAGGACGAAACT